>NW_027286786.1:3766617-4206617 GCF_022747635.1 Hetaerina americana
AAAAGTGGATGAAGGGGGTATTGACCAACAATGGATTGTTGAAGACTGTGATAGAGGGGAGAATATTGGGAAACAAGGAAAGGGAAGGAACAGGATAGAAATGTTGGACGGATGAACGGAGGAAGAAGGTACTCAGAAATGAAGAGGGAACTCATGTAGTGTAGGATGCTGGATGTTGTGGTTGCTAGGAGTCAAAAATATTTATCTGGGAGCTGTGTCCATCCAAAAACCCGCCTTAACCGGTAGATTTCCTAATTATATATATATATATATATATATATATATATATATATATATATATATAATTAGGAAATATATATAATATATATATAATATATATATATATATATATATATATATATATATATATATATATATATATATATATATATATATATATATATACAATTCCTCGAACGCTCCCGCGAAGGCATCATCGGGAACCTCTCGAAGACTCGTCGTCGACCTCTTCTCTGCCCTCCACGAACATCTTGTGCCACCGAAAGATCATGTTTCTGGACATGGCTGACTCCCCGTAAGCCTGGTTAATCATACCGACAGTTTCGGTAGACGATTTCCCAAGCTTTACCGCAAATTTGATGGAATAACGCTGCTCCAAAAACTTCGGCATCGCGTTCCGTGACGTGGGTCGAGCGTGGAGGTTCGCGTTAACAGAGCTCCTCACTACACCACAGCTCAGAGCCGACTGCCTTTTTCAGCGTCGCTTGCCAACATACCCCCCTCCAATCACAGCCCGTCAGAGCGGTGCTGGGCGCGCCTGGAGCGGCGCACCCAGCCCAGGAGTCAGTACACTTATTTTCCGGACGAACCCTGTATATATATATATATATATATATATATATATATATATATATATATATATATATATATATATATATATATATATATATATATATACATATATATATACGATTGTACGGAAAAACTCACACGAGCGGCACAATAATGGGCTGACACAATATAACACAAATAGAAAAGAATAGACACATTTAAGAGAACACTCACACGGTAAATTGTTCGAGCTTTCGGCCCTCTCAGAGGCCTTCTTCAAGAGAGACTGAAAATATGCTATTGCAGAGGAGAGGGGAAAGAACTATGGGCGTGGAGGGGAGGTGTGGAGGGAATGCTGGGAGGGAAATTAAATATGGCGGTTTAGGGTGGGAATTTTAAAGGAACGGAAGGATAGTATGTAGGCGGATTCACGAGTTCTCACCTCTATGTTGGTGGCTGAATCAGGTAGGGATTCTAGGATGCTTAGAGCAAAACACTGGTCGAATGAAAGGTTGTGGGAATTGGCGTGTGAAGGGATAGGAAGAGAAGAGAGTGAGGCAGAATTGCAGGAGTACCGGTGATTATTCATTCGGATGGATAAGGGGGTAATGCATTCACCTATGTAAAAGGAAGTGCAATGCTTGCATGATAAAAGATAAATAATATTTTTTGAGAGGCAATTAGCGTGGGAACGAGGTGAGGGGGCTATGAGGGGATGTAGGGAGAGGGGAGTAGGCATAATAAGAGGACAGGTTTTACATCGGGGGCGGTTGCAAGTTGGGGAAATATTGGGAAATTTGTCACGGGGGGGCGCCAAAGGGTTGGTGGATCTCAGAAGGTTTTTGAGATTGGCGGGTCGTCTGTATACGATAGATGGCCATTGGGGTAGTAAGGATGAGGTCGCGTCATTGTCATGTAAAATTGGAAACAGTTCTTTAAGGAGGGTTTTCAGTCTGTGTGATCCGGGGTAATAGGTGGTGCAAAGGTTGAGTCCTGCGTCAGATGTGGGCTTGTTATTGTGTGGTGTGTTTGGTCGGGTGGAACGGTGGATTTTATTTCGTAGTAACTTTTCTGGGTAACCGCGTTTGAGGAGTGCAAGGTGTAGATCGGCAAGGTATTTGTTGAGAGTGGCTGTGGTGTTGCAAATTCGGTGTCCGCGGATAGAGAGAGAGTTAGGAATCGAGCGTTTCGTGTGTTGAGGATGACAGCTTGTGTGGTGTAGGTATTGCTGATGGTTAGTGGCTTTGATGTGTACTGAAGTAGTGAATTTGTTGTTTTGAAGTGAGATGTCTGTGTCAAGAAAGGTGATGGTGGAGTCTGAAATGGAAGAGGTGAATTTAACATTGAAAGATGAATTTAAGGCGGATAAGAAATTGTTGAGAGAATCAGAGCCATGTGTCCAGAGAATAAAAATATCGTCTATGTAGCGGACCCAGAAAAGAGGTTGAAGGGGTTGCTGTGACAGGAAAGTCTCTTCGAGATGGCCCATGAAGAGATTGGCGTATGATGGTGCCATCCTCGTTCCCATTGCTGTGCCTTTTGTCTGTAGGTAAAAACAATTTTGGAAAGTGAATGCATTTTTAGTTAGGACGAAAGTGGCAAGATTGAGGAGAAATTCCATTGAGGGGCGCTGGGGTAGGGGGCGTAGAGATAGATAATGCCGGAGGGAGGATAAACTTTCTGCATGGGGAATAGAAGTGTAAAGTGAGGTAACGTCGATGGTGGCCATATAAATTGAATGAACAATTGTGCCCATGAACAATACTATGGAAGGAAATAATGAAGGAAGGTTCACTAGAGTTAGGAGAAAATATTTGGATTAGCAGCGGAACATTATATTTGGTTGGAATTATCGATAGCTTTGAAGCACAGTTATTTTGAAAAACAACTCTTTAACAACAACGAAGGACGAAGTGTGTCCGGCACCGGGGACAGCAACATCCGTTCCACCAATGCTTGCATACCTTTAGCGGAATGTTAAATTGCAGTCCTCAAATTTGTGAAACTCCACCATTAGGGTGGTAATTACGAAGGATTTTAAGCTGGGAAAGAGCCAAAAGTTCAAGGTGATCAGATTTATGTAGGTAATGGCACCACCACCGAACACGTCCCAGGTGTTACAGATCATTTTTAACGGCTTCCGATTCTCTGAGTTTGTCGTCGGAGGATCAGATGTGCGACGTTGTCTATTCGACCATGTCGCGTGGTTGGCGGCTGCAACATCATTGATGGGAGCGAAGACCAGAATGAGAGTAGTATTCGGTTTATGAGCCTTTTATTCAACCTTTTTCGAGCTATGGGACTCAGGAGGGAGTAAGGACGAGCGAGCACTTACGGGTGTGGGGCGTCTCGGGCGTGATCGTACGCTAGGCCAACGGACTCAAGAGGCGGCACGGATAGTCGTGCAGGGTAAGGCTGGCCGTCTCTGGTGTCTCGACCGACGGTCTCAGAGGCAGGGTATCGGGTGAGGAATCGGGAAGGGAATTGGGGTCCTGCTCGTCACCCTATGTGACTACCTCTTTGTGGAGGCGTCCCATTCGTCTTACCAGTCCTTGGGACTATGAAGACGTTTTGTGTTCTTCTGCGTAGTCTCTTGGCGGCTTTATTACTTCAGGGAAGTCTTCTTAGCACTTCCTTGGTTTCTTCCCTTGCGGAAGTGATTCAGGGTTGTCCAGGCTAGCGATGGGTCGTTTGTGACGATCCCACGGCCAGACCTGTGCCTCGGAGATTCTTCGGATAACAGCAAAGTCCGACTCCGCTGCTTTTCTGAAGAAATCCTGCGCTGCCTTCGGAAGTAGAACGTCTAGCGGTTCCAAATTCCCGTCGCGGTGCATGCTTGAGGCGGGTTTGTAGCGACCCCGCCCCAATATACGCCAAAGTGCAACAATCTGCACTACCTGGACTCGGGCAAGACTCGTCTTTGGCACTCCAGACCATACCGGTGATGCGTACGTAATTAATGGGAGCACGCACGCCCGGTACAGTCTTCTCTTAATGTCCGCGCTTCGGACTCGCGGGTGAAGAATCGGCCGAAGTCGACTCAACGCCGCAAAGCCCTTGGCGCGGCCACGCTCGCACTGGGATTTACAGGTGCGCTTTAGATCCATCAGCACACCAAGATAAAGGACTTCAGACTCCCACGGAAGGACGACTCCACCCACCGACATTCGCTCGTTTGGTGGCGCTCCTCGGCCGGTTTGGAAGACGATGGCTTTCGTCTTCCCGGCATTGACTTCCATCCGCCATCGACGATACCATTTAATGAGATCATCGATGGCCTCCTGAAGTCGCTCGGCAGCAAGGTTCTTCTGCCAAGAGCGGTAGAGTAGCGCCGCGTCGTCTGCATATAGGGACAGGATTCCATGACGCCCATGATCCCTAGGGATGTCATGAGTGTAGATATTAAACAGCATAGGCCCAAGAACTGAGCCCTTAGGCACGCCGGAGTGTATCTGTCGAACCACAGAGTCCGTCCTGAGCCAGCTGGTGACGAATGTCCTGTCCTGCAGGTAGGATCTGATTAGGCGCCAGATCTATGCCGGGAAGCGGAGGGTCCCTGCTCCAGGAGCGTCTCGCTTTATATAGAATCGCGCCTTCGGGGGGAGGGACTTCAAAGTAGCTACATAGTAGCTACATTGGAGCAGCTACATTGTAGTAGCTACATTGTAGCAACAAGGGATATGGGTAGCGGACATTGTCTTGCCTTGGTTTCCGAGAACCCGGCACTACATCACCATACATTGTCTGGTATGCTGGGGGGTACTCCTTGAGAGAGTTAACCGATAGTGGGGGCTTCCGGCAAACCCACACTACATCACCCTCGCAGCAAATTAGGCCCGGGGGAGGGGTGTGCGTGTCATGTCATACATTGTCACCACCAACCGACAATACAGAAATAAAATAGATGGTAGTTCGGTGCCTTACCCCTTACATAAATGTACACATTTTTTGATATTACATTGGCAAAAGTAATGAATGAAAATCATATAAAAATAACAATAAATAAACATTTACCTTCACAGTGTTCACCTGTTTTCACTCGTGAAATTCGTATCACTACATTAATGCAGTAACTTCGGCATTTTCTTGGGTTGATTGTTCGTAGAACAAGTCATAAAATTACAGCAAATATTAGAATATAAGTACATATCACTAGGATTAAAATGGAGAAGCACTCCGTCTTTGGTGATGTTTCACAAAACGGCACTTGAAATTAATTGAGAGGAAGGCGACATTTTCAGTTCCATGAGTCTTTTTCATGTGGCGCCACCTTCGCACCTGGGAAATTTGTTACTCGCACGCCTTCTCCTCTTTCTACGACGCTTGCACCAATATTCACTTGAGCACTATACACACCGTCTGGAATAATAGATCGAGGAGCATGCAGAGTCCGCTTGTCCAGCCGGTCTTGTCCTCCACGAACCACGTTGACTCCTCAACGCAGCCATAGAAGGTCAGAAAAGTGGAAGGTCTGGTATACTAGTGAGACAGTTATAGGCACTTCTCTGGATTTCGGCTTTCTGGGCGGCGTTTACGGCCTGCGATTGTGCTTGCAGTGGAGGTTTTTCGGCGTATTTTGGTGCAGTGCCGTCACCCAAAAACAGGGGTAAGGGATTAGGTTCAGGATCTGGCGGTAAGGGTAAAAGGTTACGCATATGAGCAAGGAGACGTCTTCCGTCTTTCAGGTCCTCTATGTCTGCGGTAACGGGCTTCTAAGTTTAATTATTTTGTAGGGACCTTTCCAACGGGAGACTAACTTCCGTACTTGACCACGTGCGAGCGTGTTATTTCGCAAGAAGACAAGTTGTCCTTCGGCTATAGTCGAGAGTGTCAAACCTGAGTTGTACTTTTGATGTTCCAACTCAGTGAATTGCTTGTTTGACTCGATGGCGTGTTCATGCGCAAACTGTAACCTTCTCTACATTTCGTAATCATTGGGAGGGTCCTCCCCGTAAGACGTTGGAATCGGAGATAAAATGGTATCCCATGGCATATTAAGTTCTCCACCGTGCATTAAGTAAGCTGGAGAGAATCCCGTGATGCGGTGCTTGCTGTTCCGATAAGTGAACAATGCGAAGCCCAGTTGTTCGTCCAGTGGCTGGAGATCAGGGTAATCAACCTGTTTCTTTGCTATTTTCCCTTTATCCCTCGAGGACTCATATGCTACTAATTCAGTGTGAAGCGAATTAACGGTGGAAGACACTCGGGAGAGTGCATCGGCATGTGACATTTTCGGCCTAGGTTTGTGCTCGATGGTGAATGTATATTCGCTAAGTTCCATGATCCACCTTGCGAGCCTGGGCTTAGGTTCCTTGAGGGTAAGTAGCCATTTCAAAGGTTTATGGTCGGTGTACAAAACAAATAGGCGCCCTAAAAGCTAAACGCAGAATTTTTTCGGCATCTCTACCACGGCTAGACATTCAAGCTCCGTAGCTGAGTAGGATTTTTCGGCTTTCCTTAATTGTCGGCTGGCACAGGCAATCGAATTTTCACCGTCCTCAAATTCTTGGGCAAGAATATCACCTACAGCTATCAGTGATGCGTCTGTCGAAAGGATGAACGGTGTCATAAAATCTGGGAATTTTAGTACAGGCTGCGTTATTAGACAAAGCCGTAGCTCTCCAAATGATTTTTTCCGCTCCGCTTTCCAAACGAATTCCGTTTCCTTTTTTGTCAGCTGCGTGAGCCCGCTAGCCTTCATTGCGAAATTTAGAATAAATCTTCTGTAATACCCGACCAAGCCAAGAAACAACTGCACAGACTTTACGTTCCCAGATGGTGGTAGGGTCTTAATAGCAGCCACTTTCTCTTCGTCCGGACTGATGCCCTTTGCTGTAACAAGGTGTTCCAAAAACTTAATTTGTTGTTGAAATAAACTGCATTTTTTAGGTTTTAACCGCAGTTTCGCGCTTCTTAGTCGAGAAAAAATCTCGCGGAGACCCAAAATGTGACCTTTAAGGGTGGCATCATACCGAAGGATGTCGTCTAAATAACATACGCAACCATGATGAATTGATCCATCTAACACCTTCGACATCTGGCGTATAAAAGTGGAGGGAGCGTTTGCTAAGCCAAAAGCCATTCGGTGGCACTGGAAATAGGCATCTGGAGTGCCGAAGGCTGTGTACTCTCGGCTTTCCTCATCCATCTGGACCTGCCAATAGCCACAACAGAGATCCATGGATGCGAAATATCGAGCACCACCAAGCTATCATCAACTTGACAGCCTCTGAATTTGATTCTTTCATAGATTCTTGCAACTGTCGCGCGTTTTTTCTTAATCTAGTAGAGAAGGTCGACACAGATTCAAGAGGTAGTTGAACGCAATTTGAAAACATCCGTTATAGGGAAAGGAGGGATATACGAGCTGTGAACCTCTTACGCAGGTAGCTGGAAAAGCTTTCGAAACTCTCTAGAATGTGAGGATTGGCGAAAGCATATTCTGCCGCCGGCCTATGCAGGCGTAAACGAGCTACGCAAAGAGTTTCAGTTTCATTCCAAGAGCTAAGGTGGCTCGTAATTTTTAAGCATTCTAAAAATTTCTCGACCGTCATATCATTGTCACCGCTAAAACTTGGAATGAAATAGATATGGTTCCCCAAAGTGTTGCTTGTGAATGGATTATTCCCTGGAGGAGGGGCTGAGGTGGCAGGCTGAATTGAGTGCACAAAAGGATCGAAATCATCTAGGCTAGTGGAACCCCTTAGGGAAGGCGACTCAAAATGGGGAGAGAAAGGGTTTAACGGGGAATAACTAGGCCAAGCCATGACGGTAAACAGTAGCACGCGACACTGAAATATGAAAATGAATAAGGGTTAAGTTAGTTTAGCCAGAGCAATAGATTCAAACTACATGCACAAAAGTGAAAAACAAAATTATCGGTGGATACGATTACAGCATTCTCACAATAAATTGAAAAAATATTTCAGAATGTTAATCAGCCACTAAAGATTGAGATTTACGTACCGGGTTCGAGACTCAAAATTTCTGGGCTACCCCACACCTGACGCCAGAATAATGTCACGAGGTTGGCGGCCGCGACATCATTTTTTATCGACTTAATTGGGCGAGGTTGAGACTAATAGTCCCTTCTTCCACCTAACCCTACATTACAGACATTATATTGAAGACAATCAAATACAATCAAGCCCTAGATGGAGGGAAATCCACCTAGGCGGGAATCGAACCCGCGACCTTTGGGTTGATGGCGAGGACGTTACCCCGCCGCCACCGACGCCAGCTTCATTGGTGGGAGCGTAGCACAGAATGAGAGTCGTATTGCGTTTATTAGTCTTTATTTAAGACGATGGCTTTCGTCTTTCCGGCATTGACTTAAATTCGCCATCGACGATACCATTTAATGAGATCATCGATGGCCTCCTGAAGTCGCTCGGCAGCAAGGTTCTTCTGCCAAGAGCGGTAGAGTAGCGCCGCGTCGTCTGCATATAGGGACAGGATTCCATGACGTCCATGATCCCTAGGGATGTCATGAGTGTAGATATTAAACAGCATAGACCCAAGAACTGAGCCCTGAGGCACGCCGGCGTGTATCCGTCGAACCCCAGAGTCCGTCCTGAGCCAGCTGGTGACGAATGTCCTGTCCTGCAGGTAGGATCTGATTAGGCGCCAGATCCATGCCGGGAAGCTGAGTCGCTGCATCTTCAACAGAAGGGCTGGGTGCCAGACGCGGTCGAATGCCTCCTTTATGTCAAGGAAGGCACCGGCTTCCGCCATTCTCCTATTGAAGGCGTCCGTAATGAAGTCTGTAGTCCTCGCTAGCTGATGGATTGTTGAGTGCCGTTCGCGGAAGCCGAACTGTTCCTCCGGGAGAATTTCTGCTGCCCGTATGAAGTCGCAGATCGGCCCCTGCAGTATTCTTTCGAATATCTTTCCAAAGCCGTCGAGAAGGGAGATGGGCCGGAAGTCTCCGGGACCCAACTCAGTCTTCTGCGACTTTGGAAGACAGACGATTCTTGCTCTCCTCCAGGTGGACGGGAAGAAGGAAATTCTGATGCAGCCGTTAAATATGCTGGCCAGGTACGCCACTGCCGCCTTCGGAAGTTCCCGGATGACGGTATTGGAAATGCCGGGCGCTTTCCTTGGGTGAAGGTGACGCATAACCGCTGTGACGTCTTCTTTCTCGATGACAGGCCCAGGAATCTCGTCATTGGCTTCCCCTGTGTCGTGGATTTCCGCCTCAATCGCCGCGGAAGTACTGTTCCCTGGGTTCGGAGTGAAGACGCCTTCGCTAGCATCTCTGCCTTCTCCGCCGGGGAGGTCGCTACTTGATTTCCGCTTATGATGAGAGGGTCGGTGTGCTGAGAGCCGCGCAGTTTCCTGCAGTTTCCACACGCCATCAACCCTCTCTTCCCCGTTTTCATTGAGGAGTTCCTCCTCCAAGTGTGATTCCCAGTGGTCCTTCCGGACTTCTGTTAGAGCATTTTGGACTTCGACATTCAGGGCTCTCAGCTGTTTCTTCAGGTCTGTGGTCCGGTACCGCTGCCAGTGCCGACTGCCGGATGTTATTCCGGCGCCTAATGAGTGCACGCACCGGGGTTGGGAGTGATATTCGGAGGAAATGTGGGTGCACCGCCTTCCTTGGAATTGATGTCTCCATAGCAGTGGTAACCGTCTCCACAAGATGACGTACCATGCCGTCCGCTTCTTCGCCCGTCGTAGGTTCCTCAGCTTCCTTCGGTAGCTTCGAGGCGATGTGTCTCCTGTAGGAAGCCAAATCTGCTCTTTTATAATCGCACCTGCTCGCCGGAGGAACACTTGGAGCTTTGGTTCCCATGTAGAGGATCGTTAGATTGTGATCCGACGAGAGCTCGACACACGTATGTATGCTGAGCGACGTCCTAATACCACGAGCAATCGCAATATCCAGGACACCGCCCCTCACGTGAGTCGGCTCCGTCGGGCCAAGTACCGTTAGTCCTTCCTCGTCCGCTAGTGCCCTCAGCGCTCTTCCTCTGGGGTTGTGGTTTCTCGAGTTCCAGCTTGGGTGTCGAGCATTCAGGTCCCCCAGAATAAGTGCTGCGCTGCTGCCGTCTCTGATAAGTTGTAGGATTAGGTCTTCGTCCCACGGTTTTGCCGGAGAATAGTATACTGACGACACTCTTATCCATTCTTCCCTAGTTCTGATGTCCACCGAACAGGCCTCAACGTGCGGGTGAGAGATTTTCCTGCACGCCCGATGCTCAATTATTTGGTGAACGAGTATCGCCCCACCTCCTGATGGTGTCCGCTGGTGCTGGGCATCCCGGTCAGCCCGAAAGATGGACCACCCCGGAATCTTCCATTTGTCAGCTGGACGGAGATGAGTTTCATTGACGGCAGTGATTTGGGCGTTTCTGTCCTGAAGTAACGCTCGGAATTCCTCTCGCCTTCCGAGGATCCCGTTGGCGTTCCACTGGGCGAGCACCAGTGGGCCGTTAGCCTTGATGGTTCATGGTGGACCTCGTGCTCGCTAGCCCTTCCAGTACGGTTAGGAGAAGTTGTCCCTCCCTTGAGGTGACGTATCTCCGCAGAGCTTTACAGATGGTAGCTATGGTTTCCCATAGCTCCCTGTCCTCTCCATCCTTCGTGGTAACCACGTTCTTAGCAGGTGCAGTAGTTTTAGGTTCTTTCGCTCCCTTGTCTGCCTTTTCCACTGCAACAGGTGGAGGCGTGGCGATTTCCTCCTGTTGGGGAAGATTTGAGGGAAGGGGTTTAGGATTGCCCTTCTTTTTCTTCTTCTTCTTCTTCCCCTTCTTTTCCTGGTCTGCATCTTTCGCTGCGACGGCTCGGGTAGGAGGTTCCTCCTCTTTGTCCTGGTTTCCTTTTTCTCCAGGGAGTGGGGAAGTGGCATCGCTTATTTCCCTGGTTTCTGCGGCGTCATGGCTACTTCTTCCCTTCTAAGCATCGAGGAAAAGGTGAGTGTTTCAATCACCGGCCTCCCGGGTCCGTGACTTTGGGAGGAGCCACCAGCTTCGGCTTCCAGGTGGTGGTTCGGATTTGCGCCGGCGTTTTTCCAGCGTGTCGGTGGCGTTGCTGGGCCTCCAGAAATACGGGGCATTTCTTCGCCACAGCTGCATGTTCTCCTCCACAGTTGACGCAGGTTGCAGTGTCAGACCGCGTCCTCTTGCAGTCATCAATGGGATGCAGGCCGGCACAACGAAAGCATCGTGTTGCGCACCTAGAAGCGACTGCGATATGCCCAAATCGGAGACAATTTAGGCACTGCGTCGGGCCGCTCTCTCCTCGAAACGCTTCCACCTGCACCAGACAGTGAAGTATCTTCTTAATGTCGAACGCATTCACCGCCCTTGGAGTCTTTATCAGATTGCAGATGTGTCGGTCGATGGGAACTGGTTTCCCAGCCTGACGCTCCGTACTTCGTAGCCCAGTTTCAAGAGGGCCTTTATGATCTCGCTCGTGGGGATCCACCGGGAGATACCTTTAATCAGGTACCTAACCCCCGGTATTCTGTCGGTCGGGTGCGTGTGAAATTGAATTTTCAATTCACCCAGGAGATCCAGCGCTGCTTTATGATCCGCTATGGACTCGACCAGAAGGTGAGTAGAGGCACGCCAGGCGTCCAACTCGAATGCTTTCCCGATCTTCTCCTCAAGAGCGGTAATTACCTCGCTCATCCCCGTTACACCATACATGACACGGCCGGGACGCGAGGTTTCTTCGGGCGATCTTCTATGTTGGCCGGTGTGGTTGTAGTGGCTCCGAGGGTGGCAGCGATCGGCGAAGTAGGAGCTGTCTTTTCTTCTTCCGCTTCGAGACGACAGTAAACCCGTCGCCGCTTACTTCGTTTGATGAAAGCGCCGGGTCGGCGCCATCATCCATCGCTTCAGATGCTGTCTCCTGAGAAGGGTTAAGAGAAGGTTTTCCAGAAACCTTCCGCTTAATTCCGATGGTCGTTGTCTCCTCCATGTTGTAGGCGGTAGTCTCTTGGCCCCGAGAAAGACCTTTCGCCATAGCTGCCTGCATCCGCACGGATGGACCGGGGGTGACCGCAGATGATTTTTCCGAATAAAATATCGTCCGCAGTCCTGTCGGCGAAATTATCCCAAAGGATTGGCGCTTGTCGCCCAAGGAAGACGAACGCCAGTGTCCGGACATCTTCACCTCGAACACAGGGAAAAGATTCCCCTTAGCCTTTGAATGGCAACGGGTAGTCTCTAGATCAGCTTTGCTCTGCTCCAAGAAGGTTCCTAGAAAGTTCCGCTGGTATTATGGTTCCGTAAGGGCTCTCTCCTCTCGATCCTTGCCCCAGGAGTGTCTCGCTTTATATAGCATCGCGCCTTCGGGAGGAGGGACTTCAAAGTAGCTACATAGTAGCTACATTGTAGCAGCTGCATTGTAGCAACAAGGGAATTGGGTAGCGGACATTGTCTTGCCTTGGTTTCCGAGAAACCAGCACTACATCACCATACATTGTGTGGTATGGTGGGGGGTAATCCTTGGGAGAGTTAAACAATAGTGGGGGTTTCCGAAAAACCCCCACTAAAAAGGGTTCGGTCCTTGAATCGGAACTACCCTCTCTATCCAGGGTTCAAAGGTTCGAGCTACTTCCGAACGGACTCCCATCCAAGCTCCGAAATGAACCATCCATATAAGAGCCAATAGGACCCATCGCTTGCTTATCAGGGCCGGATACAAAGTCTTGGCTTCGCGTCGCGTGTTGAGATCATCATCAACTACTTAAACTTAAGCTTTGAAATTTTAGTCTATGGATCGACGCCCGGTCAAAAGCATACATATCCTCTATGTATCCATTGAATCTAGCGTGGTCAGTTACATTACTTCTGGACCACTCTTCTCAAGATACCATTAACGAATGAACGTAATTATCATTTAGAAAAAAATATTTTTTTGATTCCATTGAGTAAGATTGACAAGTAAAATACTTTTCTGCCTTTTTTAATGGAATCATTTATTTCTCAAGTTAATCGCCAAATACCAATTTATATACAGATTCGGTAAAGACAAAACAGCAAAGACAATACGGTTCATACCTCCTGCCAATTACCTTTTTCAATTGATGAAATTCTGGCTATTCAAGTTAATGGAATGACTTTGCCGATTGCGCTTTGATGTGACGTGTTTCTCCGAGAGATGCAAGCTTATTGCGGCCAAGTGACAAGAACAACTACGATACCGAGAGTAGTCCTCTTGTGCCTCTAGCCTCCCCAACCGCCAAATAATTGCATTTGGTTATGAATCCCACGTCAAAAGAAGTCATAAAAAACAGTATCTAGAACAAAAAATCGCAAATGGCATTTTTGTGCACTGCTCAATGAAAACCCCCCATAACATAGCAGAACAGAAATAGAAAAAACTTTTAAAAAGCATCTAACTCTAATGCCGAGAACAATTAGTCACTAGTCATTGTTCTATAAACATGCACATAAATAGAATGTGACGTTCGTATTACTGCTAGCCGGAAGAAATCATTCTTCGTGATAAGAATCCAAAGCACGAAATGATAAGGCTCTTAGCCAAAAAGAGGGCTATTTTGAACAAGTACGAAGGCGGAATACGCAGGTATTACGTCTCCGTTTTAAACGTTTTCTAAGCTCGCGCCCCTGTCAACTCCGGAGTATTTATACGAGGCATAATCATAAAGTATGGACCGTTTGCTTTTATTTAAATACTGGCGCTTCAGAACAAAGTTTTACTCCTGCAGCGCCATCTACTTATTCATTGAGCAGCTATAGCAGCATTTGTTTTGTTTCGGAAGTCGTTTGCTTGACCGTGCATACAAACAACAATGTCCGCGACAATCGTTCATCCCGCCAGCTGCGAAGTGCGTTGTTCTGTCATACGATTCTTGTATGCAAAAGGATTGTCGGCTGCTGAAATTCATCGGGAGTTGTGCCTCGTTTATGGAACACCATTAATGATTGAAGGAAAGGTTATACAATGGTGCCGTGATTTTAAAAATGGACCAACCAATTGTCCATGACGAAGAGCGAAGTGGCAGGCCCAGTATTCTGACCGATGAAATTGTTTCGCAAGTGGAGCAAAAACTGCGATGTGATCGTCGATTGAAGATTAATAATGACCTGGCTGAACAATTTCCTCAACTGGGACGCACTTCTGTCTACAATATTGTCATGGAAAACCTCGGATGCCACAAATTGTGTGCAAGGTGGGTACCGAAAGACTGCTGCCCAAACTAATAAGAAAATTCAAGATTTTCGTTGGGAACTCTCTGACCACCCTCCGTACAGTAATGGCCTTGCACCTAGCGACTACTTCCTCTTCTTGCACTTGAAACAGCGGCTCGGTGGACAACGTTTCCAAACCGAAGAGGAACTCAAGAACGGCGTTGTCAATTGGCTCAACTCTCAGGCGGCGAGCTTCTATGCAGTAGGCTTAAAGAAGCTAGTGCAGCGGTACGAAAAATGCTCGGAAGTAAATGGCGATTATGTAGAGAAGTGAAGTAGGTTGGTAGCTAACAAAAAGTGCCAATAAAATGTGTTTTATATGAGTAAAAGTTTTCGTGTGACCAAAGGGCCCTTACTTTATGAGCATGCCTCGTATATATTGCTCACTGAACATTATTATGAATGAATACACGAATTAATGAACGCATACATGGAATGAAATTTGAGGTGAAATGATAGAATTATCGGCTATTGAATCATACTCATTAAAATAATAGAAAAAGAACTACCCTTTGCATTAAGCAGCAAACCTCCTTCCTCATTTGATCGCCCCTTTCATCTGCCTCGGGGCGGAACTGAATCGCAGCTTCAATAAAACTTGGATTTAAGTAAAGAAGGGCATCAATTAATGTACCTTTGACGTTCTCCGAAATATGTGGTAACCTTTAATTATCAGAATACGTTCAACTTGCTATAAAAAATATGAAGATTAAAATTAGATGAATGCTGACGTGAATTAAAATGAGTTCTTCGTCACGTTTTCATTTTATCACAAAACAAACTTGGAATGATACAATTACTAAAGATGAAAATATACAAACATTTATGGCTTATACGTAGTGAAGGGATGGCGGAAAAATTTCCAAAATTGAAGCACTTATTTCATAATTCATCATCAGGGTTTCAAAGAAGTCATATCTAAATAAATACTTTGACTGAGAAATAGCTTGCAATTTCATTAAATTATCATTCGGGCAACGGTCATCTTTTCCTTGGCTTCGGAGACAGCGAAAATATCAAATCTATCACACTTTTTGGTAATAAATAAAATGCTGCATTGTTTTTAAAACGTATAGAGCACAGGGACACACCTAAAATTTGCAAAAATTACTTTCATAAAAGTAATTTTTCTTTCGTATTTTTTCCAGTGTTCAAGACCCATAATGGTACTTTTAAAAAATGTGTATCAAATTGCATGTCCTTTGCAAGGGAACTAATTTTGTTTCCGTGGTATCGATAGCCCTTGCATAGGCAACACATTCCGCACCATGGCACGACTCGCTCGTACGTACACACTCACGTATTTGCACTACGGCACTTTTTCTACGATTAAATTTTTAGCATCACAACTAAAGAGACCTCCTTCCAAATTATGCGAGAGCTTCAATCTGTAATTCAACCTTCGCTCCGTGAGTGATTCCCAATTTAACTCTTCTAATATTTTGGATACGCTACCAACCGTATCATAACAACGTCTTACAAAGCTAGCCATTCTACGCTGCACGCGATCCAATTCGGCAATCGGTCCAACTTCCTGAGGACCCCATTAATACTTGCAGCATATTCTAGAAGGGGCCTAACCAGCTAAAGATATCATTGCCCTTTCACCTTTTCTTCTCATACTCTTCTGATGCATCCTAATTTTTGAGGGCTTGTCTACATATTCCCCGTATGTATGTTTCACCCAGGAGAGGCCGTGAGTAAGAGAAACGCCTCAGCATTTAATCAAGTAAGGATTATAAGAAAAGTCTCGTCAAAACTTTGATACGGAGCGCAGTTTTGTACGGTGCATGATGATAGGAGGCGTAGATTGGATGCTTTTGAAATGTGGGTGTGAAGAAGGATGGAGAAGGTGAAGTGGACAGGAAGGGAAACAAATGAGGAAGTGGAGGACGGGAAGGAGAGGGGTTTGTTGGGAGAAATCCTGAGGGGGCAGGAGAAATGGATGAAGGGGGTATTGACCGGCAGTGGGATGTTGAAGACTGTGATAGAGGGGAAAATGTTGGAAAGAAGTTGAATGGGGGAAGGAAATGTGTGGAGTTGAAGAGGAGTTTATTGTAGCGCCTGATATGGGGTTGATGTTTGGTAAGAAGAGGCAAAGACATGTACAGTCCGTCCTGTCCAGTCAGTCCGTCCTGTCCAGTCAGTCCGTCAAAAATCCACCTTAACTAATAAGACTGGTCACGTTAAAATTGTCTTGAAATTTGAAAATTAAAGCATTACCAACCGATCTGCCATCTACTTATGATAGATTACAGATATATCAGATCACGTATTAGATGCGAGTGTAACATATCTAAGCATCATAGTTCCATTGATATCTATCAAATAATTACTGCACTAGGTTATTAAATTAAGTGGGCTACTATGTGCATAGACATTATTTTGTAACTATTTCGTGGTTGATATACCGATAGATAAACATCTTTTTTCGGGCTGTATTGAGACCATTAGGTCCCTTCTTCCATTTAACCATTCGTGAAGAGCAAAACAACAATAATAATAAGAGGAAATATAAAGCGTGGTTAAAATGGTAAAATCATATATATATATGTACAGATATATATATATATATATATATATATATATATATATATATATATATATATATATATATATGTGTGTGTGTGTGTGTGTGTGTGTGTGTGTATATACGATACTCGTATATATACTCATTTATATAGAAACAGATATAAGGAAAAGGGATAGGAACACACATAAAGGACATATATATATATTACATTATTACTATTTCTTCCGATGAAGACGGAGTTGAATTTCGTCGAAATGATCAAGAAATAACGTGTGAGCGATCTTTTTATGTCTTCTTATATTGTTTGTTGCTGTCTAAGTTTGTTATATATATATATATATATATATATATATATATATATATATATTAAAAGAAATAGGCAGGAGAAGTAATTTTGTGGGAAAAACCTTTGGGAGTTCAGACCTGAAGACCCTAGTAAAAACCTGCATGGGAAAATACCCACAAAGAAGTGGGGGAATGAAAACCTGCATACATCCTACAAGATTGTAAAAAAATGCGGCACTCTTGAATGATCGAGTGGAAACATCAAAGGCACGAGTCTTCATTTCCCCTTGCACTCCCATCTCAGCAGAGACACTCCGTCGTTTCCACTTGGAACCCTCAAGGGACATCGACAATGCGAGGGCATCTCTTATTGGTTATTTCATGTAATAATTTTACAATAAGAAATTGGGGGAACACTCACCCTGGCTTTGGGTGTCTGCTTCAGTCCGATGGCTGGCTGGCTGCGGTTGCTCTGCGGGAGAGAGAGAAAGGTCACCGTTTAGTCGAGGCAGAGCCTGGAGAGGAGGAAGGGCCACAGGGCCAGGGATCAAGGACGCGGAAGCAGTCACCATTGTGGCTGCGCAAGTGACAAATGAAGGCACTAAAGTGTGCAAGCGAAGGCATTGCGGCAGCCAGGGGCGATGCCCGCACAGGGCCTCCGAGCAAAGAGAAGCAAATCACGGCGGGCAGACACGAACAACGCCCTCAAAAGGCACAGCAACGCCATGCAGGGTAGAGTGAGCGAGGGACACAAATGCCCTCATTGGAGTCACTACAATTATCAATCAACTTGAATGTGCAAATATATGTACCAATACTTCCACGCGGCGTGTGTAAAAATACCGAGATTCTGCAGAAAGTTTAACATTAGTTGAGCAAATTATATTCAGAAATTTAGTGGAGAATGATCCCCATCTTTTATGTGATAGAAATTTAAAAGAACACTATGCTTGTTGGTGATTACAATAATTATTGCACACTCTTTCCTAGTGGCTAGTATGGAGCCCCATAAAAAATAGTAAGAGTTTCTGCCTTGAGGCGAACGATTTTCACACTTCGAAAGTTCTGCATTTCATCGCCGTCAGAACAAAATGTCGTCATTGCATGCATGGCGGTTGCTCTTGCGTTAAGAGCTGACCGGAAGGATAATCCCCAGGTTGTAACAACGCGTTTAATTTGGCATGAAATTGTTTCGTTTGGCATGTGGTTTCATTCTCTTTTACAAGGGGTGACCCAACACCCCCCGCCATACGCCCTTGCGGCAGATTACGGTGTAGATGTAGATGAAGGGTAATTCCTAGTCCGTACTTTTCTAACCCTTTTGAAAATATCTACACATGCCTAATATAAAAACTGTAATCCAATTCTCGATTCCTGCGAGTCTTTATCCATTGGCTTATGCATTCCATTTACGATTCCTTATTTTTCTGTTGTAAAAACTTAGCAACGGCATAGCAAACTAATATTATTGCGATTGCACCTCCTGAGTGGGGGAGGGAGCAAATGAGAGGCGGCGAACCGAAGGAAGCTCAAGGGAGAGAGCTGAGACTAGCGGGGGCGGCGAGGAATGCCGGGGAGACGGTCAGGAGATTATGGGAAGCTTCGAGTCGAGTTTTGAGGGGCATCCAAAAGGGCGGGAAAAGGTCACTATGCTACATGCCACTTTGTGCATTCAGGGAAAGTAGAAGATGCGGAGGTTCAAAGGTACGTAGGTCGGAGGAGGGTATGAGGTTGGGTTAGTGGGGAAGGACGGATATGTGGCGGTTCCAGTCACGTTTGACGATGAAGGCTTTCTGTGTTTGAATGTGCGCGTATTAAAGGTCGCTGCAGTCCACGAGTGGAGCGCTGGACTACATCCGGTGTGTCCGGGGTCCTGCAGCTCCACCCAAATTGTGTGATTTTTCGGGCAACAGATCTTCCGGGGAAACCCTCACCGGCTGAGGCAAACAAACAGACCCCCCTACTCATATGTGAATTTCACCAGCCGTCAGGCTTTGTATTGGGTGAACTCTACCATCACCTATCAAACCAACCTTCGGGTTGATTACTGTGTTTATGTTTTATATATATACATATATATATATACATATATATATACATATATTTAAATATATATATATATATATATATATATATATATATATATAAAACAAATAGAATAGAAAAGGAACATTTAAAAGGACACTCACACGGTAAATTGTTCGAGCTTTCAGCCATCTCAGAGGCCTTCTTCAAGTGAGACTGAAAGTATGCTCTTGCTCTAACTTGAAGAAGGCCTCTGAGAGGGCCGAAAGCTCGAACAATTTACCGTGTGAGTGTCCTTTTAAATATTGCAATTCTATTCTATTTGTGTCATCTGGTATCAGCCCATTATTGTGCCCCTCGCGTGAGTTTTTCCGTACAATCGTTATATATATATATATATATATATATATATATATATATATATATATATATATATATATATATATATATATATATATATGCATAAATATAAATATTTTTATATATATATATATCTATATACATATATATCTATACACATATACATATATATATATATATATATATATAAACATATATTTATAACGATAACGAACGATATATATATATATATATAATTATATATGTGGGTCGCGTTAGTCCAGTGGGTAGAGCGTTGGACTACTGACCGGATGGTCCCGGGTTCGATTCCCGGGCAAGGCACTCTGGGCACCTGCAGCTCCACCTAAGCTATGTGATTTTTCGGGTACCAGGTCTTCCTGGGAAACCATAACCGGCACAGGGAAAGGAACTGGCACCCCTACCCTGATGTGTGAATTTTCACACGCCGTATAGCGCTTAGTACTGGATATATATATATATATATATATATATATATATATATATATATATATATATATATATATATATCTATATATATATATATATATATATATATATATATATATATATATATCTATATATATATATATATATATATATATATATATATATATATATATATATATATAGGAGGGATATACTACCTTGATCAAAAATTTCCCGGAATTTATTCAGAAAATTAAAAATACATGTTTATTATCTAAATCTATATTGTCCCCTTCAAAGTAATCCCCATCGACTGCAACACACTTATGCCAGGGATCCAATCCTCGAAACATTTTTTATATTCGGTTTTCGGTATGTCCATCAGTGCTTCCTGCGATTTTTCCATTACTTCCTCTCGGCTGCTAAAACGCGTTCCCCGTAATGGTTTTTTAACTCGATTGAACAGAAAGAAGTCACAGGGAGCCAAATCAGGTGAATTCGGTGGCTGTTGGATGGTATTTGTTGCATTTTTCGTCAAAAAATTACGAATAATGATAGCACTGTGCGACGGTGCGTTATCATGGTGCAAAATCCACGAGTTTTCTGCCCACATTTCTGGTCTCTTTCGGCGAATTGCTTCACGCAAACGTCTCATGACGCCCAAATAATACTCTTTGTTTACTGTCTGGCCTTCTGGCAAAAATTCATGATGCACTACACCGTTGTAATCCATGAAAACCGTCAGCATTGCCTTCTTTTTTGACTGAAAACGACGTGGTTTTTTTGGTCTCGGCTCATTTGGTGAACGCCATTCACTTGCCTGATGTCTGGATTGCGTGTCGTACTCATAAACCCACGTCTCGTCTCCAGTAATGATCCTTTTGATGAATGTGGGATCGGATTCAGCCTCGCAAATCATGTCTTTTGCGACGTCAACACGGTCTCTTTTTTGCATGAAATTGAGGTCTTTTGGCATGCTACACGACGGAAACCCAAATCATTAACCACAATGTCTTGGGCGGATCCATAGGCAATGTTCAAGTCCTCCGCTATTTCTCTGATGGTTAATTTGCGGTTATTGACCAACATTTCTTTTACTTTATCAATTTTTTCACCGACTTTCGATGTCGATGGTCTGCCACTGCGTTCATCATCTTCGATTGACTCACGACCACTTCTGAACCGCTCGTGCCACTGGTAAACGACCGTTTTTTTTAGAGAATCGTTGCCGAAACACTTTTCCAACATATCCAACGTCCGTGCGCCACTAAATCCGTTTTTTACGCAAAATTTAATACAAGTTCGTTGTTGCAAATTTAAATCCATTTCTGAAATTGTAAAAAATCGCCAACACACACAGAGATAGATGTACTCTTGGCTACGTAACTTTTGCAAATGTCAAGTTATGACACTAAGATTTAAAGGGAATATCAACAACAGATGTACCAATTTCACAAAAAAAACAGAACTCAAATCGGAACGATGGGAGCGCCACACGGTGGTTCTTCCGGGAACTTTTTGATCAAGGTAGTATACACATTCAAACACGAAATCCCGCCAAACGGCGAATAAATACTCATATATACAGAAACATATATAAGGAAAAGGGATAGGAACACGTATAAAGGACGAACACAATAGAGGTGGGGAAGGCGGAATCGAACGGATCACAAGAGTAAAAATATTTCCTCAACCGGGAATCGAACACCGGATCTTTCCAATTGCCGGGCGGATGCTCTTAACCACTTGAGCTATCGAGGATATGTATGTATGAGGTATTTGGCCAATGTGGCTCATCTCTTTCTTCTGGCTATGCGTGCCACGAAACGCACTGTTCTTTTCCTGTATGATGTTGTCTGAATTCTAACCACTGTCCTTTCCTCTTGTGTATTGTCTATTTCTGCTTTGGTGGGTGAAACAGCCCCCTGACGCCATCTCTTGGCTAAAGAATCGGGGCGCTTGGCGACATATAAGACCCACGGATCTCAGGGTAAATTACATATCCTCGATAGCTCAAGTGGTTAAGAGCATCCGCCCGGCAAGTGGAAAGATCCGGTGTTCGAGTCCCGGTTGAGGAAATATTTTTACTCTTGTGATCCGTTCGATTCCGCCTTCCCCACCTCTATTGTGTTCGTCCTTTATACGTGTTCCTATCCCTTTTCCTTATATATGTTTCTGTATATATGAGTATATATATATATAACGAACGAAATATATATATATATATATATATATATATATATATCCTAGAGCTGTGCTGGCGGGAGTAATGATTATTGCTCCTGGTAGGGTGACGAAAGGTAGTCCATGCAACGTCCATTCCTCAGTGAGGCGGCTGCAATAACGTCTGACCGCAGTGAGGCGGCCAGAAAGCGATGGTGTCACGTTAAAAACACTATTGAGGAAGGCAACGGGGAACCACCTCAATTATTACTCCCAAGATAACTATGATGGTCACTACAGATATTTTGATTGCTGGCAACTACGGGGCTCAGCCCAATCGGCCGTGTGTCGTGCTCGACAGCAGGGGAGGTAAGGCTTCCGCGGTCGTCATCCCACGAAACCCTTGCAAGGGAAAACCGGCAGCAGCAGGACTGAAGACGCAGGAGAATAAGACCAATTTAGTTAAAATAGGAACGTGGAATGTTCGGAAAATGATGAGGACAGGGAAACTGGAAAATATTAAGCGAGATATGGAATGGGGAAATATAGATATTTTAGGTCTCTGCGAGAAGAGATGGAAGGATAGCGGGCATTACTGGAGTAATAATCATAGAATAATATACAACAGCGGGGACGAGAGCCAACGAGGGGTTGCCCAAGTATTGAATGAAGTGGTAGGAAGAAGCATAGTCAACATTGAGAAGGTAACGGATAGAATATTACCAGTAGAGATAAAAGCAGAACCGACGTACTTTGTTATTATTCAGGTATACATGCCACTGAGCTACCATAAGGAAGAAGAGGTCGATAGGATATACAATCCCTTAGATGACATAATCGCGTGTGTTCCTGCAGGGAAAAATTGATAGTGATGGGGTATTGAAATGCGACGGTAGGCGAAGGAAGAGATGGTGATGAGGTGGGGGACTAAGGTTTAGGCACGAAGAATGACCGCGGAGAGAAAGCAGTTGAGTTCTGCATGAGACAGGTGTTAGTCACCACCAAAACTTGCTTTACACACCACAAAAGACGCAGCTATGCATGGAAAATGCAAGATGACTCAGAGAGGTGTCAGCTAGATTATATTCTGGTTAGACACAGGTTTAGGAGCAGTGTGAAAAATTCGCAAAACTTCCCGGGAGCGGATGCGGAGTCTGACCACAATTTAGTTGTTATGAAATGTAGCGTCCGTTTCAAAAAGATAATACAGGGGCGGAGAGTTAGAAAATTGAATGTAGAAGCATTAAATGGTTTGAAAAGGAAAGAATACAAACAGGCGGTAGAGGTAATCATGGAGGATGGTAAAGGGCTAAGTACTTTCGAAGAAAAAAGTTTCAAGAAAGGGTTGTCTAAAGCCGCAAAAGACACTATTGGAACCGTTAACGCTAAAAGGACTAAGAAACCATGGATCACGGATAAGATTATTACAAAGATGGATGAGCGGAGAAAATGGAAGAATGTAAATACAGAATTAGGCAAAATGAAGAACAAAGAATTGAACAATAAATTGAGGCGGGCAACAAATAAAGCAAAAGAAGCATGGTGGAAGACGCAGTGCGAGGAAATGGAAAGTCTGCAGAGGAGGCGTGAAATCGGGGCGCTGTAGAGCAAAGTTAAATCGTTATCGGGAAGTAAGAAAGGAAGACCTAGGCTAACAGTTAGAGATAAGGCGGGTAAGGCAATAGTTGACGCAGGAAATATACAAGGGAGATGGAAGGAGTATATAGAAGAACCGTATAGTAAAGAACTTACACCAACAAAGTTAGACATTGAAAAAGAATATGACGTAGAGGAAGATAGCTTAGGTCCAGGCATAGTAGACAATGAGATAGACAAAGCATTAAGGGAGATGACAATAAATAAGACCGTGGGGGTGGATAACATTCCCACGTCACTATTCAAATGTTAAGAAAATGTGGGAGGGAGAGGCTATATGGGCTGATTCGTAGTATTTATGAGGAAGGAATTTGGCCGGAAGACTTTGTGAGATCAGTTTTAGTTCCTATCCCGAAAAAGGTAAAGGCTACATCATGTGAGGACTACAGGACAATATGTTTGATACCCCACGCAGCTAAAGTTGTTCTCAGGATCAAAAACAAAAGGATAGAGAGTAGGGCAAATGATTACTATGAGGGAAGATCAGTTTGGGTTTAGAAAGGGGAGAGGTACGCGTGATGCCATTGCAGTAATGAGATTATTAATCGAGAGGAATGTAGAACACAACCAGGAGGTATTTGCCTGTTTCGTAGATTTCGAAAAAGGGTTTGATAGAGTGAATTGGGAAAAATAATGAGTATATTGAAGCAAATAGGAATAGATTGGAGGGAAAAGAGGCTAAACCGCAACCTGTATATGTCTTAGACTGCTCAGGTGCGAGTGGGAAACGACGAGTCCGAATGGGCAGTGTTAGGAAGAGGTGTAAGTCAGGGTTGCTCAGTATTACCGTTGCTCTTCAACCTGTATGTAGACGAAATGATTTAAGAGGCATGGGAGGAACTGGAGGTAGGAATGAAAGTGGACGGGGAATTCTTAAAATCAGTTAGGTTCGCGAATGACCAAGATTTCGTTTGTCAGTCAGCCATGGGGTTGCAAGCATTATTGATTGAATTGGCAATTCAGTGCGACAGATATGGGATGAAAATCAATATTAATAAAACAAAGGTTATGCAATTTCCTAGAAAGGAAAAGACTAAGCTAACCATTAAAATGGGAGGGCAAAAAATAGAGCTGATATACAGTTTACGTATTTCGGAAGTGTTTTGGACCAACAGGGTCAAGGTGGTAGGGACGGAAGGAGAAGAATTGCGCTAGGCGAAGAGGCTTTCACAAGGAGGAGGGAGTTGATGACAGGGACGTTGAGTAATGATATTATGAAAACACTCGTAAAACCTTTATATGGAGCGTAGCTATGTACGGCGCGGAAACGTGGTCATTGAAGCAGGAGGATAGACGTAGATTGGAGGCGTTTGTAATGTGGGAGTGGAGAAGATTGGAGAAGGTGAAATGAACAGAGAAGGACACAAATGAGGAAGCACTTGGTATGGTGGGCGAAGACAGGAGAAATTCTATGGAGGCTGGAAAAATGGATGAGGGGCGTATTGACCGGCAGTGGGATGTTGAAGACTGTGATAGAGGGGAGAATTTTGGACAAACGACGAAAGGGAAGGAACAGGATAGGGATGTTGGACGGGATGAAGGGAGGAAGAAAGTACTCAGAGACGAAGAGAGACCTGATATGGAGTAGGATGCTGGATTTTGTGTTTTGCTAGGTGACACAAAATATTTATTTAGTAGCTGTGTCCATCCAAAAACCCGCCTTAACCGGTAGATTATCTAATAATAATATGTATATTATATAAATGTATAATATATAATATTAATATATGTATATGTATATATATATATATTAATAATCATACAGACATTATATGTTATGTAGGAGCGCCAGAGCATTCCGCTCCTAGGGTGTCGCGCGCCTTACTTATGCAAGTGTAGCCGAGCCTCTCCCATCCCCTCCCCCCCAGATTCCAAGAGACGTTCGTTCTTCCGTAGGGGCCGAGGCAGGAATTCGCCCCACCCCCCCTGTTGCCTGGCTGACGTCAAATTAAATGATGAGGCGAAGGGCGGAGGAACGCACTCCGTCTTTAGAAACGAATGAAAAATAATACATCGTTAGTTCGTCTCGAGGTTAGAAATATTTTTCCGTGCCCTTATGCCGGGTCTTAATATCTCAGCGACAATCCTTCCTCAATCCACACCGCGCCTTGGCTAATACGTATGTCGAGATAAACATTCATGTGACAGGACATGCAAATGGCGCGCTTAGGGGTCCAATTTTCATTAACTATGCTTTTTACAAGGTCAAAAAAAATGACTTTAAACGTTGATCTGAATACAACGTTTAGTTTTACAAGGTTACAAGAACATTGAAACGTGTATTTTTAGGTATTCACCCAATAGTAGCAAATGCAATAGAAAATATAATTGAAACCTTCATGTCGATTTGTACGCGGCGTGAAGGGAAATGGGGCTTTGATACTAACGCTATACGAAATAAGTGCGGGAAACGATGAAATAATATCGAAAGTTCGTACTTCACCGTACACGATAAAATGAGCCAAACTGCAACTCCGTGCTGTACTTTCAGGCCAAATGATTCCGCGCCGCAGCGATTCGCCAAGCGCTCCTCGTGCGCTCCACTTTGCTTGAATCCATTCGCGGTAACCTGAGGCCGATGACGTCATGCAAGGGGTGAAACAAGAGAACGAGGGGAGCGCATGCAGCGTCCGCCGCGGTGACTGATTCGCACGTTCGGCGGGAATTACTACAACAGGCCATGCGTGGAAACAAGGTGTCCACCTCGTCAGGTGTGGAGGGGCTGCCCTCTGCCGGATCGCCCCCGGCGAGGAGTGTCACCTCTCGCGTGACTCAACAGGGGCGGACCGCAGACGCGCCCCCCTGCGCAGTGATGCCCCGGGCATTGAAATCGCACGCCCGCGGGGCTCGTCGCCGTGGGATTGCGATTGATAGAAGCGACGCCGGGCCCCCATCCTCACCCAACGTCCCCCACGCATCACCACACGAGGGTGTCGCAGCTAAACATACGTGTGCCGCGGGCAACACCATCAGGAGGAATCGCATTACTTTTCCGTCGTCACACGATCCCCGCAATCCTTTGCATTGAATATCGTCTTTCAGGGTATGCCTCAATTTTTATCTTTAGTTTTTAGTTTTTTCTTTGTGCTATTTTTTCATCATGTCGGTAGTTCAGCCATAAACATGATACCGTTGATGAATGCGACGGGTTTCCCTCCTTCTGGGACGCCTGGCGCCGCCGGCAATGAATGCTTTGCCTTCATTCGCACGTACTCCAAGCAATAAAGGTAAGTTTCGGCCCGCACTATGGATTATTCATGCCGCGAACCTCCCCTTGTTTACCCTCCACAAATCCCTTCCTTGGTCCATCCCACCCTCGCACCACAACGAGCCTTTCATCTTCCTCCCCCCACATTGTCTCCGCCATCGCCGCATCCGATGCTCCCTCCAGCATCGTCTCCTCCGGATTCCACGAGCCACCTTCCTCTCCCCACCCTCTCGATGACGATTCGAGTGGTTAATCTGGCTGACGCACTTCTCGCACTTTTAAGCACTCATCCCTTGGCAGTTCAAGTTTTCCTTGATCATCTGAAAAACTAACATAATCACCATGTCGCCCACTACTTTGTACTAAAATAATTAAAATAATAAAGCACAAGATCTCGGTACGTACCATGATATTTTTTGCACACCTCAAGAAAAAAGTAAAAACATAAACAAGGATGGACTGATCGGCGGCGCACGGATATACGAAGGAAAGATAAATTCCATAAGGAAAAGAAGAGGGGAGACCCAGGGAAAATATCAAAGAGCACGGGCAGTGAGATGAAGATGTATAGCCCGACGACTCTAAAATACGAAGTGGTGAATATGTGCGGAACCACCACGGCCGTCGTAGCAAGCAAGTGGACCATCAATCGAGACTGAGGAAGGGGAACCTCGAGGAATAGGGAGAGTTTAACTGTTTCGGCACCAGAGATCGCCAGCGAGACAGGAGGAGGGCTTATCAGGACGGCCCACGAGCATTTTTGTTCATCAGGAGATATTAGCAGCGGCGAGTGAGAGTTGCCTGGGCGCGATGAAAATAGTTCGGAAGAATCCCTGAACAGTATTCCGCGGGAGTGAGAATCCGTGAAGCGGAGCAGGAAGGGAAGCAAAAGCAAAGGGCGCGTCCTTTCTAAAGAGATCATTGGACATGCCGACCTTTCACGGGGTGGGTCATACTTAACAATGACACCTCAGAGGACGCACTCCCTCTCAGCCAATTCCTACCCGCGCTGTGCCACGCTGTTATCTCTCACGCATTCGTGCCACGCACGGCCTTCCACTCCTACAAATGCTTACAATCCTCGCGTCTCGGGACCCAACCCGGTCTACCCACCCTCTCATATTATCACTCTTCCCTCGTGAAACCGTCCGGCGATTCGACCGCAAACCACAAAATGACTCGGCGACCGGCATGGAGATACTCCTTCCATAGAGAATGATACGAATAAACTGAGTGAAAACTATCAAAGAACTGCGACGTGTGGGGAAGCGGAATTTAGAGGCGAGACGACGAGAGGACGGGAAAATCCAATGGAACGCCATTACAGCCGCAAGGGATGAGGACGGCAGGGGGAGCGGGCGAGAGGGGCAGGGGGAGCGGGCGAGAGGGGCAGGGGCACCGCCAGGACAAGCCGGGGGTGGAAGGGGTGCGGGGGACGGCAAGAAAGAGCGGGCAACTAGTTACGACCGCAGTTGGCCTTCCCAATGCCACTCTCATTTCAATGCTCATTCATTGATCGGCTTAATCTTTTTATTTTTAAACAACATGAGCAATACAGAATATTTATTCTCGATGCTGCGAATATTATAATGTTACGGTAAATAACGTTAGAAAGGTAAGATTTGGTGATTTCCAGACGCACTTCTGCGGTGATCCCTTAGCGGGTTCCTCACCGCGTGTTCAGCGTATCAGCCGCCGACGTTTCGACGACCAGTTCCGTCATCGAAACGTCGGCAGCTGACGGCCTTGACCAACCGGTGGGAAACCCACTAAGAATCCACGCAATGTTAGAAATAAGACCTATTCTATTTGTCCGAGGTTTTAAATATTTTGATCACATCTATCTATTAAATACTTCTGCGTTCCAACAAAGCCTATCCATTAATAATACGACGCTTTCTGTCCCTACCTAAGGATTATTCCCCAAACGCACTCCTTTTCTCGCTGCCTCGTGCAACTCAGAAATCCGACTCGACGGGTATTCAAGGTGGCATATGTATAGCCGTCGCGCGACGACGCTTCGCACTTTTCTTTTGAATGTTTCTGAACCGTTCATTTAATGATTTTGGGCGTCACGCCGCCGAATAATGGCAGCCCCTCTTTCTATGGAGTGAATTCGGTGCGCTCAGCGATAATTCCGCGAGTGAGGAGCGCCATGGTGGTGTCTCCTCGGACGAATGCGCCCCGCTCCCCCGGGTGGATGGGGGCCACGTTTCAGACGCCGCACTCGCCCTCGTCGAAAGAGGGGGGCTGGCCGCATTCCGGCGACCCACTCGTGCGAAATATTCGTCCCCGCCGGCTCCGGCATTCCTCCGCCCCGCCCCCTCGGCGACCCCCTGACACGCACAGGGGTCCCCTTTCCCCTCCGGCACACTTTCCCGTCGCCATCGTAACCTTCCAAGGAGTCCATGGAGCGCGCAGCGTGACAGGACGCGTCCGAACTGCTCCCCCCGCCCCCGTCCGCCCCCCACCCACCCCCAATTCCCGGGCGCGCGGGTCACCGTGAGGGCCGCCCCCATGGGGATGCACCCGCGGGCGCAAAGGGCCGCCGCAGAATCGGCGAGGCGGTTGCGGGAGGGAGGAAGGATGCGACGGGCATCCGAGCCACGGCGGGATGCAAATACCAACGATCGATGTATCTCGTTGGTGTGATGGACGATGGGGATGGCTCGTTGTCTTTGTAGCGCCTCAACGCACTCGCACTGGCGCGTCAAAGGCGCTGGCTCCCTCAAACATGTTCAACGGCCATTTACACGAAGTGAACGTTATGGGGCGAGATTGAAACTATGGAGTCTCTTCTGCCTTCGCCCCACATTTATAATATTGAAATCCACAAAATATAAATTTCACAAATTACAAATAAGTAGCAATTTATTTAATACATATAATGTCTTAGGAGGCGCACGGCCCATTGCATCCCTTGAAGGTGCGCGTGGCTTTCGGACGACAACTTTTATATTTTACGTTTTGTGCGTGCATTTCCACTCGTAGGCTTCACACTTAAACACTTATTCGGCCTTCTATGCCATATGCCGGATTTCATAGCTTCCCATAAATATTAGATGAAGGGAAATTCCTCGAGTCCAGCGCTCTTACTGAAGAGGGAAAACTACGTATTAGACGCGTTTTAGTAGGCGCTAGCGCAGGGCGAGGGAAGGGGAGATCGACGCACCTCGCCCACAAATCGTGGCCGCAGCAGAGGAGAACATGACGCACTGGAGCAATTGGAGCTTCCCGCATAAGTCACTGGAGGGGGCCGACCGACGGCAGAGGCCATTTGCGCCGGAAGGGATAGGAGAGTAATGCGGTATGGGTGGGATGTATCGAGGACCGGAGGAAGAAGTGTGGAGAGAAACCCGGCGTCGCCAATTCGATCACTCATTCCGGAAGGCGCCCAAGGGTCCACAACTTAACGTCCCATCCAACGGATGGCCCACGACACAGAAAGCAGTCTTTCCAAGTAGGGTTCGGGATACGACTAAAAATTTCTGCCATCTACAGGGTCAGAACTCGGGCCCTGGAGTTGTGAAGCCAGCGCCTTAACCACAGCACCCTTCGGATTCCCAATTCCCGAATTAATCAATATGATGCAGGCTACTGATCACCGATGGCCTCAGGTACTGTCCAGTCTGGCAGCCGGTGCCCCACCCCGGCTTTGCATCGCCCTGCAGGGGGCAATTTACAACTCCGCCGTCCGACCGAGGCTCAGCACGCTTGCAATAGGGCGCCCGACCCCACCGCTTGCGAGGGAGGGGAGAGGAGGCATTTCACGACGGAAATTAAACAAGCGAGGGTAAGAATGCGCGACATTAACGCCCCATTAACACCAATGCTTGCTTGCTTGCGAATGGCGTCGGACAATAAGACATCAGCCCTCCTCGATCCGCTCCCAAATTAATCACAAGGACCGGCCGCCCACCACGTCTCCGAACATGCAAGGAATGGCGAACTCCTTGACGACGTATTTGCATCGCCACGAGTGTCCCGCGGTGGAGCGGAAGATTTCGAGCCACCCACGCCATGGCCACGGAAAACTGTCAAGGATTTTTTGGCCTGCGAGACAAGTGCCTGACACTGGTTCAAACGCAGCAGCAGTTGAACGTTACGGACTATATGTTACAAAGCTAGCTGCAGTGTCAAGGGTGGTGTTCGGAACAGGAAAAAGACGATCTGTGAGCATTTATTTATTTCATTTTTCTAAGTTTTATATATCATCGCAAGGCTTATAACTGACCTTATATTCAAATTATTACACATTTTTCGTGAATATATGTATAAGTATACATATGTTCGGGTCGCATTAGTCCAGGGGTAGAGCGTTGGACTACTGACCGGAGCGCTCGGGTTCGATTCCACTGTGTATAATCCATTCAAACCACCCTGGGTAAATTCAGCTCCACCCAAGCTGCGTTATTTTTCGGGTACAAGAAACCATAACCGGCACATAGAAAGGAACTGGCTGCCCCTTAATCTCCTTGTGTGTGAATCTCTCGCGCCGTATAGGGCTTAGTCCCGGGTGATCTCTAACAATACCTACTAAACAGACCTACGGGTTGTTTGATTGATTGAATTGTGGTTTCTTCCCATTCATTTTGCGTGTGCCATTATATATATATATATATATATATATATATATATATATATAGACACAGATATAAGGATAAGGGATAGGAACACACATAAAGGACGAACACAATAAAGGTGGGGAAGGCGGAATCGAACGGATCACAAGAGTAAAAATATTTCCTTGACCGGGACTCGAACACCGGATCTTTCCACTTGCCGGGCGGATGCTCTAAACCAGGTGGCGGGATTTCGTGTTTGAATGTGTATTTGGCCAATGTGGCTCATCTCTTTCTTCTGGCTATGCGTGCCACAAAACGCACTGTTCCTTTCCTGTATGATGTTCTATGAATTCTAACGAACCCACTGTCCTTTCTTCTTGTGTCTTGTCTATTTCTCCTTTGGTGGGTGAAAGAGTCCCCTGACGCAATCTCTTGGCTAAAGAATCGGGGCGCTTGGCGACATATTAGACCCACGGATCTCAGGGTAAATAACGTTTCCTCGATAGCTCAAGTGGTTTAGAGCATCCGCCCGGCAAGTGGAGAGATCCGGTGTTCGAGTCCCGGTCAAGGAAATATTTTTACTCTTGTGATCCGTTCGATTCCGCCTTCCCCACCTTTATCGTGTTCGTCCTTTATGTGTGTTCCTATACCTTTTCCTTATATCTGTTTCTATATAAATGAGTATTTATTCGCCGTTTGGCGGGATTTCGTGTTATATATATATATATATATATATATACTCATATATACAGAAACAGATATAAGGAAAAGGGATAGGAACACATATAAAGGACGAACACAATAGAGGTGGGGAAGGCGGAATCGAACGGATCACAAGAGTAAAAATATTTCCTTGACCGGGACTCGAACCTCGGATCTTTCCACTTGCTGGGCGGCTGCTCTTAACCACTTGAGCTATCGAGGAAACGTAATTTACCCTGAGATCCGTGGGTCTAATATGTCGCCAAGCGCCCCGATTCTTTAGCCAAGAGATGGCGCACTGTTCCTTTCCTGTATGATGTTGTATGAATTCTAAACCACTGACCTTTCCTCTTGTGTATTGTCTATTTCTCCTTTGGTGGGTGAAACAGTCCCCTGACGCCATCTCTTGGCTAAAGAATCGGGGCGCTTGGCGACATATTAGACCCACGGATCTCAGGGTAAATTATGTTTCCTCGATAGCTCAAGTGGTTAAGAGCATCCGCCCGGCAAGTGGAAAGATCCGAGGTTCGAGTCCCGGTCAAGGAAATATTTTTACTCTTGTGATCCGTTCGATTCCGCCTTCCCCACCTCTATTGTGTTCGTCCTTTATATGTGTTCCTATCCCTTTTCCTTATATCTGTTTCTGTATATATGAGTATTTATTCGCCGTTTGGCGGGATTTCGTGTTTGAATGTGTATTTGGCCAATGTGGCTCATCTCTTTCTTCTGGCTATGCGTGCCACGAAACGCACTGTTCCTTTCCTGTATGATGTTGTATGAATTCTAACCCACTGTCCTTTCCTTTCCTTGTGTATTGTCTATTTCTCCTTTGGTGGGTGAAACAGCCCCCTGACGCCATCTCTTGGCTGAAAGAATCGGGGCGCTTGGCGACATATTAGACCCACGGATCTCAGGGTAAATTGACTATCCTCGATAGCTCAAGTGGTTAAGAGCATCCGCCCGGCAAGTGGAAAGATCCGGTGTTCGAGTCCCGGTTGAGGAAATATTTTTACTCTTGTGATCCGTTCGATTCCGCCTTCCCCACCTCTATTGTGTTCGTCCTTTATATGTGTTCCTATCCCTTTTCCTTATATCTGTTTCTGTATATATGAGTATTTATTCGCCGTTTGGCGGGATTTCGTGTTTGAATGTGTGTATATATATATATATATATATATATATATATATATATATATATAATATCTCCGAAATGGAACGCTCTTCGGCGACGCACAAATATGTAAAAACACAGATTTAGATTTTTAAAATATATAAACCCAAAGAAAGGACAATCACAATTTGTTATTTAACGTTTCGACAGCACGGCTGTCGACTTCAGAATCTGAAGACGACAGCCGTGCTGTCGTAACGTTAAATAACAAATTGTGAGTGTCCTTTCTTTGTGTTTCTATATTCTTAAAATCTAAATCTGTGTTTATATATATATATATATATATATATATATATATATATATATATATATACTTATATATATATATATATATATATATATATAAGAATGTAAATACAGAGTTAGACAAAATTAAGAACAAAGAATTGAACAATAAATTGAGGCGGGCAACAAATAAAGCAAAAGAAGCATGGTGGAAGACGCAGTGCGAGGGTATGGAAAGTCTGCAGAGGAAGGGTGAAATCAGTGCGCTGTACAGCAAAGTTAAATCGTTATCGAGAAGTAAGTAAGGGAGAGCTACGCTAACAGTTAGAGATAAGGCGGGTAAGGTAATAGTTGACGCAGGAAAGATCCAAGAGAGATGGAAGGAGTATATAGAAGAACTGTATAGTAAACAACTCAGACCAACAAAGTTAGACATTGAAAAAGAAAATGACGTAGAGGAAGACAGCTTAGGTCCAGGCATACTAGACAATGAGAGAGAAAGGACATTAAGGGAGATGAAACTAAATAAGGCCGTGGGGGTAGATAACATTCCCGTGGAACTTTTAAAATGCTTAGGAAAATGTGGGAGGAAGAGGCTATGTGGGTTGATCCGTAGTATCTATGAGGAAGGAATTTGCCCGGAAGACTTTGTAATATCAGTTTTAGTTCCTATCCCGAAAAAGGTAAAGGCTACATCATATGAGGACTACAGGACGATAAGTTTGATATCACACGCAGCTAAAGTTGTTCTCAGGATCATAAACAAAAGGATAGAGAGTAAGGCAAATGATTACATAGGGGATGATACGTTTAGGTTTAGGAAGTGGAGAGGTACGCGTGATGCCATTGCAGTAATGAAATTATTAATCGAGAGGAATATAGACCACAAACAGAGGTATTTGCCTGTTTCGTAGATTTCGAAAAAGCGTTTGATAGAGTGAATTGGGAAAAACTAATGAGTAGATTGCAGAAAATAGGAATAGATTGGAAGGAAAGGATGCTAATCCGCAACCTATACATGTCTCAGACTGCACAGGTGCGAGTGGGGAACGGAGAGTCCGGTTGGCCAGTGCTAAGAAGAGGTGTAAGGCAGTGTTGCCCATTATCACCGTTGCTGTTCAACCTGTATGCAGAGAGAATGATTAAACAGGCATAGGAAGAAGAACCGGTTAAGGTAGGTTTCTGGATGGACAAGATTACTGATTAAATGATTTGTGAATCCCAGCAAAACACAACATCCTACTCTACATCAGGTCCCCCTTTGCTCTGAGTACATTCTTCTTCCCTTCATCCCGCCCAACATCCCTATCCTGTTCCTTCCCTTTCCTCTTTTGCCCAACATTCTCCCCTTAATTACAGTTTTCAACATCCCACTGCCGATCTATACCCCCTTCAGCCACTTTTCCTGCCTCCTATTGGATTTCTCCCAACAAACTCCTCTCTTTGCCCACCATACCAAGTTGGTCCTCATTTGTTTTCTTCTCTGTCCATTTCACCTTCTCCATTCTTCTCCACACCCACATTTCAAAAGCCTCCAATCTACGTCTATCCTCCTGCTTCAAAGACCACGTTTCCGCGCCGCACATAGCTACGCTCCATATCAAAGTTTTTACGAGTAATTTCTAAATATCCCTACTCAACGTCCCTGTCATCAACTCCCTCCTTGTGAAAGCCTCTTTGCCTTGCGCAATTCTTCTCCTTACGTCCCTACTAGTTTGACCGTGTTGGTCTAAAACACTACCGAGATACGTAAACTGTTCTACCTGCTCTAGTTTTTGCCCTCCTGTTTTAATGTTTAGCTTAGCCTTTTTCTGTCTAGAAAATCGCATAACCTTTGTTTTATTAATATTGATTCTCATTCTATATCTGTCGCACTGAATTTCCAATTCACTCAGCAATGCTTGCAAACCCCTTGGCTTACTGACAAACTAAAGCTTGGTCATCAGCAAACCTAACTGATTTTACAAATTTCCCGCCCACTTTCATTCCTACCTACTTCTTCTTCGAGTAATCCCCGCTGTCCCTCCATCTCACCTCACATAGACCTAAAATATATATTTTTCCCCTTTCCATCTCACGCTTGACATTCTCCAGTTTACCTGTCCTCATCATTGTCCTAACATTCCACATTCCTATTCTGACTAATGTGGTCTTCTTCTTCTGTGTCTTCTGTCCTGCTGCTGCCCGTTTTCCTTTACAAGGGTTTAGTTGGATGACGACCGCGGAAGCCTTGCCTCCCCCGCTGCCGGGCACGACACACGGCCGATTGGGCCGAGCCCCGCGGTTCCAGGACTCAAAATCTCTGTATTGTCCATCATTTTAATCTTGGGAATGATAATTGAGGTGGTTTCCCGTTGCCTTCCTCAACAGTGCTTTTAACGTGACACCATCACTTACTGGCCGCCCCACTGGGGTCAGACGCCATTGCAGCCGCCTCACTGAGGAACAGACGATGCGTGGACTACCTTTCGTCTGGCTCCCAACCTTCGACCTATCTGGCATGGGTGACCCTACCAGGAGCAATCATTATTACTCCCGCCAGCACAGCTCTAGGGGTCATCGGAACGCACAACCCCTTCCACCACGTCAAGGGTTGTAGTCCGGGGAGGAATATATATATATATATATATATATATATATATATATATATATATATATATATATATACTGCAGGAACACACGCGATTATTTCCTCCAACTGATCGTATATCTTATCGACCTCTTCCTCTGTATGGGTACTCGGTGGCATGTATACTTGAAGAGTGACAGTGTTCGTCGGTTCTGCTTTTATCTGTACTAGTAATATTCTATCCGTTACCTTTTCTATATTGACCACGGTTCTTCCTAGTAGTAGTAGTATTTAGGGTAGGCGACCGACAGCTGAGGTCATTGGCGCCATTAGGAATGGACAGGAAAGAATGAAGGAAGGCGAGAAACCCGGCGTCGGCATTAGCCTACTGTTTATGAGCTATTTAAACCGCCAAAGGAGATATAGAAACCCTTAGGTGGGTGAAACAGCTCCCTAACACCCTCTATTGGCCAAAGAATCGAGGGCACTTGGTTGCATAAAGCATCGCAGATCTCAGGGTAACTTACATTTCCTTAAAAGCTCAAGTGGTTCAGAGCATCCGCCCGGCAAGTTGAAATATCCGGAGTTCAGATCCCGGTCCAAGAAATATTTTTACATTCGTGATCAGTTTCATTCCGCCATTCCCCACCTCTCCAGTGTTCGTCCTTTAAGTGTATTCCTATCCCTTGTCATTACATATGTTTTCTATAGAAATGAGTGTATGTTTTTTCATATATACATACATACATATATACATATATACATATACATACATACATACATATAAACCATAAACACAGTAATCAACCCGTAGGTCGGTTTAGTAGGTGATGGTAGATATTACCCAGTACTAAGCCCTATGCGGCGTGTGAAAATTCACACATCAGGGTAGGGGGGCCAGTTCCTTTCCCTGTGCCGGTTATGGTTTCCCAGGAAGACCTGGTACCCGAAAAATCACATAGCTTGGGTGGAGCTGCAGGTGCCCAGAGTGCCTTGCCCGGGAATCGAACCTGGGACCCTCAGGTCAGCAGTCCAACGCTCTACCCACTGGACTACCGCGACCCACATACATACATACATATATATATATATATATATATATATATATATATATATATATATATATATATATATATATATTCCTCCCCGGACTACGGAGCTTTCCTGGGGGGAGTAATAATGATTGCTCCTGGTAGGGTCACCCATGCCAGATAGGTCGATTGTTGGGAGCCAGACGAAAGGTAATCCACGCATCGTCTGTTCCTCAGTGAGGCGGCTGCAATGGAGTCTGACTCCAGTGGGACGGCCAGGCGAGGGACATGTTTGTGTACAAGTATATACCATCAACTACTCGCATTAGACTGCAGAGCGAGTGATTTAGAAGGAAGTATTCTAAACATCCTGGGCATTTCGGTGTTTGCTCGAATCTGTAAAATTGAGAAATGTATGTTGCCAAGTATGGTTCAAACCTACAAGTATGTCATCTATTTTTAAACCGAGTAAATGCTTTATTTGTGTGGTGCATTTCTGTCTTAATTTAACTTAGATCTTAACACTAACTGCTCTGATATCAATGATTCCTTCGAAAGATTCTCAAATACAGAACATCGAGGTATTTATTGTTCATAATGAAAGACTATTATTTCCATTAGGATTGGGGAATTACTAATGCATTTAAAGTTCAATTTGAATCTATGCAAACGTGGCTTTCCTAAATCTTTGCTTTCACCCCCATTTTAGAATGTGTTCCAATCAAAAGATTGAATATCTCCGCCCATTATCGCATCACTTTCGTTTTTTCGAGATGCAAATCTTTGGTCTTGCTTGCATTGTTCAAATATTAAATAAACGTCAGCTTCAAATGTTATACGGCATGCATATTCCTAGACTCTTTTTTATCGGGCCCTTGGGTTTAATCGAGCACCAAAAATTCCCCCTCTAAGCAGTCATCTAGAGCCCCCCCTGAATGCGTTGGTGCGGGAGTTCTCCAACCGCAATTGGCCTCCCCAGCTCCCCCGATGCTATTCAATCTATAATATCAGTAGATGAGAAGAATTTCGGAGAAGTTTCCCTTTCAGCTATTTCCGTCGGCAGCCAAATTCCAGTTCGCTAATTGTGGCATCTTTGGTTCGAGCGCGGTGGTGGAGAAATCATGCCACTTTGGGCAGTTAACTATTAATGCATAAATTGTGTCTCTGAGGTAAGCCTTGCCAATATACTATATTTGAAGGGATGTTTAACTTGGCTTCAAGTGAAACCTCATAAGTCTTTCCGCTCCACGGATTCCTACGCTCGTTATTTAATCTTCCGTATACCTCGCCAGCAACGACATTTACTTCCCTTAAGGACGCATTCCTTGGCAGCGAGTGCCCCAGAGACCTCTACGCCTCCATCCCAACTCCTAGATCCACACGTCGCCGCTCAAAGAGGCCGGCGAGCTGGGACATGCGACCACCGGCTGCGTCTCACCCTCAGGCGTGCAATTCACCCGAACGGAACGGAAGGTTCTTCTTACACTACAGGATTACCGAGCGAAGGTCAACGAAGGGAGATGTCCTTATAGAAGACGCAAATTCTGATTAACCTACAAAGATTTCTTAGGTTAGGTCTTAAGTATTGAGGAGAAAATAATTTTAAAGAAATATATTTCACATGCAATAATCACCGGGCCCCGCGTCAGGATTCCAATTGGGCCAGTGGTATCTCAATTGACTTGATAAATTGGGTGGTAGTGTAGTTTCAAATTATATAAAACATTTTTTCAATGTTACCTTAAACAATATGCCCTGCCAAATGCTTAGAAGGAGGCATATGTTACCCCAATTTTCAAAGGAGGAGATAAGGCAGTAGTTGATAATTATAGACCGGAAAGCTTGACATCAGTTGTATGCAAGATATTAGAAAAGATAATGGCTGATTATCTCTGGGACTTGTGGGAGAGTGAGAATTGGTTGTATAGTCACCAATACGGTTTTAGAAAAGGGCACTCTTGCGAAACTCAGCTATTAGGGTTCTGCCAAGAAATGTTCGACTCTATGGATGCGGGAATAGAAGTGGCTGCTATAATAGTCGACCTGTCAAAAGCCTTTGACAAAGTTGACCACGATCGCTTAATGCTTAAGATGGGCCAATTGCCACTACACACAGATGGAAGAGTAATCTCTTGGGTCAAAAATTTCATGGAAGGTCAAACACAAAGGGTCAAATTAGGAGAAGTGTATTCTGAAAAAACAAGGGTAACATCGGGAGTCCTACAAAGAAGCGTACTTGGCCCGCCCTTGTTTTTAATCTATATAAATGATCTCCCAGTAAATATTAATTCTCAGATAAGACTTTTTGCAGACGACTGTATTATCTACAGGAAAGTCGAAAATGACAGAGACCGTGACAAACTTCAGAGGGACATTAATAAAATGGCAGATTGGGAGACAAAAAATGGGATGGATATTAATGTTAACAAATGCAAATCCATTACTTTTAGCAATAAGGTAAATGGAAACAATAGGGAATATTAATTCTCAGCAAATGTCATTCCTAGAAGTTATACTTGCAAATACTTAGGTGTATATTTAACTAAGGACTTAGGGTGGGGGCTAAATGCGGAGTACATCTTTAAGAAAGCTTTCAAAACTCTTCATTGGGTGATGAGAAACCTCATAGGGAGCGTTAGAGCAACTAAGGAAAAGGCGTATCAGACCCTCGTAAGACCAATTTTAGAGTACGCTTCTCTTGTATGGGACCCTCATGAAGAAGGTCATATCAAAAACCTGGAAAGGGTGCAAAGAAAGGTTGCCCGATATGGACTGGGGAAGCATAGGAGGATGGAGAGTGTGTCTGACGTGCTAGAAACGCTGGGCTGGGAACCTCTACAAACTAGAAGGAAATTAAGCAGACTTTGTGGAATGTTCCGAATTCTGAAGGGGGAGAAAGCTTGGGCAGATCTTAGGAAAGAGGCGGGGAACCCAAATTTTACAGGGAGAAATGATCACAAATTTAAGGTAAAATGCCGGGCACAGAGAACAAATAAAAAAAAATTTCTTTTCTAAATAGAACAATTGTTGAGTGGAACACCTTACCTGAAAAAATATTCCAGCCCTTTCCTAACAGAGAGTATACTTTTAAGAATAGATGTAAGGCATATATGTAATAATTTGATTGATGTGCGGTGTATTTTATCATATGTAATAGCTTAATTTTTTTAATTTATCTTTTATTTCTTCCTGATTAATGGATGTAAATGGGATGGGGATTCACTTGTTTTGTTAAAGAGATTTGTGTTTTGAAGTCTGATTTTATCTATTATCTTTTGCGATTATTTGGTACTTGTGTGCCACGTGACAATGTCTATCAGCACATGTACGAGGGTCATCCGGAAAGTAGTACCCGTTCGTGAAATAAAGATACAAAAGTAAATATTAACAAACATAAAAAATTTTATTTGAAAGAGGATACTTTAAACTACTTCTCAACATAATCTCCAAGCAAATTAAGGCATTTATCATAACGTGTGACAAGTTTCTGTATTCCTGCTGCATAGTCCTTCGCCGCCAGCTCATTGAGATACGCGAGGGACCCATCTTGCACAAATTTTTGCATAATGCAGATGGTGTTTAACAATTTCATGAACAATTGTTCGAGAAACATTGGGAAAATGCTCACAGATGTCATCAATTGTGACGCGCCGATCGTTCCTCACGAATTCGTCAACTGAGCTCACCAGTTGGTCTGTAATGACAGACGGTCTACCCGAACGCTCATCGTCGTGTGTGTTCCCCCTCCCCATGTTGAAGTTGCGACACCACCGCCGAACAGACGACTCGTCCATTACATTGTCTCCATACACCTCCTTTAATTGGCGATGAATATCACATGGGCGAACGTTTCTTGCATTGAGGAATTTAATCACTGCCCTCACTTCACAACTGGCGGCGTTCTCAATTTTTTTAAACATTGTAAACAATCACAGAAACAACACAGGCAATGCTAGCGTCACGCAACTTGGCTCAGAGAAGGCAGACAAGCCACTGAAGCTATCTGACCTCGTCCAGCGGCTACTCGCGTCGTCAGCACTTCATGCGGCACGAACGGGTACTACTTTCCGGATGACCCTCGTATATTTTTAATAATAATAATACGGACTTTGGCAGAAGTGCTTTCCACCTCTTCTCATTAGGGAGCAAGTTTACATTTTTCAACCCACCGAAAATTTTCCACTGTCACACATTCTTAAGTCGTCACAGTGAGAGAGACATATTTTCTCAAATTCATAATGCATATATAAATATGAATGTGTAATTCTCCACTGTGATTTACAACACGTTGCGATGCACAAAATGCCACCTTAGTGATTCCTCTCCTCGCAGCTATTTCTCGCGTGCTGGCTCAGGGAAAGCGACGAGGTGAGCTCAATTAGAAGCCCTCAGGAGTGACGCGATCATTTTTTAGTATAGCGAGGCCGTTAGCGATGTCTTCGCAGGATTGGGCGCCCCTCCTCTCCGCCCGCCATTCGCGGACACGAGAATTCTATCTTCAGCCAATCATATCCCTTCGCGCCAGCGTAGCGTTATTAGCGCCCCTGCCGCCTACTGCGTCTACTGCTCAAGCCAATACGGAGAGAAGACGAATGCTGTCTCCGGGTTCTATATATGTTAATAATTTCATTTCTGGGTGTTGTTTCGATATGCTGCAAATGACACCTCATGTGCACATAAGCGCCGATGCCAGATTCGCTTCACGTCAAAATGGGGATTTCTGTTTCGTGTTCTAACGGCAACACAGCATACTTGTTCGGGTCGGGTGAAAGAGCTTTATGCATTTTTAAAATTAAAATTATTATCAACGTTGCCCCCGCTTCCGATTATAATTATTACTAAGAGAAATCCTCGATTCTTTAAGACCACCACTGTTCCGGGCCGAGAGATGCGTCGAATGGCGTGAGAAGAAATATGACAACAACCGGTGAGAACATATACTTTTTTCCGAGGAACTGTCTCATGACTCCCGACATTATACGTGAAAAATAAAACCTGCACCTTATAGGTACGTGTACGCACCTCATGATATGTGTTAAATCTGTTGTGCGATGCATAAATCGATATGTGTTGAAATCCGTTAAAAGATAAATTAATCGGGGGAAAATTAACGGCACACGCATTATTATGCGGAAGTGACTTTCATAAGAGAGAGAGAGACATTCATTTATTGTGGGAAGGGAGCCGAGAATACGAAAATATATAACTATTTGGCATTAATCGTGAGTTTGCGGTGAAATTATCCAAAATACGGACTCATCAACATATGCGTCGGCTATATATATTTCACCACTTCACTGACTAATCAGGATTGCTTCCGCTGAGAAAATCGCGCCTTTTCCGCGTGGCATTGAAGGCGGAAACTTAAAAACCGCACCATCAGCAAAAATGAGTTATTCTCAAGGGCTAAACTCAGCATGCGCCCTTCTTTACTCTCACAGATTTCCAATCAGCCTTTTGCTGAGCTGGAGTGATCCCACCTATTTATGAGAGATTTACATTATGCCGCTGCATGTACAGGGTCGAACCCAAAAGTGGTAGGACTGATTTTTTTACAAGAATTTTATTGACGATATACTTACATCGACTTAATAATCTTCAAAGTATGCTCCTTGAGCTGCTACACACTTAGTATAACGTTGCTCCCATTCCCCGTACGCCCGCTGGAAATTTTCTTTGGGGATGCCGTTGATGACCCTCGTCGAAGCCTCTTGAACGGCCTTTATCGAGTCAAAACGTCGCCCCTTGAGCTGTCTTTTCATCAGGGGGAAGAAGTAGTAGTCCGGTGGTGCCAAATCGGGAGAATAGGGCGGGTGCGTCAACGTGGCAACGCCGTATTTGGCCAGGAGCTGTCGGTCGACACTCAGAATTTTCGGCACCATCTTGGCGCACACCTTGCGCATGGCCAAATCCTGTGAAATAATGCGTTGGACGTTGGATCACTGGTTAAGCGTCGGTCTGTGTTCAGCAGTGTCCTCACTCTGTCCACATTCGTGTCGGTTCTTGCCGTCGACGGTCGTCCGGAGCGATGGTCGTCTTCAACGAGCTCCCTACCCTCTTTAAACAACTTGTGCCACTCAAATACTGTGGAACGGCTTAAGGCAGTGTCCCCATAAGCCTGCTTGATCATATCGAGGGTCTCAGTTGCCGTCTTCCCGAGTTTCGCACAAAACTTCACGGAATAACGTTGCTCTAAATTCAGATTCATTTTGTTTTTCGACGCGGACAAAAAACTTGCTTCACTAAAAACGGCGTCCTCACTCAACGACAGCCCGCAGGCGACTGAGGTTGGCGTCGGTCTGTTGCTAAGGGCCCCTTCCACCTTACCCTGCCAGGCAGACCCCCCTCCACCGCTCCTTTCGCGCCAGAGAAAATCAGTCCTACCACTTTTGGGTGCGTCCCTGTATACCGCGTCCTAGGACTCCTAGTGTACAATGCAAATTGGTGCGGGGAATAATGCAATAATAATATTCTCTGCACAATACGTAGCATTTAGAAAAGGATAAAGTATGCAGTTCCTTGAGCCTACGCAGTGAATTCGCGCACCCCTGATTTCCCCCCCTCCCCCTTCTTTCTCATACCCGCATTAGCTGGACGCTGCTGCTGCCACCAATTCTTCTCCGTATTCACTCTCGTGGATTCTGCCGTTGATCTTTGCCACTTCTGCGGGGATTTTTTTTATTTTTAGGGAGTGCTCATGAATTGGGGAACTGCGTTAAATGGCATCGCTGCCTCCCTAGAAATTACTCCCGGTGATCTTTCGGAATCGCCAGCCCGTCGATATCTTTGTCACTCCAAGGCAGGGAACTCTCGTGAAATGGCATGCAGAGACATAATCCAATTAAAAGCGATTAATATTAACATTTGCTATCAGTAAAAGAGAAAGAAGTGGATGAATGTTTGCAAAAACATTAAGGAAAATGTACAGAAGATGAGATCTGAAAGCGTGGTGAGAGCGTTAAATTGGAGAAATTATGGCTGACTTTGGTGAGAGTGGCCGTGAGAAACATGGGGATGTGTTCCACGCAATCGTCCTTGGAGCGAGGTCGCGCGGATTCGATGAAATTATCATCGAAATTTCACAAAACGCATATCCTCGATAGCTCAAGTGGTTAAGAGCATCCGCCCGGCAAGTGGAAAGATCCGGTGTTCGAGTCCCGGTTGAGGAAATATTTTTACTCTTGTGATCCGTTCGATTCCGCCTTCCCCACCTCTATTGTGTTCGTCCTTTATACGTGTTCCTATCCCTTTTCCTTATATATGTTTCTGTATATATGAGTATTTATTCGCCGTTTGGCGGGATTTCGTGTTTGAATGTGTATTTGGCCAATGTGGCTCATCTCTTTCTTCTGGCTATGCGTGCCACGAAACGCACTGTTCTTTTCCTGTATGATGTTGTATGAATTCTAACCACTGACCTTTCCTCTTGTGTATTGTCTATTTCTCCTTTGGTGGGTGAAACAGCCCCCTGACGCCATCTCTTGGCTAAAGAATCGGGGCGCTTGGCGACATATAAGACCCACGGATCTCAGGGTAAATTACATATCCTCGATAGCTCAAGTGGTTAAGAGCATCCGCCCGGCAAGTGGAAAGATCCGGTGTTCGAGTCCCGGTTGAGGAAATATTTTTACTCTTGTGATCCGTTCGATTCCGCCTTCCCCACCTCTATTGTGTTCGTCCTTTATACGTGTTCCTATCCCTTTTCCTTATATATGTTTCTGTATATATGAGTATTTATTCGCCGTTTGGCGGGATTTCGTGTTTGAATGTGTATATGTATATATATATATATATATATATAATTCCCCTCCCCGGACTACAACCTTGACGTGGTGGAAGGGCTTGTGCGTTCCGATGACCCCTAGAGCTGTGATGGCGGGAGTTATAATTATTGCTCCCGGTAGGGTCACCCATGCCAGATAGGTCGAAGATTAGTAGCCAGACGAAAGGTAGTCCACGATAGCGTCTGTTCCTCAGTGAGGCGGCTGCAATGGCATCTGACCCCAGTGGGGCGGCCAGTAAGTGATGGTGTCACGTTAAAAACACTATTGAGGAAGGCAACGGGAAACCACCTCAATTATCATTCCCAAGATAAATATGATGGACAATACAGAGATTTTGAGTCCTGGCAACTACGGGGCTCGGCCAAATCAGCCGTATGTCATGCCCGGCAGCGGGGGAGGCAAGGCTTCCCACGAAACCCTTGCAAGGGAAAACCAGCGGGCAGCAGGACAGAAGACACAGAAGAAGAAGACCACATTAGTCAGAATAGGAACGTGGAATGTTAGGACAATGATGAGGGCAGGGAAATTTCAGATTGCTAAGTGAAAGATGGAAAGGGAAAATATAGATATTTTAGGTCTATGCGAGGTGAAATAAAAGGATAGCGGGGATTACTGGAGTGATAATTATAGAATAATATACAGCGGCGGGGACCAGAGCAAACGAGGGGTTGCCATAGTATTAAATAAAGAGGTCGGAAGAAGCGTAGTCAACATAGAGCAGGTAACGGATAGAATGCTACTAGTAGAGATAAAAGCAGAACCGACGAACTTGGTATTATTCAGGTATACATGCCACCGAGCAACCATAAGGAAGAAGAGGTCGATAGGATATACAATCAGTTAGAGGACATGATCGCGTGTGTTCCTGCAGGGAAACATTTGATAGTGATGGGGGATTGGAATGCGACGGTAGGCGAAGGATGAGATGGGGATGAGGTGGGGGACTACGGTTTAGGCACTAGGAATGACCGCGGGGAGAAAGCAGTCGAGTTCTGCAGGAGACAGGGGTTAGTCATCACCAACACTTGGTTTACACACCACAAAAGACGCAGGTATACTTGGGAAATTCCAGGTGGCTCAGAAGGGTATTAGCTAGATTATATCCTGGTTAGACACAGGTTTAGGAACAGTGTGATTAATTCGCACAGCTTCCCGGGAGCGGATGCGGACTCAGACCACAATTTAGTTAATATTATTATTGATAGGAATGAGCTCTTACGGCTAGTAATATATGATAAATGTGAAACTCCAATAGCCGTAAACAGTTTACGGCTATTGGAGTTTCACATTTATTATACACAATTTAGTTGTTATGAAATGTAGCGTCGGTGTCAAAAAGATAATGCAGGAGCGGCGAGTTAGAAAATGGAATGTAGAAGCATTAAATGGTTTGAAAAGGAAGGAATAAAAAGAGGCGGTGGAGGAAATCATGGAAGATGGGAAAGAGCTAAGTACTATCGAAGAAAAATGGGTATGGATCAAGAAAGGGTTTTCGACAGCCACCAAAGACACTATTGGAACCGTTAACGCTAAAAGGATTAGGAAACCATAGATGACGGATGAGATGATTACAAAGATGGATGAGCGGCGAAAATGGAAGAATGTAAATACAGAATCAGGTAAAATGAAGTACAAAGAACTAAACAATAAATTGAGGCGGGCACAAATAAAGCAAAAGAAGATTGGTGGAAGATGCAGCGCGAGGATATGGAAAGTCTGCAGAGGAAGGATGAAGTCGGTGCGCTGTACAGCAGACTTAAATCTTTATCGGAAAGCAAGAAAGGGAGGTCTATGCTAACAATTACAGATAAGGCGGGTAAGATAATAGTTTGACACAGGGAAGAGCCAAGAGAGATGGAAGGAATATATAGAAGAACTGTATAGTAAAGAACTAAGACCAACAAAGTTAGACATTGAAAAAGAATATGACGTAGAGGAAGATAGCTTAGGTCCAGGCATAGTAGACAATGAGATAGACAAAGCATTAAGGGAGATGACAATAAATAAGACCGTGGGGGTGGATAACATTCCCGCGGAACTATTGAAATGTTTAGGAAAATGTGGGAGGAAGAGGCTATGTGGGTTGATCCGTAGTATCTATGAGGAAGGAATCTGGCCGGAAGACTTTGTGAGATCAGTTTTAGTTCCTATTCCGAAAAAGGTAAAGGCTACATCATGTGAGGACTACAGGACGATAAGTTTGATATCCCACGCAGCTAAAGTGGTTCTAAGGATCATAAATAAAAGAATAGAGAGTAGGGCAAATGATTACTTAGGGGATGATACGTTTGGGTTTAGGAAGGGGAGAGGTACGCGTGATGCCATTGCAGTAATGAGATTATTAATCGAGAGGAATATAGAATACAATCAGGAGGTATTTGCCTGTTTTGTAGACTTCGAAAAAGCGTTTGATAGAGAGAATTGGGATAGCCTAATGAGTATATTGCAGAAAATAGGAATATATTGGAGGGAAAGGAAGCTAATCCGCAACCTGTACATGTCTCAGACTACTCAGGTGCGGGTGGAAAACGGGCAGTCCGGATGGGCAGTGTTAGGAAGAGGTGTAAGGCAGGGTTGCCCATTATCACCGTTGCTTTTCAACGTATATGCAGAGGAAATGATCAAAGAAGAATGGGAAGAATTGGAGGCAGGAATGAAAGTGGTCGGGGAATTCGTAAAATCAGTTAGGTTTGCTGATGACCAAGCTTTAGTTTGTCAGTCAGCCAAGGGGTTGCAAGCATTGCTGAGTGAATTGGAAATTCAGTGCGACAGATATGGAATGAGAATCAATATTTATAAAACAAAGGTTATGCGATTTTCCAGAAAGAAAAAGGCTAAGTTAAACATAAAAAAAGGAGGGCAAAAACTAGAGCAGGTAGAACAGTTAACGTATCTCGGTAGCGTTCTGGACCAACACGGTTCAATAGTAGAGACGTAAGGAGAAGAATTGCGCTAGGCAAAGAGGCTTTTACAAGGAGGAGGGAGTTGACGACAGGGACTTTGAGTAAGGATATTAAGAAAAGAATCGTTAAAACTTTGATACGGAGGAAACGTGGTCATTGAAGCAGGAGGATAGACGTAGACTGGAGGCTTTTGAAATGTGGGTGTGGAGAAGAATGGAGAAGATGAAATGGACAGAGTAGAATACAAACGAGGAAGTACTTGGTATGGTGGGCGAAGAGAGGGGTTTGTTGGGAGAAATCCTTTGGAGGCAGGAAAAGTGGATGAAGGGGGTATTGACCAGCAGCGGGTTGTTGAAGACTGTACCTGAGGGAAGAATGTTAGGCAAACGAAGAAAGGAAAGGAAGAGGTTAGGGATGTTGGACGGGATGAAGGGAGGAAGAAAGTACTCAGAGATGAAGAGGGACCTGATGTAGAGTAGGATGTTATGTTTTGCTAGGTTTACAAATTGTTGAATTAGTAATTTTCTCCACCCAAAAACATACCTTAACCGGTAGATTACCTAATAATATATTATTTCATCATTATTATTATTAGACAATCTCCCGTTAAGGTAGGTTTTTGGATGAACACAGATAGTAAATAAGTATTTCGGGACTCGTAACAAAAGAAAATCAAGCATATAATATACCAGATGTCTTCAATCAACAGCAAAGCCTGGTTGTGCATCTCCTCACTTTCCTCCATACCAAGATTTCTTAAACTTACACGAATTCGATGTAAAATGTCTTCGGACAAGTCACGTGGATTAGATGGGAAGCATGTCGAGGGGATGATAGTAAATGATGTGCGTATCTGACCTGGAGATGCAGAAATAGTTGCTTCAGGTATTGTCGTCCCCAAATGTCAGGAAGCGCGTCGCCTTTCTTCCGGCGTTAAAATTTCTTCGATGAAGCGATGCGATACGATATTTTAAGATACAATGTCACAATACGATATTACGATACGATATTTTACCTGATGATATTATGTTGCGATACTTTTACAATATTTTAATGGAGAACCGTGTCGCCCTGATTCCGATGCTGAAATTTCTACAATGAAACAATACGATATGATATTTTACGATGCGATACTTTTAATATGTTCATAAATCCTGGTATCATAAGCGGTAACCCTGTGAAGGATTCCACTTTTGGTTTGGGTGTTTGTTTCTGTAGTTGGTCACTGGAAGGGAATCAATATTCCCGCAAATTGCTACAGAATGCTATTTTGGTTGAGAGGTTGTAGTTAGCCACTGTCGCGGAATTTCTTTTGCCGCAAACCCTCGCAACAAATGTGGTTCTCATTCCGAGAAAATGATGCAAAAGAAGAGCATCAGTAGAACATACATCCGGATCAGCAAGAACCGAGTCACTTTGCTTCCGACGATGAAATTTCTTCTATGAAGCGATACGATTAGATATTTTACGATACGACATTACGATATGATACGATATTTAACGAAACGATATTACGATACTTTAACGATATTTAAATGGTCATTTTGCCTTTCTGGGTTGAGATGAATGCGAAAAACTAAATATCATTAAAATCAACGATACGATATTTTACGATACGATACCTTTACGATGTTGTAAAGATTATTCTCCTAGTCTGGAATGAGTCGTATCGAAAAAACCAAGCATCATGAAAATCGGTTCAGTCGTTCTCGAATGGTGTAACTAACATGATTTACGACTTTCTTTTATAAATACATTTATATATGTGATTGATCAGGATCAATATGAGTGATCAGGATTCTAACGCTCTACCCAGTGGGTAGAGCGTTAGAATCCTGACCGGAGGGTCCCGGGTTCGATTCCCGGGACAATCTCTGGGCACCTGCAGCTCCACGCAAGCTATGTGATTTTTCGGGTACCAAGTCTTTCTGGGAAACCATAACCGGCACAGGGAAAGGAACTGGCCCCCCTACCCTGATGTCTGAATTTCACACGCCGTAATAGGGCTTAGTACCTGATGTAGAGTAGGATGTTGTGTTTTGCTGGGAGTCACAAAATATTTATTTAGGAGCTGTGTCCATCGAAAACCTACCTTAACCGGTGGATTACCTAATAAAAAAAATGTATGTATGTATATGCATATATACATATTAAAATTTACTCTTCGTAATTTTACATAATGAATTAACGTATATTGTTTGCCTATTTTCAAGGTAATTTTCTGGTATTTTAAGAATAAATAAATCTATACGATGAATTTAGTCCGTTGAAAGTGTAGTCGGTTGTGAATAAGCATAGAGCGGTGAATTTCACTTCTATGTATGACCTTTCAACAACTACAGTTAATCCATCGTAATTCCTTAGCTGAGTTTCCACCATTTAAATTGATTCAGGTTCAAACCTATACGCATATTGACAGAGAAAATGAATTTGTTACGTGGTTTCATGTGTACGCTTCAGAGAAATTCAATAATATGTCCTCAAAAGAGCGTGCCATTTAAGAACTGGAATTGAATTGTTGGACGGTGATAATTTCGCCGCCGAGAGGGACGGCGAGTGTTTGCTTTGCATCAACCGGCGAGGGCCTCGTTCCTCCTCCCGTGTCACAGTTTCCCCTGCCCCCTTCAACCACCCTTTGGACGCTTTCACCACCCTCCCAGAGTGGGAGCAGTGGTGGAGGAGGTTCCCCCGCATCGGCTCTGCCTCCTCACTCAATCCGACGCTCCTAATATCGAAAATAACACGTGAAGTGAAGACTTAAAGGACGAAATATCCCGTTCCATTCGCGGACTAATTACACGTTGAATTATACTCCCCATCCCGCGCAATACTATTCCTAAAAAAATCGCTCGTTTGTGTCCGCGGACGCTATCTTAATGAAATCACGGCCGCCTTCCCCCCGGGCGACGTCCCGATTGCGCCGAGGGGATTGAATTAGGCCGCAACCTATTCCACCACGGGCAAAGCATTCGTCGACAGCAGAGACGAAAAAACGCATACCATTGCGAAGAAAGAGAACGCGCGTTGGGACGTAGAGCGAGGCAGATGGGAAATAATTACAATATGGATTCGCGGAGGGAATTTCCATCTGAGAGGAAGCCATGACGAGATGCATCCATTACGCCATGGTCAAAGAGGAGTTTGGAGCCCCTAATCACAAAGAAACAAATCTGTACTTTTCACCATTGTGCTATTTATCTGCGGGACAATAGAATAAGGAATAAGGTTAAATTTGTGATTTAAAATGCACAAATGAATTCTCATTCAAAATAAAAGAAAAGCAGAATTTCGTAATTAGTTTCATGCACTGTGAAAGTGAAGGAAGTAACCGGATTTCAACGTGCTGAATTGCGCACCAAATGCGTTTCATGGTGCATATCATTTCTGCCGGGAACACGACGGATGTGTGTCAAGACGGGATGGGAATGAGGCATTCAAATTTATAGAGAGATGAGGAGGGCTGCGAATATGGCGGCGACGCCCGGCGAGTCGGCCGGCCACCTCACTGCGCCTGTATCTGAATTGGTCGCCGGAGGTGAGCACTCAACACGCGGGGACATCGAAACGGACAAGCACGTGTTTTTCAAAATCCAGGAAGGGTTCGTAGCAAGGAAAATGAAGGGCATCCGTTACGAGAGAGATTATGAGATGCCGCATGTGCGCAGCGGGGCGGCTGCTGAGAGAAAGAGAGAGAGAGAAGGGACGTTGACAGATCCACGTTGACTCTGGAGGGAAAGAGTGTAGAGGTCTGTATAAAAAGTATCGGGAATATTTTTCTTGGGAAAAATAGATTTATTTCAGACATGCGATAGCCTCCGAAAATTCTTCAATCCCTTGCATCCCTTGAGAGTGTCGACACACCTTTGCCCTTTTGCGGCTATTCCACGACTCCGAGACTCGCTGGGAGGCGGAAGTTCCTTAAGGTCACGCGCGCAAGCTTCTTTGACGGCACTTAGGGTGATGTTTTTTGAGACAGGAGGCCAATCCGCACCTGTACGTCTCAGACTGCTCAGATGCGAGTGGGGAACGGTGAGTCCGGATGGGCAGTGTTAGAAAGAGGTGCAAGGCAGGCTTGCCCATTATCACCGTCGCTGTTAAACCTATATGTAGAGGAAACGATTGAAGAGGCATGGGAAGAACAGGAAGTAGGAATGAAACTAGGCGGGAAATTGGTAAAATCAGTTAGGTTTGCGGATGACCAAGCTTTAGTTTGTCAGTCAGCCAAAGGGTTGTAAGCATTGCTGATTGAATTGGAAATTCACTGCGTTAAATAATGGATGAAATTCAATAAAAATAAAACAAAGGTTATGTGATTTTCTAGAAAGAAAAATGCTGAGCTAGACACTAAAATAAGAGGGCAAAAACTAGGGTAGGAGGAATAGTTTCGTATTTAGAAGTGTTTTGGACCAAAATGAACAAAGTAGTATGGACAAAAGAAGAAGAATTACACTAGGCAATGAAGTTTTCTCAAGGTGGAAGGAGTTGTTGACAGGGACTTTGTTTGAGGATATTAATAAAGGCTCGTAAAAACTTTGATATGGAGCGTAGCTATGCACGGCGCGGAAACGTGGTCATTGAAGCAGGATGGTAGACGTAGACTGGAGGCTTTTGAAATGTGGGTGCGGAGAAGGATGGAGAAGGTGAACTTGACAGAAAGAAGAACAAGCGAGGAAATCCTAGTTTGGACGGAAGGAAGGAAGTACACAGATGTGATGAGGGGCTTTTTGTAGTACAAACTGTTGGACTTAGTTTTTTTTAGGAGAGCCAAGGGAAGTGTCGCTGTACCGTGGAAAAGCTTGTCTTCATCCAAAGAGCTTGCTTAATAGGTGGATTACGGATAATAATATTAGTTCTACGAAAGTCTCACGAAGGTGAAAAATCAAAGGACACTCACACGAATTGAAAAATCTGCGGTTGCACGATCACCTTCCTCTGCGGAAAGAGGGAGCCGAGGAGAAGGATTGAAGAGAGGGGGGGGGGAAGGGGGATCTGAGGGATGGGCGGTTGAGGTGGCAGGGTTTGCGTGAGGGGATGGTGGCGTTTGATGCCTGGAAATCAAAAGCGGCGTAGTTTCGAATATGCACCCGCTCTAGCGTCATTAGCTTGAGTGGGGTGTGAGCGGGTAGAGCGGGTAGATGCTGAATTGAGTCGCGAGAGCATTTGTTTAAGTGGTTATTGTTGAGGGAGGCATCGCAGACATGGAGGAATGTATCCAGGAAGCGCGTCGACTATTGACTCTGAAGTCAAGGGGCGAGGTGCAGAAGGCGGGCGGCCGTTGGCGGCACTTGAGGAGACGGATGATACAGGTGGAGGTGTGCGGACGGAGAGAGAGGGCGGACTTTTAGCTGGAATTAATTCCAACGGTGGGAGCTAATCCAGACCCGCGGGAGGGAACACGAAACGTCGAAAATGTCGACAGGTTAAGCAGAACGAAGGAAGATTAATGAGCGAATGAATGGAGAGAGCCTTCCGAGCCCCAAAACACTTTCTTCCCTCCGCACAAATATTGAATGGACGCAGTTCTCGTGTCATGACCTCGCGATCCTCATAAGACATCCTCCCCCGTTCATCTTGCCCTTAGTGCTAAACATGTCAATGTTTGAAACAGGCAAAACATTCTCCTTCCAGAGCCAAGCAATGAAACTAACGCCCCCCGGAGTCCACAGCAATGCACCGTGGCGACATCTCCGGGAGGGGGCAAAATGACGAGGTCAAGCGACAAGGATCTTCTTTGCGGAAACGATCCCCTGAGCTTGTGGCGATGACAAGACAAGACACACATCAAGAGACATTTACAGCGCTGTATTTATTAACTGTTCCACCAGGATTATCATTTTACAGAATTATCGACAAAATTGAAACTAAATTAAGTCCCCTTCGTGGGCTACTCAGGCCACAACTTGGGGCTTGAAATTCATTGAAGGCTTTTCCTCTGATGACCTGGAGTTTTGCCTGCGCAATTAAACAAGAGCACATGAGAAAGCAACAGCGTGTTGCCACAGTGCGTGGATCGACGCACGACTCGTAGGTTGACTGGACACCGGTGGTGCTCCGACCGAGCACCACAGCCAAGACACACGCGAGCGGGAATTCCCCCGGAGACCAAAGTCAATCTTTCCGTTCACAATTTGGGAATTAATGCGAATTCCATCGGGTGGCTTGAAGGTTCGAGTGAAGACCTTTGTGCGGCGCCAGGTCCCCCTGCGTCCCTGGGGACCCTCCAGGGACGCAGGGGACGGTTATCCCTTAAGCACTCCATCTGACCACACTTAATTATCATTTACCTACACTACACTCTAATTTCAAGGGAGTTAATCCGAGATATGTAATCCAGTGATATTCGCAGGTATCTTGATTCAGTCGAGACGGAATTTTCGCGCTCTTCCAGGAACAGCTCAATTTTGTTTATTTGATGAGTGGACAATTTCATTTGAAAAGGAATGCTATTTAAATTCTAGGTTGCCTTTCTAAACTGAATATGGAGGTAAATCAATACTGCCGTGTTCGACTACGAAATCACGCCTCCATTGGATTGGCATTCACATATCCTTCGCAAAGCAGGCAAATCAACGCGAGAGCCCTCTCCGCCAGATGGGCATCGCCCCACCCGCGAGACCATGAACCGCGTCGCTCAGCCCATTGACTCCCTCTCGAGTAGTAAGTCCTCGCCCGAACCGCAATGCCTCCGTCGGTCGTCATCGACCGCGATTTAGCAATTTCTAAATGCCACCTGTGTCAATAAGCAAATATTTATTCAACCGCTCGTTTCCATGCTATTTTCTTGAAGATATGGCCATCTTTCCGAAGCTCAAGAGATAATAATGGGGACAATAGTGCAGGTCGAAGGAGCGAAATACATGTGTCGATCTATTATGAAATAATTTCAATGAAATATCGTACAATACTCAGTTTTAAGTATGAATGGACGTGCTCCAATTGCAGAGATTGAACTGGAGGTGATGCAAGTCTTCGGTTGTCGGGGAAGGAGTTCCAACCATTAATCGCTGCCCCAGGGAAATATTTGTGGCATGCTGTCGTTCTATGAGAGATGTCACAAAACTGCCGCTGAGACTTCTTTCGATTAAGCGGTATCCAAGTGAAGGAGGAAGAGGATTTAACTTATCGAGCACAATCCACCATGGGTCGGCGCTGTGCACACAAATGCCCGAAAAGAAATATATCCGCCTTGATTTGGTCGTTCGGCTGTTTTCCTGAAAATGCAGACAAATCCAGTGAATGAGTTAATTAGGTGTTGGAGCTAAAAATTGTGTTCCTTAGTAAGCGTTCCGCAGTATGTTAGAGAGCAGTATTCAATAATTCCAGGGAGGTCCTACAACCTTGGCGTACTGGAAGGGCTTATGCGCTCCGATGACCCCTAGATCTATGCTGGCAGGAGTAATAACAATTGCTCCTAGATAGGTCGAAGATTAGGAGCAAAAAAGGAAAGGTGGTCACCGCAGCGTTTGTTCCTAAGTGAGGCGGCTGCAATGGCGCCTGAACCCAGTGGGGTGCCCATTGAGTGATGGTGTCACGTTAAAAACACTATTGAGGGAGGCAACCGGAAACCACCTCAATTTGAAATCCCGAGATTTCCATGATAGACACTATAGAGGATATGAGTCCCAGCAACTCCCAGCAATTGGACTCGGCCCAATCCTCGGCCGCGAGTCCTGCCCGGCAGCGGGAGAGGCAATGTTTCCGAGGGCGCAATATCAGGAAAACCTTCCAAAGCAAAAGATACAGCGACGACGACGATGATCGAACTAGTTAGAATAGAGACTTATAATGTCAGGACAATGTCGAAGGCAAGACAACTAGAAAAAATAGAAGAAACTTACGTGGGGATTACTGGAAATGGAGGGACAGAGTAATATACAGCGGAGAGGAAGATACCCAGAGAGGGGTGGCAATAAAATTTACGGAAAGGTACAAAGAAGCGTATCAAACGAGGAGCAAGTAACTGATAGAATATGATTATTAGAATTATTGAACTACTTAATAAAGCTAAACCGATGAAACTAGTGATTGTTCAGGTTCACATGCCACCAAGAAATGATTAGGAGGAAGAAGTCGATAGGATATATGATCAGTTAGAGGACATAATCGCGTGTGTGCATGCAGGGAAACATTTGATAGTGATTGGGGGAATTGAATGTGACTGTAGGCGAAGGAAGAGATGGTGATGAGGTTGTGGGCTACGGCTTACGTACGAGGAGTTAGTCACCTCCAACACTTGCTTTGGACACCTTAAAAGGCGTAGGTATACATGGAAAACGCCAGGTGACTCAGAAAGGTATCAGTTATTATGGTTAGGCACAGGTTTAGGAACAGTTTGGAAACGGTTACAAAAAGTGGAAAAGTTACCGACCTTGGAAGCGTTCTGGACCGAATGCCAAAGCAATAGAAATAGGAAGAAGAATAGCACTAGGCAAAGAATCTTTCACAAGGAGGAGGTAGTTGATGAGAGGGGCGTTGGGTAAGGATGTTAAGAAAAGACTCGTCAAAACTTTGATATGGAGGGTAGTTATGTTCGGCGCGGAAAATTAGTCACTGTAGATGGACGATAGATGTAGATCGGAAGCTTTTGAAATGTGGGTGTGGAGAAGGTGAAATGGACCGAAAGTATAACAAGCGAGGAAGTGTTCAGTAGGGTGGGCAAGGAGAGGGGATTGCTGGGAGAAATCATAAGGAGACAAAAAATGGATGCATCGTATATTGATTGGCAATGGGATGTTGGAAAATGTGATAGAGAGGAGAACGTTATGCAAACGATGAAGGGGTAGGGATAGGGATGTTGTATGGGATGAAGGGAGGAAGGAAGTACTCAGAGATAAAGAGGGGCTTGCTGCAGAGTAGGATATCAGCTTTGTGTTTCTTAGTTATGAGAGGTAAGTAAATGTATTGTCGCACAATTTATGTATAGGCTGTGTTCGTACAAAGCCTACCTTAACCAGTAGAATACACATGCTAATAATTTATAAAATAAGAGATCGGTCCAGGGGAGAGTGTTGCTCAAAGTACATCAAGTTTGCGAACACTGGTAGAATACTTGATTTCATCTCTATCAACAGTACTTTTCGGAATTTTATAAACAAAAAGGTAGCTTGTCCTTTGTGAGCTACCCATTAACATTTCCTTAGTCTTCAGACAGCTAAGAATAAACTTTTTCACGTTTGCCTATTCGGAGATAGATTCAATGGCAGGTATTTATTTTAGCTATAATAGCCGAATAAAGTGTGGGAGAGACCCCGCCAGTAAATGTTAACGGAGTCATCCGTTAAATGCGTATTAAGTACAAAGCAATAATTTGAAACTGTAAAAAACATTTGCCTTGACCGAGTTTTGAACCCGCGTCCCTCGATCCCCGAACCAGGGCTTTAGCCAGTTTATACTGTTGTTTGTGTTTGCATTAGACGCGCATGACAAGCGGAAATAAATATTGAAGTCTTCTACCCATGTATCTATTTGTACAGTCTTTTCTGAAATTTCCTAGAACAAGAAGTTTGGTTATTGCCAGATCTCGCCAGCGTTCACTTTAGAGAGAACCGATGTCCGGCCGAGTGCTCTGGCCAGATAAGCTTCAGAGGCGTCCTCTCACACTTCGAAATTTTGTGGATTTTCAAGGCACAAGATGGCACCACGAAAATACCGTAGATACGATTTCACAGGTATCCGTAGTCGTGTGCGTAGTGCCAGTCAACAGTAAACGAATTAAAAGCCAACTTTAAACACCAATGGTGTTTTAACCTTGACGAATCCCAAGAAATTGCGGGAGGTACCTCGGCAGCAACTCCACGAGGCCAAAGGGATTTTCGCCATAGCACATCTCTCAACATGATGAATGACTTTTACACTTCGGAATTTTGGCATTGTCTAGTTTCGTTAATTTCTTTGACCTTACCGTGGCAATACATTCTCAGTAATAACCGTTCAACATGTACTAGCATCAAGCCCTGTGGGACACCAATCATTACAGAAGACCATGAGGATAATTTTTCATCAGGTCCCTATGGAGCATGCTTGCGTGTTAGATAGGAATCAAAGCAATTTATAACACCTAGGGAATATTTAAGATATTTCATTTTCGCAAATTAATGTTAGTCTTCCCTCATTTATGCCTAGAATGAAAGACTTCCACCAAGTAACCCCTGGGACTGTGTCTTATAAAAGTAGGAAAGTCATCAGGCTTTGGTCATTTGCAAACTTTGTATCTTCTAAATGTGTAACCCATAGAAAAGTAATTTCTGTACTCATATATCCCTTTTAAAATCCTGAATGATTAGGGTCGCATAAGTAGCGAGAGTGAACGCCATAAATAATCTCATAGTTAACTATTTATTCAAGATACTTTGAAAGATATCACAAAATTGACGGTGGTTTGTAATGAAGAAAGAAGGATGGAGTTTTAATCGTTTTTATTGAGCGTACCAAATTAATTTCAAAGCGTAAAAAGCATTTGGATTCACCGGGATTCAAACCCGGGTCCCTCGATGTCCGGTCGATCCCTCAATCTCGGTCAAGACGAACGATTTTTACAACTTGAAATTGCTCAATTACAATACGTATTAGCGGATGACTCCGTCGAAAGTTACTCTCGTGGCACATTCCGCGGTATCATTGAAGGAGAGCCGAAATAAGTTTCCAGGAAGATGGAAAAACAAAGTGCATGGGAGAAAAATTTCGTATTCCAAGTATTGCTGTTAAAATCTGAAATAAAACTTTCTCTGGAATAGAAGTTGGACTGGCGAAGATACTTCTTTAGGAGGTTGGGTCGGGTTTATTGTGGCTAAAAAATAAATTACTGTTTTAAAAAGTATTCTGGGATAAGTAGACTCTAGTTCTGGGGATTGAGATTCGCTCAAGACTGAGGAAAGCAAACATTGATAATTTAACTCTCCAAAAGAGATATTTGGGGCAAGTGCGGTGTCTCGCCGCTTCACGACACCCAGAATCCTTAGTTCCCTCCCACCAGATGAAATTCGGTTTAAAGAGTCGAACGAGCATTTCTGAATAACATGTCTGTTTGATCATTTTTATTGACTGATTAACCAAGATGCTTCTGTTTGTGTACGTGTATATTATAGACTGGAGGACATCTCGTCCTGATGAAATCACGGTGAGTAGTCCTATTCCTCTCTTCCATTTTGACGGAATGGTTTGATGTCTTCAGCCCAGCAATGGTCGGCCAAGAATTTCGAATGCCACATTCGGGCAACGCATGTTGCTCGTAGGCTGAGGTGAATATTTTACAATGCAGGAAAGTTGCTGTAGCTAAGTGTAAAATTTCCAAAGAAACTGCGGGAGATGCCGCAACAGTAATTTTTAATGGAGTCATCCGCTAATGTGCATTTCAATGCAACAATTTCAGAGTGTAAAAATCATTCGCCTTGACTGGGATTCGAACCCAGATCCCTCAATATCCGGTCGAGTGCTTTAGCCACTTAAGCTACCGAGGCGTCCTCTTAAACTGAATTTTTTTATTGAAATCTCTGGTATTTCGTCACAACATCTTGTTCCTTTGAAATCCCCAAAATTTCAGACGCCTCGGTGGCTTAACTGGCTAAAGCACTAGACCGGATATCGAGGGATCAGGGTTCGAATCCCAGTCAAGGCGAATGATTTTTACACTCTGAAATTGTTTCATTGTAATGGCTAAGTGTATATAAATTGGTATCAATAGGTTTAAATTAAAAAACCCCTGACCAGTCCATTTTAACGAGATCTACTCTTCGTCATGTATTGATTGACAAGGGCGTCGAATTTTCTCTACGAGTCGCAGCAGTCCTGAAGAATGTATACTTATATGTAACTTGTATAAGATCACGAGCCAAAAGGAAAGAAACTGGCTATTGGAGACCAGGAATAACTTTTTCCACGTCATCAGCGATAAATACGAGTACATCCAGCCAAGGGTTCCCATTCAGAATGTGATGAGCCAGATCACAGAGTGAGGCTGAGGGGAAGATCGTTAGAAGGGATCATATGATTCTTTAAATAACAGCTATTTCGAAATGGGTGAATATTCAGGTCCCCGGTGATTTTACGCTTTTTTATTGCAGGTGGAGATATTCAAAATCAGGAAAAGAAGCTATTTTCGGAACCTGAGGGTAAGTTCACAGCGATTTATTTGTGGAATTCACTCCAAATATATCTGTAATTATGAATTCTGATGAGAGCATTAAATATTCGGTAAGGTGGCGAGAATATTTTCTTCTAGAGATCGATAAACCAAAATACCTACGACCTTATGGTTTTTACGGCACCGTTGTCATGAGAAATGTTCAAGTTTTACAATGCCACCGCGAACCCTTGCACTTAACCCTGTTTCAGACACACACACACACACACACACACACTATTACGTCAAAAAGGTTAACAGTGAAATATTCATGAAATTCATGAAAGGATTTAAAGGAGGGATAGATAGTTCACGGAGTATTTTTTGGAGCTCACTCATTGTAAATGACAAATAATATAAATCTAACACCTCCGCAATTGATAAATACAAATAATATGGGCATATTACGAGGGCGCAGATACTCCCACTCGCGTGAGGGAATATTTGAGTCATGCGGTGCTCCGAACAAACGCAACATTTGAGCGATGACAGAGATTTCAATCATGAATGAACAATAAATACATAACACAAGAAAGAAAGCCATCTAAAAATCAAAATTACAAATACATCATATTTTATGGTATCAAACAATGCAGATATAAATAATATTAGAAATAGATTTAACGTGGCCATTGAAGTAGTGTAGGAATAAACACTTGCAAATTCCCATGAAAACTGATGAGGATCACATATACGTACATGTATTGAGGATAGTTTCGTTCCTCACCGTCACTTCTCTTGGCGCTTCACATGTTCCCATTTAGATTACACAGATATTTGGTTTTCTTTTTAAGAACACGAGCCCATGAGAAAATCACCCCGGTCGTGTAGCGAGAGGCGTGGGTCCACGCAGACGGGAAGACTCGCGGCATTAAGCCAGCCAGGGTCACGCTCAACCCGGCGTGCCTTCACGGAGCACCTCCACGGCTAAGGAAGCGAAAACGACCGAGAGTGACGAACTCGTTAGCGTCGCCGGACCTGGTCCAGACACCTTGCGGGAGCAATCGACCCCCACCGCTGGGATCCTGACTCCAAGGACGACCCCGATCTGACATGGGGGTGCGTCTGGGATTTCATCCCCTGGAAAAGGAAACACCATGTGCTCCAGTCACGTGTCAACAATTTCTGCTCTATTTAATAACTGTGGTTTCCTCCATCCATTATGGCAACACATTAACTTCACCACACACCTCATCTCTCTAACACACTCTCATCTGGTCACTAACATTGAAAGTCGCCTCAAGGAGAGTTTCGACAACTTTGTTCTGCCACGCCACAGTATCGTGCTGGTAACTCTTTGTGATCTTAATCTGGCTTCATTCAACTTTCATGGAGGACATCATCACGTGGTGTTCTTTCACCTTAGTTCTCTGACCGAGAGTGATTCCAGAAAATGATGCTTCACGTGACTTCATAACAGTTGCTTTGATTTGTTGTCTCAGGCGTAACTTTGTGGAATTTGCATAACATATTGAAATGTAATGAAATAATTGACTTTGTAATTCCACACACTTTATTTAAAAAACACACGACCCAGGTTTCGACGTTGAACGTCATCATCAGGTGGTCCTCATAGAAGCACGCTGGCTATATATACCTTCTGATCATAGGAGGGGGGGGTTGGTCAGAGAGGGAGGTCGGAGGGGTAAAAAGGTTACAATGTAGCTGGGAAGAAAAGAGAATTACATTTTTGATTTAGAAGAGTGGTAGGTCTAGGAGTGGGGAGTGGGAGGGATACAAAATTTCGTTGGCAAGATCATCTTTCCAACGGACACATTTCAAAATTTCTAACTGCTCCAAAGCATCGAGCCTTTGACCTTTTTCTTCAAAATGAATAATTTTTGTCACAAAGTCACTTTTGTGATCACTTTCGATGAGGTGTTTTGCAAAGAGGGATGTTATGTTCTTATTTTTTACACATGTTTGGTGTTCTTTAATCCTTTCTTTAAATTTCCGTCCTGTTTGTCCAATATACTTTGTGCTACAATCCGAGCACTTTAACTCATACACTCCACTCCTCTCGTTTTCGGGGACTTTGTCTTTAGTGTGAGAGATCAGGTTCTTAAGGCATGAACGACTGTAAAAGGCACATTTAATTTTTTCTTTAGGTAAACTTTTAATTACTTTTTGAGAAATAGTCCCAAGATATAGTATTCTCCGCCATTTGGCAGTGGGATCTTTTACATGTTCGGGGTTGTAAATGTGGCTTAAGGCTATTTTTGTAAGTTTATTCCGGTAAAGTTTATTTATTAGATCTTCTGAATACCCATTGTTTACTGCTAACGTTTTAATTACATTAAGTTCCTTATTTACATTGAATTTTGACATAGGGATAGCGGTCAAACGGTGGATCATTGCATGAAATGCCGAAAGCTTTTGGGTGAAGCAATGCCTTGAAGAGGAATTAATTAATTGGTCTGTATACATTTCTTTCCTAAAAATGGAATACTGTAACCCATCTTTGTCTTTAGAAATGGATAGGTCGAGGAAATTCAGGGAACCTTTTTCCTCTTTTTCACACGTGAATTGTACATTAGAATTGATAGAATTTAGATGTGCTAGGAACTGATCTAGTTGCCTATCAGAACCTGTCCACACACAGAAGACATCGTCTACATATCTTAACCAACAAAATACATTATTAATGAGAGGGTAGGCTGAGGAGAACAAAACTTTTTCAAAATTGTCCATATACATATCGGCCAGGAGTGGGGACAAGGGCGAGGTACATCTTTCACCAACCTTTTTCAACAATCTTGCGCAACCTTTTCACCAACGTGCCACCCATGGAAGCGGTGAACCTTGCCGAAGACATCCTCATCCGGAAATCCATCCCAGTTCCAGTTATAAGTGAACTTTGTGCATTACTTAAGACGTGTGTTTCCCAAAATTATTTCATTTTTAATGGTACCTATTTCCAACAACCCAATGGTTTAGCCATGGGCTCGCCCTTGTCCCCACTCCTGGCCGATATGTATATGGACAATTTTGAAAAAGTTTTGTTCTCCTCAGCCTACCCTCTCATTAATAATGTATTTTGTTGGTTAAGATATGTAGACGATGTCTTCTGTGTGTGGACAGGTTCTGATAGGCAACTAGATCAGTTCCTAGCACATCTAAATTCTATCAATTCTAATGTACAATTCACGTGTGAAAAAGAGGAAAAAGGTTCCCTGAATTTCCTCGACCTATCCATTTCTAAAGACAAAGATGGGTTACAGTATTCCATTTTTAGGAAAGAAATGTATACAGACCAATTAATTAATTCCTCTTCAAGGCATTGCTTCACCCAAAAGCTTTCGGCATTTCATGCAATGATCCACCGTTTGACCGCTATCCCTATGTCAAAATTCAATGTAAATAAGGAACTTAATGTAATTAAAACGTTAGCAGTAAACAATGGGTATTCAGAAGATCTAATAAATAAACTTTACCGGAATAAACTTACAAAAATAGCCTTAAGCCACATTTACAACCCCGAACATGTAAAAGATCCCACTGCCAAATGGCGGAGAATACTATATCTTGGGACTATTTCTCAAAAAGTAATTAAAAGTTTACCTAAAGAAAAAATTAAATGTGCCTTTTACAGTCGTTCATGCCTTAAGAACCTGATCTCTCACACTAAAGACAAAGTCCCCGAAAACGAGAGGAGTGGAGTGTATGAGTTAAAGTGCTCGGATTGTAGCACAAAGTATATTGGACAAACAGGACGGAAATTTAAAGAAAGGATTAAAGAACACCAAACATGTGTAAAAAATAAGAACATAACATCCCTCTTTGCAAAACACCTCATCGAAAGTGATCACAAAAGTGACTTTGTGACAAAAATTATTCATTTTGAAGAAAAAGGTCAAAGGCTCGATGCTTTGGAGCAGTTAGAAATTTTGAAATGTGTCCGTTGGAAAGATGATCTTGCCAACGAAATTTTGTATCCCTCCCACTCCCCACTCCTAGACCTACCACTCTTCTAAATCAAAAATGTAATTCTCTTTTCTTCCCAGCTACATTGTAACCTTTTTACCCCTCCGACCTCCCTCTCTGACCAACCCCCCCCTCCTATGATCAGAAGGTATATATAGCCAGCGTGCTTCTATGAGGACCACCTGGGAATGGCTGTGCGATCATCCAGCTTCCTGCATCCTGATCATCGAGTCATCCAGATACGTCGAAGAGTCGCTGTACCACCTTCTCCATCGAGACGACTTTGCACTGCTCTGCAGTGGAAAGCGCCGTCAACTCCACCTCTCGCCGGCTCCTCGCCATGGCGGCCATCTCGTCGCCTGGCGTCTCCCGCCCTGGATCCCCCGTCGATGAAGACGGGTTCGTTCGGCCGCGGCGTTACGCCAAAGCCATCGCGCCTGTCTTCAGAGACGAGTCAGAGAAGCAGCAGAGAGCGGGCGTTCGTCGCCCTTTCACGCCGCTAAGCGACGCCGCGCTTAAACGCGCCCGAACCTCCGCTGAGGCCTTTATTCCGCTCCCAACGGCCAACTCATTTGCCGCGATAGCTCCTGAGACCGACTCTTCTGAGCCGATCACGGAAGCAATGGACGCGGCCGACACCGCAGCCCAGGCTGAAGACGCTGCTGCCCCTCCCCCACGTCCTAGTCGCGGGAAACGCCCTCCTCCTCTCGTCGTTTACGATGTTGAGGACGTGAGATCATTCCGCGATATGATTCGCGCAGCGGTGAAGGATCAAACCTTCACCGTCGCTTATGGGGAGTCGTCTGCGCGGGTGCAAACCCGCTCTATGGAAGACTTCCAGTCCTTGCGCGCGGCCCTGTCCGCGGCTGACGCGCAGATGTCCACTTGGGGAGTGGGGGAGGAGAAAACCACGGCATTCACCTTCCGTGGCCTCTCTGCAAAGCACCAAATTGAGCATCTGCTCGAAGACCTGCGCGACATGGGGATCGACGCACGCCGGGGACGCCAGCTGTCTTCCGAGGGCAAACCGATCGGCGTTTTCGTCGTCGCCATCGCCTTGTCGGAAAAGTGGACCATCTCTGCAGTTAAGGCACTCCGAAGCGTTGGCAACAGCGTAATTTCGGTGCGCCTTTACGTTTACAGGGATCCCCAGCTCTGCCATAGATGCTCTCGCTTCGGTCACGGGAGCTTTTTCTGCACCGCTTCTCCTCGCTGCCCGCACTGCTCAGGCGGACACGCCCTTGAGGATTGCCCAAGGACCGGAGAGGAGAAATGTCCCAGCTGCGGGGGAGCGCATTCGGCCTTCTCCCCGACGTGCAAGACGTGGCTTGCAGAGAAGGAACGTCGAGCCGCTAAGCCGTCCAAAAAGCGCCGCGGACGCCGATCGGGGGCGGCCACCGCACCCAAGAATGCTCCACCGTCTCCTGCTCCTGCGTCCAAGGCACCCACACCAGCCCTGGGAACGCGGAATGTATGGCGAGGAGGAAACGCGTCCTGCGGTCCAGCTCCTCAGCGCCCAACCCCAAGACCGCGCCTCGGCATCCAGTTCCCGGACTTGCCGACGCCCGCGGCAAACGTCATGGAAACCGCCGCCTCTCTCCGCATTCCCTTGCGGGAGCGTAGGCGCAACCAGCAGGCGACGCCTGCCCAGCCGCCGGTCCTTTCGGGGGCCACATCTGCTTCGCCGGCCGCGGACCTGGACGCCGGCCCCGAAGAAAACCCGCTCCTAAGCGTCCTGGGGACGCTTGCCACAATCTCTGCTGCTCTTCAGACGCAGCTTCAGGTGCTCTCGGCAACACTGCAACAGTTGCCGGCTCTTCTTGCTCCTCGTCATGGATAACACGCCTCCTAGACGCCGTAACATCGCCATCGCGTCTTGGAACGTAGGAGGCGCCGTGGCGAGGAAAACGCCGGAGCTGCTCGCGTTTCTATCCAGGCAGAAATGCGAGGTCGCCCTGTTGCAAGAGACGCACCTGAAGCCAAGGAGTAGGTGGACCGTCCCGGGATTCCAGGTCTTCCGTGACGACCGGGCGCGCCAAGGAGGGGGAACTGCAGTCCTGGTCGCTGATCACCTGCGTGCACAGCGCTTCACGCTGCCGACGTTCGATTCGACGGAAGCCACTGCAATAGAGCTGGAATGCGGCGAGGGGCCTCTTCGCCTCATTTCAGTATACTGCTCACCATCGGTGATGTTTCGCACAGAAGAGCTCGCGGAATTCTTCGTGGGATCTGTTCCCACGATAGCCGCGGGCGATTTCAACGCGAAGCATCCCGATTGGCACTCCCGAGTGGAAAATCCTCGAGGGCGTTGCCTACAACAGTGGACTTCCGCCGAGCGACTCGTCGTCATCGGTCCACGCACGCCGACTCATTTCGCAACTCGTGGAACGAGCGACGTGCTGGACATCGCGGTGCACGCACGGCTGCCGTCGGCGCTCTCTGCGAGAGCGCTCTACGCCTTGGACAGCGACCACCTGCCTGTCCTTCTCCATCTTGCGAGGAAACCCTTGGAGACGCCGACGAGGATGATCCGGAATTATGCTGCCGCGGACTGGGCGATGTTTCGGAATCAGGTAACTGACCGAATCAGCGCCTCTCCGATGCCTCCGCCTCTTAGTTCCCCGGAAGAGATCGACCGTCAGGTCGATCTTCTGACGGAAACTGTACAGGCGGCAACACAGGCAGCAATTCCCGAGCGTCCCGCTCGGAAATGGAATCACCTGGCCCTTCCAAGGGAGATCCGCGAGAAGATTCGGGAGAAAAATCGGCTACGTCGCCAATTCCAACGCTCCCGATGCCCGGCCGCCAAGGCGTTGCTAAACAGCTCGCAACGCGAACTTAGATACGAGATAGCGGCCTTCAGGGAATCCAGCTGGGAGAAGAAGGTCTCAACGCTATCCCCGGAAGACGGGTCCTTGTGGCGCCTTGCACGCAGTCTGCGAGGTGAGCGGCGAGAGGAGGCGCCCCTTCGCACCGCGGTGGGGACACTCCGGACTCCGGAGGAGAAGGCTTCTGGGATGGCCGAGCACCTCGAAAGAGTGTTTTCTCCCTTGGACGGGGACGCTGACCAGGAGGATCCCCTGGAATCCATCGTGCTGCCGCCGAGATCGCCACGCCACGTCCGCGCCCGCGAAGAGATGCCGCCGACCATCAACGAGGAGGACCTTCGAGGGGCCATAAAGGCTCTGAAACCCCGAAAGGCGCCGGGACCGGACGGAATAGTAAACACTGTCATCGCCCAGATGCCGATATCCCTTGCCTCCTTATTGCTGTGCATCTTCAACGCGTGTCTCGCTATCGGGCATTTCCCATCCCGATGGAAGGAGGCGCGCGTTGTGTGCATACCAAAGGCGGGGAAATCGGCATCGCCGGCGAATTTCCGTCCGATCTCCTTGCTCGACGGCCTGGGAAAGCTGTTCGAGCGGGTCCTCCTGCGCCACATCGTCGCCATCACCGAGGAGCTGAACATCGTTCCGGTGCATCAGTTTGGCTTCCGCAGTGAGCACTCAACAACGCACCAGGTCGCGCGCCTGCTGAACTTCGTCACTGAAGGTTTCAACCGACGGCATTCCACCGTCGGCGCCTTCTTTGACGTCAGCAAGGCGTTCGATCGGGTGTGGCACGAGGGATTGCTGTGGAAGCTGAATTGCTTCGGATTTCCTCGATGGTGGACGGAGCTGGCGGCATCCTGGTTGCGAGGACGATCGTTCCGCGTCAGCTGGGGATATGCTGTATCAGAGAAGCGGCGAATTAGAGCGGGTGTTCCCCAGGGAAGCTTGCTCTCGCCGCTTCTCTTCAACATCTACTCTGCGGATATCCCGGCAGACTTTGGGAGCAACGTCCTCGTAGCATCGTATGCGGACGACATGGCGATCCTGGCGAGATCGACGAGGCAACAGATGGCGGCGCGATACCTGCAGAGGGCGGTCGACGAACTCATCACTTGGTATTCCCGCTGGAGATTCGGAGTCAATGAGGACAAAACCCAGGCGATCGTCTTCTCCAAGGGACCGAAGGAGCCCGGCGAAATCCTCGTCGGCGCGACGGAGGTCCACTGGGCGGAGACGGTGCTGTACCTGGGCGTCGTCCTCGACAAGCGTCTCTCCATGCGGCACCATGTGATGAGGGCATCCGGCATCGCAGCATCCCGGCGGCAAGACCTCGGCCCGATCCTGTGTAATCCATGCCTTCCGCTGCGAAGGAGACTGCACCTGTTCGCGGCGGTGTTACGCCCAACCCTTGCGTACGCCGCACCCGCATGGTGCGGCGTGATGTGCGACGGCGCAGGGAATAAGCTGCACGCTGCGGACAGGAGAAACCTCCGAGCGGCACTCCAGATCGGGTGGATCACGGGGAACGAGTCTCTTCCGGCGCTGTCCGGGATCGAACCTCTGCAGAGTGCACTCCAGGAGCGGGCAAGGACCTTCCGGCGGAAAGCGGCATCCTCCTCCCACGGGGAAGTCCGCGGCATCACCGATGTCGTGGTCTTCCCGTGGGACAAGCACCCACGTCCTTGTGCAGCGACAGGGATTGAGAAAGACCAGCCGCCAGCGAAGCGGCGAAAGAGTAACGGCCATTTCGGGGCCATTTAGCTCCGAAATGGTACGACACGAACGGGGTCCCTAGGGAATCCCCGGGAATTTGTCCGAATGGAATTTTCGGCTGTGCGATCATCCGGCGTCTTTCGAATCCTGATTTTCGTCTCATCCAGCTCATCGACCATCCAGCATCCGCCAGTTCTGCGTTGGAGCCACGGCTTCGACTGGTTTGGTGGACCTGATATCCGGGCAACTGCCCACTACGCTACCCGCCATGGCGGCCGCCCCGGCCCATGGTGCTTCCCGTCCCGGATCCCCGATTGACTCGGATGGATTCGTAACGCCACGAAGGACTCATCGCCTTGTCGCTCCTGTTTTCAAGGAGCCGACAGCCGCCAGGGCCGGCACCAGAAGGCCGTTCACCTCGCTGAGCGACGCAGCCCTCAAGCGTGCGCGCACTTCCGCGGAAGTCTTCGTCGCCGTGCCGACGAAGAACTCCTTCGCGGCCATCGCCCCGGAGACCGATTCGTCTGATCCGGTCCCGGAATCTATGGAAGAAGAGCAGGCCGAAGCTACGAACGTCGCTTCTGCCCCTCTTCCGCGTCCTGGTCGCAGCACGCGCCCTCCTCCTCTCGTCGTTTACGACGTAGAGGATGTGAAGGCGTTCCGCGATCTGATCCGTTCCAATGTGACGGATCAGACATTTGCAATTTCCTACGGAGAGTCCTCGGCGCGGGTTCAAACCCGCAACTTGGACGACTTCAAGTCCCTGCGTTCGGCGCTATCGGCAGCGGACGCACAAATGTCCACCTGGGGAATCGGCGAGGAGAAGACGACGTCGTTCACCATCCGTGGGCTGTCGCCGCGTCACACCTGCGAGGATCTCCTCGATGATTTACGCGCCCTTGAAATCGACGCTCGTCGCTGCCGCCAGTTCACGGCAGAGGGAAAGCCGATCGGCGTGTTCGTGGTCGCCGTCGCCCTCTCTGAAAAGTGGACGATGCAGGCGATGAAGGCACTGCGATACGTTGGCAACAGCGTCATCGCGGTGCGCCTGTACGAATACCGGGACCCGCAGCTGTGCCACCGTTGCTCCCGCTTCGGGCATGGATCATTCTTTTGTACGGCATCTCCTCGCTGTCCTTTCTGCTCAGGAGGGCACTCCCTTCAGGACTGCCCGAAGGACGTCCCAGAGAAATGCCCGAGCTGCAGCGGCGGACACGCAGCTTTTTCGCCCCAGTGCGAAAAATGGCTCGTGGAGAAGGAGCGCCGATCAGCGAAACCAGGGAGGAAGCGTCGCGGCCGTCGGGGGAAAGGAGCAGCCAATCCACCGGTCGCTGCGCAGAGGAAGTCCGTGGCTACTGCTCCAGCTGCGAAAATTCCTGCAGGGGTCCTGGGAATGAGGAATGCATGGAAGGGCGGAAATGCATCCTTAGGTCCAGCACCGCAGAAGCCCGCTCCACGTCAACGCCTCGGAATTAACTTTCCGACGCTTCCGACGCCAGCTCCGACCCGCACCGAGACAGCTGCATCCATGCGAATCCCTATTCGAGAACGCCGGCGTCTCGAAAGGAATTCGCAGCCACAGTCGTCGGCCCTTTTTGGGGCCACATCGGACTTCGTCGCCGCCGACCCGGTCGGCGCCGCCGACGAAAATTCCCTGATGAGCGTACTCGGGACGCTCGCTTCAATCTCGGCTGCCCTGCAATCGCAGCTACAGGTCCTCTCGGCGACGCTCCAGCAGTTGCCGGCTCTTCTCTCCGCCCGTCATGGATAATCCGCTTCCAAGACGACGGAACATCGTCATCGCGTCCTGGAATGTAGGAGGCGCCATGGCAAGGAAGACCCCGGAGCTTCTCGCATTCCTGTCGAGACAGAAATGCGAGATTGCTCTGCTCCAAGAGACGCACCTGACGCCGAGGGACCGCTGGACCGTTCCGGGATACCGTGTCTTTAGGGACGACCGGAGGCTTCGTGGAGGAGGAACTGCAATCCTGGTCGCTACCCACCTGCGTGCGCAACGTTTTACGTTGCCGAACTTCAAATCGACGGAGGCCACAGCAATAGATCTGGAGTGCGGCGAAGGTCCTCTTCGCCTCGCTTCAGTATACATCAAGCCGAAGACGATGCTTCGCACAGAAGAACTCGCGGCAATATTCGCGGGATCCTTTCCCACGATAGCCGCGGGGGATTTCAATGCGAAGCACGCAGATTGGCACTCCCGGATTGAGAACGCCCGAGGAGTGCATCTTCGGCAGTGGACTTCCGTCGAGGGACTCGCCGTCATCGGTCCACGCACGCCGTCTCACTTCTCTGCCCACGGAACGAGCGACGTGCTGGACATAGCCGTGCACGCAGGATTGCCGACGGCGCTCTCCGCGAGAGCGCATCACGCATTGGATAGCGACCACTTGCCAGTTCTCTTCCAGCTAGCGAGGCGCCCGCTGGAGACACCGAGGAGGACATTCCCGGACTACGCTGCTGCCGATTGGAATCTCTTCCGGACGAAGGTCACGGAGAAAATCGGGAATATGCCGCTTCCTCCGTCTGTCGGCTCTCCTGAAGAAATCGACCGCCAGGTCGATTTTCTGACGGAAGCCGTGCAGTCGGCGACGGCGACATCAATTCCCGAGCGCACAGCTCGGGAATGGAACCATCTGGCGCTCCCGAGAGCGATCCGCGATCAAATCCGGAAGAAAAATCGGCTCCGACGCAGCTATCAGAGATCCCGCTGCCCGGAGGAGAAATCCCGCCTCAACGCTGCCCAGCACAACATCCGGGACGCCATCGCCGCATTCAGGGCCGAAACCTGGGAAAGGAAGGTTTCCTCCCTTTCCCCAGAGGACGGATCCTTGTGGCGAATGGCGAGGAATCTCCGGGGGGAGTACCGCGAGGAGGCGCCGCTGACAACACCAACCGGGATGCTGCGCTCGCCGGAGGAGAAGGCTGCGGGGATGGCCGCCCACCTGGAGGACGTCTTCGCTCCTGCTGATGGAGACGGAGACCAACCCGATCCCCTGCTGTCAGCTGTGAAGCCGCCAAGGACGCCGAACCACGTCCGCGACTACGGAGAGATGCCGCCGACCATCGACGAGACGGACCTTCGAGGGGCCATACGAGCTTTAAAACCTCGTAAGGCGCCCGGACCGGACGGGATTGCGAACGCAGTTATCGCCCAGATTCCGGTTTCCCTCGCTACCATGCTTCTTTGCATCTTCAACGCGTGTCTCGCCATCGGGTACTTCCCATCCCGGTGGAAGGAGGCCCGCGTTGTATGCATTCCGAAAGCGGGGAAATCGCCATCGCCGGGGAACTTCCGTCCAATCTCGTTGCTCGACGGCCTGGGAAAGCTGTTCGAGCGGGTCCTTCTTCGTCACCTCGTCATCATCGCAGAGGAGCTGAACGTCCTGCCGGAGCACCAATTCGGCTTTCGCAGCGAGCACTCCACGACGCACCAGGTCGCCCGTCTGCTGAACTTCGTCACTGAAGGTTTCAACCGACGGCATTCCACCGCCGGCGCCTTCTTTGACGTCAGCAAGGCGTTCGATCGGGTGTGGCATGAGGGATTGCTGTGGAAGCTGGAGTGCTTCGGTTTTCCTGGATGGTGGACGAGGATAGCGGCATCTTGGCTTCGGGAACGAAGCTTTCGTGTAAGCTGGGGCGACGCAACATCGGAGAAGCGGAAAATCAGAGCAGGCGTTCCGCAAGGGAGTCTGCTCTCGCCGCTTCTCTTCAACATCTTCACCGCGGACATCCCAGCGGACCACGGAAGCAACGTTCTCGTCGCAACGTACGCAGACGACACGGCGATCTTGGCAAGATCCTGCAGACAGCACCTGGCAGCGAAATATCTCCAGAGGGCGGTAGATGCCCTTGTCAACTGGTATTCCCGCTGGAGAGTCGGTGTCAACGAGGACAAAACCCAGGCGATCGTCTTTTCTAAGGGGCCGAAGGAGCCCGGCGAAATTCTCGTCGGCGTGACAGAGGTTCCTTGGAAAGAGGCGGTCCTTTACCTGGGCGTAGTCCTCGACAAACGTCTCTCCATGCATCGCCACGCGACAAGGGCATCCGGCATAGCGGCATCCAGGCGTCATCTCCTCGCGCCGATCCTCGGAAACCCGAACGTCCCGCTGCGCAGACGTCTCCACCTGTTCGCGGCTGTCTTGCGTCCGACTCTCGCATACGCGGCTCCCGCGTGGAGCGGCCTCATGCGATTCGACGCAAGACATACCATCGAAGTCGCGGACCGGATTAATCTGCGGGCGACACTTCGTCTCGGGTTTAAACCCGGGAATGCGGCGCTGTGGCAGATCGCTGGAATCCATCCTCTCCTCGACGAGCTGCAAGAGCGGACCCAACGCTTCCGACGCGTTGCTGCTTCGTCATCCCACGGAGAAATCCACGGCATTACGGATGTAATGGTCTTCCCGTGGGATAAACATCCACGTCCCTGCGCCGGCAGTGGACGAGACGAAGACCTGCCGCCGAAAAAGCGGCGGAAAACTATCGGACCTTTCGGAGCCACATGCTCCGAAATGGTACGATAGTGGCGGGGTCGTTCTAGACTCCGTGCATCGCCGAAAGAAGCAACGCTGAAGAGCCAAGCGCTGGGCAGCGAAAGAGAAAACCGGCAAGGAGCCGGTGGAACCAAGGAAGTTGTCCGAATGTCCCCTCGCTGAAGAGCAGAAGATGCTGGGCAGCGAAAAGACCGGCGAGGAGCCGGTCGCTCACCATGGTTGAGGACCACCTGATGATGACGTTCAACGTCGAAACCTGGGTCGTGTGTTTTTTAAATAAAGTGTGTGGAATTACAAAGTCAATTATTTCATTACATTTCAATAAGTTGCTTTGATGATTGGAATTTTACCCACACGGTTTGCACGCGCTTCAAATATGCAGCCGTTGCAGTTCCAAGATTGTTGAAACTGCTCCAAAGTCTTCCGCTTGCATTGTGTTTGAGGCTGCATTTCATTAACATAACAAGGCAACATGCCCTCTGACCTCGCTTCAGAATTACTCCACGCTTGGGACAGTAGATCGGCATCGCGGATGAGCGCAAGTATCGTGCATCACGTCCTTTCAGCTTTCAAGTTGACCAAACTCGAACTCGAACGAGCAAGGTGAGGATGGCAACAGTGCAGGGCTTGAAAACAGTTTTCAAAACGTGGCCTTAATCATTTATTTATTTATTTTTCTTATTTATGTCCCCTGCAAGCCACCGCTAGGGTGCGAGGCAGGGGGTGAATACAAACCAGATACATGTTGACCAGAATATGACCCAACCGCGGTTGGACAATGTTATTCCGATCCCTTATCGTTCGTGGAAAAAATGACATATCTAACCTATCTATCTATTCTACACTTGATCTCTCTAATTTTATCGGCATGATCTCTCCTACCGTAGTCAAATGGGGGTAATAATACATTTTCAACGTCACTGCTAAAGAGACCTCCTTCCGATTTGTACAAGAGCTTCAATCTGTAATTTAACCTTAGCTCCATTAAGTGAATCCAAGCCTAGCTGCTCCAATATTTCGGATACGCTGCTAAGTTTATCACTACAACGTTTTTTCGAATCTAGCTTCTTTACGCTGCACGCGATCCGATTGGGCAATCAATCCAACTTCGTGAGGATCCTACATGCTTAAAGCATATGCGAAATGAGGCTTACCCAGCGAATGATAACTTTTCTCTTTCACCTTTTCAACACATTTACCCAGTACTCTTCTGATAAATCCTAATTTTTTGTTACCTTGTCCACACATTCCTCGCATGTTTTTCGCCCAGGAGAGAACGTGAGTGAGGGTAACACCTGGGTATTTGATCGAGTCTACACTTTCTATTCCTGTGTTTTCAATGCAGTAGGTGCCCGAGTGGTAATTGCTCTTTAAAAAAAATTCATCCCTACGCACTTTTTCAGTTACATTCTAATCACTAAGGGTCGCTCCATGGTTGTATGGCATCAAGGTCGTCTGATAAAGCTGATGTGTCATCATGATCACGGACATAACATTAAACCACCGCATCGTTGCAAATAAACGTATACGTTATATTGAAATTAAATGGAATTATTGACTTTGTTAGTCGACACACTTTATTTTAAAACACGACCCAGGTTTCGACGTTGAACTTCATCATCGAACGTCGAAACCAGGGTCGTGTTTTTAAATAAAGTGTATGGAATTACAGAGTGAATAATTTCATTTCATCTCAATATGTGTTATAAATTCCATTAAGTTACGCTGGAGACAACAAATTTTAAATAACAGTATCTTACTAGTGACTACGAAGTCAATGTCGTTGACTTTAATTGGGAATAAAAGAAATCCGATAAAACTTCCCACGGGGATTACCTGAAGAAACTTCTGCATTTGAGCTGACACCATCTATCACCACTCTCTGTATCCGACCATTCAAAAAGTCTGTGGTGCAACCCTGGATCTTTTTATCTATGCCATATGCTTCTAGCTTTGCCAGTAGTTTACTCTGAGGTACTTTATCGAAGGCTTTCTTAAAATCAAGAAAAATCGCTTCCAGTGGAACATTGCTCTCTCCCGAAGTAAGAATATTATCAACAAAAAGCGAAAGTTGTGTCTCGCAAGATCTACCCTTTCGGAAACCGTGCTGATTTTTCATTAATAACTTGTAATTATCAAGGTGTCTCACGTTCGAACTAGCCACTACATATATATTCTATTGTTTCAGGTTTCACTTCGTGGAAGTATTTAATATCCATACTAAAAGGAAAGATATTATATGGTACAACGCTAACGGTATGGTTCACCGACTTGCCGCATCATCAGGTACAGTGTACCTGATGATGCGGCTCCATTCTGCAATAAATAAATTGTCCTTAAATTTTGCTGCATCGTGTTCAATCTTCTTACTCCACCACTACCTTCATAATTTGCACACGTATTATTATACAGAATGTTTCAATATTTGCACTTAATTATGGTATGGTGGAAAACGGTGGTCCCATTAATATATTTAAATAGATGATGCACTCTCAAGTGAACACTAATAATTTCCACATAGTGGAGACTGAAAAAACTTAATCAAAAGGAAATTTCGACAAGTCATATCAATCATTGAAATTTCATTACTTTGCTCACCTCATATTCAACACTATTTTAAATGAACTGTCCCAAGTAATATCGTCGCCTTTATTTCTGCGTCGACGAGACATGGTGACGAAACGCAAAGGGTTTTTGAATGCCCAAGCAAAACTTCAGGGGCGACCTCTGAGTGCAACGATAATAACGAAAACGTTGGAAAGTTTAATCAATTGAAGAATCTGGAAAATTCCTTCACATGAGCGTGTCAGTGCATTTTAACTGCGGCCATATTATAATTTAAAGTACAGTGGAGTGCGCAGTACTTGTACATTACACTTCGGATGTTCGTTGATGCAACGACCTACAAATTAAGATTTAGTCTTTAAATCAATTTGCATTTACAGTGTTTTGGATTTTGAAAAACATCGAAACATTCCTCTGGTACATCACCGCTCGAGAAATTAAGAAATCGGAGCTACTCGGGCAACTGTCAGAGACTATTTTGGGCGATGGGGGAAGGCAATTCATTTCTTAATCGGCATTAAATTTAGGGTTAGGCCTGAATTAACAAGAGAGTTGTTAAAAAATAGGCATTTATAATTTCCAGTCTTTCGGCTAAACTTGGAGGAATAATTTCATTAGGAAATATAAATCAGCTTTGTAGTAATCTACTCACTTTCGCATTAACCTGGATCGCGATTTCCTTGACTCCCCAGCCTCGTCGTCAAGGGAATACAAATGGACTAGTACTAGGTGTACATTTTATCTACCCATGACAATCACGCGTGATTGAAACTTCGGTGTCGGACCAATTAAAGAGTGTTTTGGAAGAAGTGTGTTTGCATGAAAGAGGTGTTCGCAAGACGAAGTGGAGATGCGGTTTGAGAGCCATCGGAGAAAAAGAATTTTGAGGAAGAAAGAAATGGTACACAGGTTAGTCGCAAACGGTGACGCCCCAGGTAAGTTCACTTGCGCCATTCCCGTGGAGATTTCTCCTCGGCCAGAGAGGCGCTCCTTCGCCACCGCCCCTCGCCACGCGCGCGGTCGGCGCCGCCGGCGAACGCCGCTGATGCGCGCCGGGCCACGAGAGCCGGCCGCGGGATCATGGCAAGCAAAATGGAAAAAAGTTACTGCGCCACGGATGGGGCACGGTATATGTACAAATGTGCTTGAAAGAGCTCGTGTCCCGCCGAGTGCCTGCCAATATGCATCGCAGTGAAGAGGAAAAGGCGTGCGAACAATTCGAAAGAGGCGACCGAGGCGATCTTGCGTCCGCGGCAACTAGGTGATCCAGGGCCGATGTTAAGCCGTGCACTCATGCTCGCAGTGACCCGCGGGGAGACGTCATTTCCTCCATGCTTGAAACGCTCGCGTTTCAAGCGTGGAGGCAATGACGTCTACCTCAACATTTGTCATTATATATACGAGGGTCATCCGGAAAGTAGTACCCGTTCGTGAAATAAAGACACAAAAGTAAATATTAACAAACATAAAAAATTTTATTTGAAAGAGGATACTTTAAACTACTTCTCAACATAATCTCCAAGCAAATTAAGGCATTTGTCATAACGTGTGACAAGTTTCTGTATTCCTGCTGCATAGTCCTTCGCCGCCAGCTCATTGAGATACGCGAGGGACCCATCTTGCACAAATTTTTGCATAATGCAGATGGTGTTTAACAATTTAATGAACAATTGTTCCAGAAACATTGGGAAAATGCTCACAGATGTCATCAATTGTGACGCGCCGATCGTTCCTCACGAATTCGTCAACTGAGCTCACCAGTTGGTCTGTAATGACAGACGGTCTCTCCGAACGCTCATCGTCGTGTGTGTTCCCCCTCCCCATGTTGAAGTTGCGACACCACCGCCGAACAGACGACTCGTCCATTACATTGTCTCCATACACCTCCTTTAATTGGCGATGAATATCACATGGGCCAACGTTTCTTGCATTGAGGAATTTAATCACTGCCCTCACTTCACAACTGGCGGCGTTTTCAATTTTTTTAAACATTGTAAACAATCACAGAAACAACACAGGCAATGCTAGCGTCACGCAACTTGGCTCAGAGAAGGCAGACAAGCCACTGAAGCTATCTGACCTCGTCCAGCGGCTACTCGCGTCGTCAGCACTTCATGCGGCACGAACGGGTACTACTTTCCGGATGACCCTCGTGTATATATATATATGTGTGTGTGTGTGTGTATATATATATATATATATATATATATATATATATATATATATATGTGTGTGTGTGTGTGTGTTACCTACAAGCCACCGCCAGGTTGTGCGGCAGGGGGTGAACACACACCAGACTGATGTTGACCAGAATATGACCCAACCGCGGTCGGACAATGTTATTCCGATCCCTTATGGTTCGTGGTAAAATTGCGTCTTATATCTATCTGTTCAACACTTAATCTCTCTAATTTTAATTACATGATCTCCCCTACCGTAGTACCATGGGGGTAATAATACATTTTCGACATCACTGTTAAAGAGACGTCCTTCTAATTTATGCAAGAGCTTCAATCTATACTTTTACCTTCTCTCCGTGAGTGATTCCCAGCCTGGATGCTCTATTATTTCGGATACGCTACTAAGTTTATCGTGACAACGTCTTACAAATCTAGCTCCTTTTATATGGCGCGCAATCCTATTCGGAAATCAATCCAACTTCCTAAGGAATCCATAAGAGGATAAAATATGCTGCAATAGTAAGAAGCATATTTTAGATGAGACCTAATCAGCGAACGATATCATTTCATTGGGCGCACACTGAGTGCCAAGAAAATGAAGAAGAATGGAATATTAGAAAGGAGAATGTACGGCAATGGAGGTTGAGGGAATGAGAGGGCATGTATGCGGCACGCAGGGGTTGGGGTGCTTGGTGTCGCGTCAAACGAGGGAGCGTAGTGGCACTCAGTCCTAAGGATCATCAAAAGCCAGCGCTCGGCCGGTGGATCACCCGTCATCAACGGAGGCTGTGTCGCCGGAGAAGAGAGGCACGCCGGCGAGTGGCGCGCGGGTCCACCCGGGCGAGTGCGCAGAGAGAGTGGACCGCCGGGCGATAGTCACCAGATACCCAACGGAGGAGGTCGGAGTCCACCTCAAGTGACGGACAGTGGCCCGCAGGGATGGCCGCACGCGTTCCCTTCAAGTGGTCACCGTTTCCATCCTCACATACTTCCACCCGCATTCGGAAACCCATTCCAGCCTCCGTTCCTCAAACTCGCATTGCTCCTCATCTTGAGGGTCTGCACTTGCGCCGTTTTAGTCGGGGTGCCCTTTTCTCTCTCTCTCTCTCCTATCATTCATTCTCCTCTCTTACGGACGTTGAGTGATCCGACTATCGTCTAATGCTACATCTCGTGAAATACATCCATTCACGGCGCATGCATTCGCCTAGGGTTTCATAAAGGGTGTCCGTTGTTTCGCGTCGAATAACGCGAGAGGAGATAAGAGAAATGATTACGCTCCACTGGTATGCAACGCCAAGTTACGGAATACGGTATTGTTTTGTTGTGCCAATTGGCATCGAAGATTACCGAGAGCAGCCGAGCAAACGAAGCGATTCAGAAAGGATGTTCCTCCGCGGGTTTGACCAAACACGAGAGGAGAACTTATGCAGTCGTTAGGTCCCTTTGTTCCACGAGTGGCAAGGGTTGAGGCCCTCCGAAGACGATTTCACGAAGCGGCCTCTCCGCCAATTGCGACCACGTGAGAAAAAAACAAGGGCGCCAAACAAAGGCCAGAGCGGCCGTTCAAACTTCGGCACCCGCACAGAAATGACCGCAAGGGCATTTAATTCGACGCGAGGTTTAGAGGAGTCGCCATAATTATATCATAACAAAAATTGATCAAGTCGGATATTCAAATATCACAAATCATGGGTCCTGCCACTAGGGACCACTCCCCAGAGGGCCGCTACACCACAAGGACCTTCCGCGAGAGGCCTTCCCGGGACCGCTCTCACCTTTCCCGATGAAGGCGGCTCCCCCTGCCGCTGGCTCGGCTCCGCTGGCACCTTCCGGGTGGCGCCGCTGCCCAGGGCCGCACCCGCGGCGGTGTCGGTGCCGAGGCCGGCGGAGGAGGACCCTTCGGCGTCGGGGTCGCCGCGTGATGGAGAGAGGCCGGCGCACATGAGGAACAGGGGCCCACCGCCGGAGCCCCCCTTGGGCACGGCACCTGCCACCCGCGGCGACGACCCCGGGGGCAGCGTGAGATCCCGGAGCAAGGCCCCACAGAGGGCGGGAGAGGTCTCCGCCCCAGCGGGGCACTGACCCGCGGGTAGAGGGGCCCCGGTGAACCTCCCCGCGACCACGCGGGCGGGTGTCGAGGGCCTGGGCCTCCCCGGCTGCGAGGGTAGGCCCTCGGGGTGGTCGAGGCCCCCGAGGAGGCCCCACGCCTGACCTTCTTCGGGGCCGTGCATCGCGGGGGGCCTCGGGGGAAGGCGTGGCGGCGGTGGCGGAGGGCCCCCGGGGTCCGCCGAGGGCCTCCTCGGCGGCGGTGGCGGGGGGGCCCTCCGAGGCTCCGAGCGGAGAGGCAGGGCGCCCACTGCGCGAGCCCTGGGGCAGGTGGTGGGAGGAGGCAGGGGACGGAGGCCCCCGTTTCCGCTGAGGTCTTCTCCGGGGGTGACCCCCGTCGACGGCACCCTTCCTCCGGGGCCCTCGATTGCAGTGACTCGTGGGGGTCGGTTGTGCGTCGCTTCAAAGAGTCAACGGCGAGAGAAAATGAGCAGTGGCGGGGGGTGCGGGATGACGATCTTGTTTACACTCCGCGGGCGGCAGGCGCCGTGCCCAAGGGGGCGCTTCCTTCGAGAGATGCTCAAGAACGCTCGGGGAGCCTCCTCGTACCCCTCCGCCGCCCACGTGACTACTCCGAGGGGGCCCTCGGCGTGAGGGGGGCGGTTGTTGCGGAATCAGGAAGAGGGGCGTCGGCCGCTTACTGTTGTTGCTCGCCCCTCGTGGCGTTCGGGAGTGGTGGGGACGGGCGCCCGTTTCCCTGGCAACTACGTCCACGTGACTCCCGTGAATAACGTCGGGACGCCGGCTACTCAGCCGCCCAAACAATGGGGGGTCGGAAGAGGGGTTCCTGAACTCGCCGTCGAGTCCCCTTTGTGCCCCAGAGGCCTTTAGAAGCAAGGGATGCCGTCCGGGGTCGTCGTGAGGGCAGTCACGATGTTCTCCGGCGGCGGGAGGATCAGGGGCCGGCAGTTCACGCGAAATACACGCACGGCCAAACAGGGGCGTATTGTGTAATGGAGATGCGCGGGGGGAGTGGTGGTGACCGGGAGGTTGGGGGGATCTCCGGGTCACGTGACCACCCTCCAATCGATTGTCCGCCCTCTCCCCTCTCGGCGGCGCCGTCGCTCGCGGCGACGACGTCGAAAGAGAGAGAAAGGGAGAGGGGGGGAAAGGAGAGGAATGTACACGCGGGAAGAGCGCGAGCGAGGGCCGGCAGTCGTGTTTTGCCTGCGGAGCGCCGTCCCCGGGGGACGTCCCCCTGCGCGGTAAACAGCGGATCGCTCCCGACCGCGATGTCCCTGCCGCGTGCCTCGCACCAAGGGGGATGCGGGTGCCCTTTTCGCCCCCGCACAGAAGCACCACCGAAACCGAGCACCACCGGCCACGCAAGAAGGATCACTGCCCTTAATTTAATTCTTCGCGGCAAAGGAATTCGCCGACGCAGTCCCCGGATCGGGAAATTCCAGGGGTGGTGGTGGCACTGGCCGGGTGCGGGTGCCCGTGGAGCCCCTGCTGGCGCGTGGTCCAAAGGCGACAAAGCGGGAGGGCGTCGTTCGTCTCGAAGCGACGCACAACTCACTGGCGGTCGCCGACACGGTTTCCGTCGTTCGCCGCCAGTTGGCGCACCCGGCGCCCGATCGAAGTTGAGCGCGCGCCCTCCGGAGGGACTCCATCCCACGAACCACCACAGCCCCCCCCCTCCGACGGTGCGTGTGTGCGTGGAAAGGGAGGGGTGGCGTCTCGGCGCATCGCAACGCTCTCTCCGGAGGGGGGAGACGGCGGCGCCGCGCGTTGCATCCCTTCGCCGCGAAGAGGGCCGCCTCTTCGGGCCTCACACTAAGGCATCGGCCGCGACGCATGCATGCGGACGACGCGAAACTAATGGAAACCACATATTTTTACGAAAGACTAAATTAGAAGAAATCTTTGCATACATAAGTGATTGTTTATATATGCATACATATATATATATGCATATTTATACATGAATACTTCCCCAACTCTCCTGTGTTCCTACCCCTTTTCCTCTTTCCTTCATCTGTTTCTATAAGAATGCATATATATACATATTCATATATATATATGTATATATATATATATATATATATATATATATATATATATATATATATATGGGTCGCGGTAGTCCAGTGGGTAGAGCGTTGGACGGCTGACCGGAGGGTCCGGGGTTCGATTCCCGTGCAAGGCACTTTGGGCACCTGCAGCTCTACCCAAGCTAAAGTGATTTTTCGGGTACCAGGTCTTCCTGGGAAACCATAACCGGCACAGGGAAAGGAGCTGGCCCCCCTCCCTGATGTGTGAATTTTCACACGCCGTATAGGGCCTAGTACTGGGTGATCTCTACCATCACCTACTAAACCGAACTTCGGGTTGATTACTGTGTTTATAGTTTATACATATGTGTATATATATATATATATATATATATATATAATTAGGTAATTTACCGGTTAAGGTAGGTAGGTTTTTGGATGGACTTAAGTACTAATGAAATAATTTGGGACCCCTGGCAAAACACAACATCCTACTCTACATCAGGTCCCTCTCAGCCCTGAGTACTACCCTCCTGTCCCTCCAATCAATTCCTATTTTCTGCAATATACTCATTAGCTTTTCCCAATTCACTCTATGAAATCACTCTTTCGAAATCTACGAAACAGGAAAATACCTCCTGGTTGTGCTCTATATTCCGCTCCATTAATAAACTCATTACTGCAATGGCATCACGCGTACTTCTCACCTTCCTAAACCCAAACTGGTTATCCCCATTAAGGAATTTAGTAATTCCTCAGCCAGATTACAGGCCATTAATTAAAAGACCGTTGTCATGTTCATGTTTCAGATCCAAATCTCTACAAAGTGGACTACATAAACATACGAGCTCGTATTAGCCCTGTCCGAAACTATGAACATTGATTAAGATAAAAATTTTTTTCAATGTCAAAACTCATGCGAGCATCTATTTATTCGTTATTCGCAGCTACATTGACGGCAGTACTATTGCGTAGGTTGTCATAATTCTAGCTGCCTTCACAATAGGCGCCTTACATAAAGGAATCCACCTCAAAGCAAGCTACCTAGTGCCTAACATATATGGACAATTGTTATTCCATTTATGAACGCAGCTTCAGGCATGATGGCGACTATGCCAAAGTTAGCGCAAATGCTGTTAAACAACCGATTGGAAAACGAAAAGGCCAAGACCGTAACATTGATTGGCACTGGGTTTGAGTAAGAGGTTAGGTTTTGTTACAAAAGGTCTAATTGAGTGACTACGAACACGAAATTGGCTCCTTTCCTTTTGATTTATTATTTTTTTTCATTATATTCATTCCTATGAGAGATTAACGGGTCCCTGGCTTAGGAGATTTCCTTACAAACCCCGAGAGTATGTGTGAAAATGCGATTCATGAGGGTGACTTTATGATTCGAAAACAACGATTTTATTTATATATATTATATATATATTATATATATACATATATATATTATATATATATATATATATATATATATATATATATATATATATATATATATATTAATATATATATGCGGGTCGCGGTAGTCCAGTGGGTAGAGCATTGGACTACTGACCGGAGGGTGCCGGGTTCGATTCTCGGGCACTCTGGGCATCTGCAGCTCCACATAAGCTATGTGATTTTTCGGGTACCAGAGCTTCCTGGGAAACCATCACCGGCACAGGGAAAGGCACTGGCCCCCCCTACCCTGATGTGTGAATTTCACACGCCGTCGGGATTAGTAAATCCCTCCTCCCCGTCCGCGGGTCTCCCCATCCCTAAACATGCTTCCCATCATAATACCCCCTTCAACCAGTGTTACAATGTTTCCGTCCTAGCGTCCCTTCCCACATCCGAGAACCCTATAGAATTAAAAACCCTTGAATTGGCTATCATTTACATCTGTATGGCCTATCAGCATCCGGGCCTCAATGTCGTTCACTGATGGGAGTGGGCTAAAACTGTTACTTCCACCCCTTCCCTCTCCCTTTCCTCTCCCCAACCATTCCTTTCACCCCTCCTTCGCCTTCCGTTCTCCCCTTCCCCTGGCCCCCTTCCCTTTCTCTCGCACCCCTCACCTCAACAATTCCAGCAGTCATTACTTCTACATCTTCAGAGGAAGACGGATTGTTTCCGTCGAAATATCAAGAAAATACGTGTGAGTGTTCTCTTTTTTTGTGTTTCTATATTATGTGTTACTGTGTATTGTACTATTCGGCACTTCCGTGTTACGTCTATGAAAGCATATATATACATATATATATATATATATATATATATATATATATATATATATATGCGTTCCGATGACCCATAGAGCTGTGCTGGCGGGATTAATAATAATTACTCCTGGTAGGGTCACCCATGCCAGATAGGTCGAAGGTTTGGAGCCAGACGAAAGGTAGCCCACTCAGCGTCTGTTCCTCAGTGAGGCGACTGCAATGGAGTTTGACCCAAGTGGGGCGGCCAATAAGTGATGGTGTCACGTTAAAAACACTATTGAGGAAGGCACCGGGAAACCACCCCAATTATCACTCCCAAGATTTAAATGATGGAAAAATACAGAGATTTGGAGTCCTAAAACTACGGAGCTCGGCCCAATCGGCCGTCTGTCGTGCCCGGCAGCGGGGGAGCCAGGGCTTCGCACGAAACCCTCGCAAGGGAAAACCAGCGGGCAGCAGGACAGAAGACACAGAAGAAGAAGACCACATTAGTCAGAATGGGAACGTGGAATGATGGGACAATGATGAGGGCAGGGAAACTGGAGAATGTTAAGCGAGAGATGCAAAGGGGAAATATAGATACGAGGGTCATCCGGAAAGTAGTACCCGTTCGTGAAATAAAGACACAAAAGTAAATATTAACAAACATAAAAAAATTTATTTGAAAGAGGATACTTTAAACTACTTCTCAACATAATCTCCAAGCAAATTAAGGCATTTGTCATAACGTGTGACAAGTTTCTGTATTCCTGCTGCATAGTCCTTCGCCGCCAGCTCATTGAGATACGCGAGGGACCCATCTTGCACAAATTTTTGCATAATGCAGATGGTGTTTAACAATTTCATGAACAATTGTTCGAGAAACATTGGGAAAATGCTCACAGATGTCATCAATTGTGACGTGCCGATCGTTCCTCACGAATTCGTCAACTGAGCTCACCAGTTGGTCTGTAATGACAGACGGTCTCTCCGAACGCTCATCGTCGTGTGTGTTCCCCCTCCCCATGTTGAAGTTGCGACACCACCGCCGAACAGACGACTCGTCCATTACATTGTCTCCATACACCTCCTTTAATTGGCGATGAATATCACATGGGCGAACGTTTCTTGCATTGAGGAATTTAATCACTGCCCTCACTTCACAACTGGCGGCGTTCTCAATTTTTTTTAACATTGTAAACAATCACAGAAACAACACAGGCAATGCTAGCGTCACGCAACTTGGCTCAGAGAAGGCAGACAAGCCACTGAAGCTATCTGACCTCGTCCAGCGGCTACTCGCGTCGTCAGCACTTCATGCGGCACGAACGGGTACTACTTTCCGGATGACCCTCGTATTTTAGGTCTATGCGAGGTGAGATGGAAGGATAGCGGGCATTACTGGAGTGATAATTATAGAATGATATATACAGCGGCGGGGACGAGAGACAACGAGGGGTTGCCATAGTGTAAAATGAAGAGGTAGAGAGAAGCGTAGTCAACATAGAACAGGCAACGGATAGATTATTACTAGTAGAGATAAAAGCAGAACCTACGAACTTGGTTATTATTCAGGTATACATGCCAACGAGCAACCATAAGGAAGAAGAGGTCGATAGGATATACAATCAGTTAGAGGACATAATCGCGTGTGTTCCTGCAGGGAAACATTTGATAGTGATGGGGGATTGGAATGCGACGGTAGGCGAAGAAAGAGATGGTGATGATGTCAAGGACTACGGTTTAGGCACGAGGAATGACCGCGGGGTAAAAGCTGAGTTCTGCAGGAGACAGGGGCTAGTCATCACCAACACTTGGTTTAGACACCACAAAAGACGCAGGTATGCGTGGAAAATGCCAGGTGACTCAGAAAGGTATCAGCTAGATTATATCCTCGTTAGACACCGGTTTAGGAACAGTGTGATTAATTCGCACAGCTTCCCGGGAGCGGATGCGGACTCTGACCACAATTTAGTTGTGAAATTTATGAAATGTAGCGTCCGTTTCAAAAAGGTAAGGCAGGGGCGGCGAGTTAGAAAATGGAATGTAGAACCATTAAATGGTTTGAAAAGAAAGGAATACAAACAGGCGGTCGAAGAAATAATGGAGGATGGTAAGGAGCTAAGTACTATCGAAGAATCATTGGAAAGTATCAAGAAAGGGTTGTCTAAAGCTGCAAAAGACACTATTGGAACCGTTAACGCTAAAAATATTAGGAAACCATGGATGACGGATGAGATGATTACAAAGATGGATGAGCGGCGTAAATGTAAGAATATCAATACAGAATTAGGCAAAATGAAGTACAAAGAATTAAACAATAAATTTAGGCGGGCAACAAATAAAGCAAAAGAAGCATGGTGGAAGACGCAGTACGAGGATATAGAAAGTCTGCAGGGGAAGGGTGAAATCGGTGCGCATTACAGCAAAGTAAAATCTTTATCGGGATGTAAGAAAGGGAGATCTATGCTAACAGCTAGAGATAAGGGGGGTTAGGTAATAGTTGACGCAGGAAAGATCCAAGATAAATTCAAGGAATATATAGATGAACTGTATAGTAAAGAGCTTTGACCAACAAAGTTAGACATTGAGAAGGAACATGACGTAGAGGAACATAGCTTAGGTCCAGGCATACTAGACAATGAGATAGAAAGGGCATTTAGGGAGATGTAACTAAAATAGGCCGTGGGGGTGAATAACATTCCCGCGGAACTATTGAAATGTTTAGGAAAATGTGGGAGGAAGAGGCTATATGGGCTGATTCGTAGTATTTATGAGGAAGGAATTTGCCCGGAATACTTTGTGAGATCATTTTTAGTTCCTATCCCGATAAAGGCAAAGGCTACATCATGTGAGCACTACAGGACAATATGTTTGATACCCTACGCAGCTAAAGTTATTCTAAGGATCATAAACAAAAGGATAGAGTAGGGCAAATGATTACTTAGGGGATGATCAGTTTGGGTTTAGGAAGGGGAGAGGTACGCGTGATGCCATTGCAGTAATGAGATTATTAATCGAGAGGAATATAGAACACAACCAGGAGGTATTTGCCTGTTTCGTAGATTTCGAAAAAGCGTTTGATAGAGTGAATTGGGAAAAGCTAATGAGTATATTGCAGAAAATAGGAATTGGTTGGAGGGCCAGGAGGCTAATCAGCAACCTGTACATGTCTTGGACTGCTCAGGTGCGGGTAGGGAACGGGGAGTCCGGATGGGCAGTGTTTCCCCGAGCGCTTGCCGTCATTCCCTGGTGCCTGCGCTGTTTTCTTGCGAGCCCTTTGTTGCAGAGACCAATTCCGCACTGAGTAAAGTTACTCGACCCGTGTGTGCGTGTGTTTATATATATATATATACACACACGAGGGTCATCCGGAAAGTAGTACCCGTTCGTGAAATAAAGACACAAAAGTAAATATTAACAAACATAAAAAATTTTATTTGAAAGAGGATACTTTAAACTACTTCTCAACATAATCTCCAAGCAAATTAAGGCATTTGTCATAACGTGTGACAAGTTTCTGTATTCCTGCTGCATAGTCCTTCGCCGCCAGCTCATTGAGATACGCGAGGGACCCATCTTGCACAAATTTTTGCATAATGCAGATGGTGTTTAACAATTTAATGAACAATTGTTCCAGAAACATTGGGAAAATGCTCACAGATGTCATCAATTGTGACGCGCCGATCGTTCCTCACGAATTCGTCAACTGAGCTCACCAGTTGGTCTGTAATGACAGACGGTCTCTCCGAACGCTCATCGTCGTGTGTGTTCCCCCTCCCCATGTTGAAGTTGCGACACCACCGCCGAACAGACGACTCGTCCATTACATTGTCTCCATACACCTCCTTTAATTGGCGATGAATATCACATGGGCCAACGTTTCTTGCATTGAGGAATTTAATCACTGCCCTCACTTCACAACTGGCGGCGTTTTCAATTTTTTTAAACATTGTAAACAATCACAGAAACAACACAGGCAATGCTAGCGTCACGCAACTTGGCTCAGAGAAGGCACACAAGCCACTGAAGCTATCTGACCTCGTCCAGCGGCTACTCGCGTCGTCAGCACTTCATGCGGCACGAACGGGTACTACTTTCCGGATGACCCTCGTATATCCTAGACGCTCTGGAATAACTAGTTAAAAATATTTGCTTTTTTCACGCTGTCTGTAATAAGGTCGCCGTTTTCGGTCTTAAAATAATGTACACTTGGACATACACCCTGTATTTTTCTAACATAGAACCAGAAGGACTTTGGATTTTCCTCAAGATATTAATTTCTCATTGATTTCACAGCATTTGAGTTTGTATAACAATGTATTGTGCGGGACTTTCTGGGAGACTTTCTTGGGATCCGGAAATACTGCATCGACTTTTGCGTTGCTTTCTCCAGATGTAAGTATATCGTCAATGAAAAGACCTAATTGTGTTTCGCAAGATATGCTCTTCCTAAATCTGTACTGGCTGTCATGAGAGTGTGTATCTTCCTGCTATCAAGAAATCTCAAATTGTTACTGACAAAAACGAGGTCTTATATTTTACAAGAGATCGATATTAAAAAAATGGGTCGGTAATTGGTTGGTCTATCCCAATCATCGTCTTTATAGATGGGAGTCATATGGTCTATCTTCCAGTCGCCAGGTACTGAGTCTTCTTTCATCGATTTCAGAAAGACAATTTCTAAAAACGGGGAAATGCCTTCAGCTAATTCCTTCAATAAACCAGCAGGTATGTCTTCCGGGCCTGATCTTGCGGGGTATAATACGGATGCAGATGAAGGCAAGTTACCAGCAGCTACCGCCTAGCCGGGATTCACCTAACTGGCACAAGAGGAATATGCAGCCGGTTGGTAGCAGTTTCAACATACGCAGTTGCAAATACTCCAGCACTAAACCTCCGTGATACGTGCAGTCAGGGGTGAGGCTGCACAGCGCCGGGCGCCGAGAGTCCATGTTTCCGAAGTTAGAGGCTTCCAGAGTGGCTCCACAGTTCCAGAACGATTTCTCCGGAGGGATATAATTGCTTTTCATTTTTCAATGTTCCAGCTAAAGTGGTCCTAGCCATTCATCAGCCCAATTTGTTTTCTATTTTACTCCAAAGCCTCCGAGAAAACTTCCCTAAATGTACTAAACACTATCAGGCTTCACTTCGTGGAATTATTTGATGCCCAAATGAAATGACTAAGTAGTTTTCCACAGACTTCTATGGAAAATCAAAAAGTCATTTAATATTTCCGAGATGGGTTCTGCTTTATTAAATGAAGCATGAAATGAGATTTTAACAGTTAGAATCGATTAATCCTTTACACCATCAACCAGGGATTTGGAAATAAAGATTTTTTAATTATTGTCCTCGGCATAGGACCAATTCACTGCAGTGACAAGAATGGCATGTCTATGGAAGGATGATTCAGAGGCTAAGAACCACCAATTAAGAAGCATAACCTTATTGATGTAGGAGAGCATCTTTAATTGCCACTTTTCCGTGCGCAAAATCGTCCCAGACCGGGTCAGATCGCTAGGTGTGTGTGTGTGTGTGTGTGTGTATATATATATATGTGTGTGTGTGTGTGTGTGTGTGTGTGTGTGGGTCGCGGTAGTCCAGTGGGTAGAGCGATGGACTGATTATCGGAGGGTCCCGGGTTCGATTCCCGGGCAAGGCACTCTGGGCACCTGCAGCTCCACCCGAGCTAAAGTGATTTTTCGGGTATCAGATCTTCCTGGGGAACCATAACCGGCACGGAAAGGAACTGGCCCCCCTACCCTAATGTGTGAATTTCACACGCCGTAGAGGGCTTGGTACTGGGTGAACTCTACCATCACCTACTACACCGACCTTTGGGTTGATTACTGTGTTTATGGTATATATATATATATATATATGTATATATATGTATATATATATATATATACACACGAGGGTCATCCGGAAAGTAGTACCCGTTCGTGCCGCATGAAGTGCTGACGACGCGAGTAGCCGCTGGACGAGGTCAGATAGCTTCAGTGGCTTGTGTGCCTTCTCTGAGCCAAGTTGCGTGACGCTAGCATTGCCTGTGTTGTTTCTGTGATTGTTTACAATGTTTAAAAAAATTGAGAACGCCGCCAGTTGTGAAGTGAGGGCAGTGATTAAATTCCTCAATGCAAGAAACGTTCGCCCATGTGATATTCATCGCCAATTAAAGGAGGTGTATGGAGACAATGTAATGGACGAGTCGTCTGTTCGGCGGTGGTGTCGCAACTTCAACATGGGGAGGGGGAACACACACGACGATGAGCGTTCGGAGAGACCGTCTGTCATTACAGACCAACTGGTGAGCTCAGTTGACGAATTCGTGAGGAACGATCGGCGCGTCACAATTGATGACATCTGTGAGCATTTTCCCAATGTTTCTGGAACAATTGTTCATTAAATTGTTAAACACCATCTGCATTATGCAAAAATTTGTGCAAGATGGGTCCCTCGCGTATCTCAATGAGCTGGCGGCGAAGGACTATGCAGCAGGAATACAGAAACTTGTCACACGTTATGACAAATGCCTTAATTTGCTTGGAGATTATGTTGAGAAGTAGTTTAAAGTATCCTCTTTCAAATAAAATTTTTTATGTTTGTTAATATTTACTTTTGTGTCTTTATTTCACGAACGGGTACTACTTTCCGGATGACCCTCGTGTGTATATATATATATATATATAAACACACGCACACACGGGTCGAGTAACTTTACTCAGTGCGGAATTGGTCTCTGCAACAAAGGGCTCGCAAGAAAACGGCGCAGGCACCAGGGAATGACGGCAAGCGCTCGGGGCTAACAGCAAATACAGGAAGATGAATACTGACGCCGTTCTAAAACCAAATATGCTAATGGCATGATGCATCATCGGTTTGCAGAATCCCTTGTACAGCGCTGTTTGAAGCCAAACAATTGGTCGACGACCCATTACGATGGAAATAAATGGATGCTTGCGAGTTATTTTTATGCTAAAGAAATTTTCAATTTCGTTGAAACGAATCCGACTGGGCATATTGCAGAAGATGCCTATCTTTTAAGAAGTTTCAGTAGTGGGGCTGCCGTGCGGTCAGGAGACGGAAGGGCACTTTGCGGACGGGAGGGGAAGGGTGTTACACTAATCGCTCGAGGGAGCAGAGGGGATGGCGAGGGTATTCTCCCCCCTCTCCTCCCTTCTCCACCTCGAACTGATGACGGAAGTTGGGTGCCCGACGCGGCAATAATTGATTTGAGTTCAACTCCGTGTCAAGGAAAGCGCTGCTCCAGCTGAAACCCGGCGGGAAACTATATTCTCTAAGTTCCAATTGAAATTACACGCTTGGGGTGATGAGATACATTGAGACCCCGATGAATGCGACGAGCGAAACGAATTTTGCGATCCCAGGTACGTGAACGCCTTGAGCACTGACAAGAAATCTTAATTGATTGGAGCACCCAAAGTGACAGGCCACTGCCTCGGGCCAATCAGCGGACTTTCACGGTGACTTGGGGCGATCACGTGAGGATGACTCTTACGTATCCTTGAAAATAGTTTCAAATTGATTACTAAAAGGCGAATAAGAAATCCCTGCATAGGAAGCACGCCCACAAATGCATTCCACGCTTGCTATTAAATTTAGGTTCATATGTAACACCATAGATGCCGGTTATTTCTCTCTCCACCTTGATGTTGAAATTGAAGACCCAGTGACGACCCCCAGAGATGTGCCGGCAGAAGCAACGGTAAGTACTCCTGGTAGGGTCATACCTGCCGGGTAGGTCGACGGGTGGGAGGCGGATGAAATGGAGTGGCCATGGCGGGTGTTCAATCGGCTTTAGTTAGCCAGTCAGCCGAGTGGTGGCAGCCGTTGCCGCGCACATTAGCACGTTAGTGCGATGGGCATGGGATGAGTAAACAAAACGAAGGTTAAGCGGTTTTCGAGAGGAGTTAAACTAAGTTAAACATTAAATTATACGAGCCTCTTATCTAGATCTGGAGGAAGAGTGTTTTTATCTCGGAAATGTGTGTGATGAAAGTGGTAAAGAGTAGTAGGGACATAAGAAGAAGAAATAGGTTAGACGAAGAGGTTTTCGCAAGGATGAGGGAATTGATAACGTTGTGCAAGGGCACTAGCAAAGGATTCGCGACAAATTTGGTATGGAGCGTGATTTTCTAAGACTCTGAAACTTGTACTTTGAAGAAGGCTGATGGGAGGCGTAGATTGTAGGCTTTTGCGATGCGGGAGTGGCGAAGCACGGAAGGGGAAAAACGGACGGAGAAGGCACTATTCACTGTGCGGGAGAGGGGACTGATTGCTGGGAGGGAGGCATGCCAAGACGGATGCGGAGCATATTGATTGATTGCCGATGGAATGTTAGAGGACTGCGATAGAGAGGAAGAAAGCGTTGGGCCATCGAGGAAGGGAAAGAAGGAATAGGACGTTGGAGGAAAGAAGGGAGGGAGGTAGGCGGTGGAGGGTCCCATGCGGCATTGAGGAAGGGCCGGGTCATCGTGGTTTGGGGTGCGAGGTTGCCTCTTGCCAGACGAACTAAGAGGTCGCGTCTAGTCAGTGTCCATCCTAAATCCACCGTAAGTGGCAGGCGACCAGACAGTAATGCAATGAACAACCCGATGTTGATCGCGACTCAGTTATCCATCGTTTATTAAAAAGAATATGCCATGTAATCACAAGGAAGATTATGCGTGGTTTATCCTCGTATATTCCGAAGTTAAAATGCTAACATAGTTTTGGGATTGGGTCCACCGAAGAGTAGTAGTATTAGGAGAGGCGACCGACAGCTGAGGTCATTTGAGTCATTGGGGGTGGACGGGAATGGAGGAAGAGTTGACAGAAACCCGGCGTCGGCAGTAGCCTTCTCTCAACGAAAGGCGCCAAGGGGTCCGACGTCCCATCGACGGACGTCGTGATCACTCAAAGTGCCCTCCACGAAGCACCTCAAGTAGGGATCGGGATACCACTAAAAAATGTCAGCCGTCTCCAGGAGTCGAACCTGGACCCTCTGGGTGGGAAGCCAGTACGTTATTTATTTTCGAGAAAGGAAACTTCAAGGATTTTGTGGACTATCTTAAGATACACTCACAACTATTTATTACGAAAAATCACAATGCTGGAACTGGAACTACATGGAAGTGTTTCTTAGATTTAATTAGATGTGGTAAAGAGACACATTCCTAGCAAATGTAAAACAAGGAAGTAACGCACCACGATGGTACAACGGTGAGGCTAGAAGAGATTTATGCTTGTAGGATAGAAACTAAGACATTGGTGATGCGTTAGGGAAACGCGGGGAAAACGTCCCTTAAGTTTAGAGTCCCTACAAGACCACAATGACAATATATTTATAAGCAACCCCAAAGAGGCGAATGTTCCAAATAATTTCGTTCGAAGTGCCTGTACTCCTCCGACACAAGCATCAGAGGGCATTCCCGCCAAAGTACAGAATGAGTGTACGCCCAGAAGGGAACCCGTCTTAGAATACATGAGCAGCAAATCGATTGTTGAAGGCAACTAGGAAGGAAGGAAAAGAGGCAATCGATCTTTCAAAGAAGGAACAAGCAAGGCGCCAGCGCTGCTTCCTTTAACCTCCGTCTCCCGCGAAGTTCTTGAAAATATCAATAGTTAGCAACATCATGGCATTTCTCGAAACGTGTGACATTATATTCAGCAAAACCCTCGGATTCAGAAAGGAAAGATCATGCTAAATGTATTCGGGGGATTTTTAAACACGATATTTCGCAATCAAGGGAAAGAATCGTACAAGAAGATGCGATTTTCTTGAATTTTAAAAAGGCTTTTGATAAAGACTCACTCGCAAAATTGATGCATTAGCTGAGAAGGTACTGAATGATCGATGATAGAATAGACTGGATTCACGACTTCCTCATTCACTGCAGACCAAGAGTATTAATAGATGGCTCGTCATTCGCTCTTCACTCTTTCTTACAATAATGATATCACCTCAAAATAACGGTCAGCGTTGTCTCGTTGTCGACGACACTGCACAATCTACAGGGAAATAGAGAGCGGCAAAGGTCGTCAATTTCTAAACAATGGCTCAAAAAACATTAAGAAATGGTGTTCCACAGCATGGTTTCGATTTTATTTGCTAAAACATGAACGGCTGCGCACTTGTCAAGCATTTAAAAAAACAAAGAGAAGGCTTGATTGACCCGACGACACATTCGGAGGTGTCCGGAAGAGCGCCTCGTGAAATATTAGAGGGTCGCCGTCGCATCGGATCTTAGAAGGCGCACTTAAAGCACACGCGCACTATTTGTGGAGGAGTCCTTAAGAAGCTGGCATTCGTCAAACGTAAGGCTGAAAAATAAAGGAGAGATGAAAAAAGGAAAAGATGAAATAGTGAAGGAGACTTTCTATTTTTATTTAGTCAGACCCCACATTGAGTATGCGACAAGCATATCTAATCCATCTAAATATGCAAATATTAGACAATTGGACAATATTAAGTGAAAAATTCGTGATTCGCGAAAATTCGTACGAAAGAACGCAAAGCATCGTACACTTTCTGCAATATCTGCGATGGGTACCCTACGATATTCGAAGAGTCAGAGCTATATTTATTTATATCATAGATACCAGTCGCGTAGGTTGTGAAGCTCGCGTAAGAGATTAAATTCAGTCCATCAATAACATCGGCATGACAGATAATTGTCACAAAGCGAGAGAGAGACTGCCGATAGATGGATAGATTCAAGCATTCATTTTCCCCGTGCACTATTCCGGCGAGCAACACAAGGAGGGAATACTCAGACGGATATGGGTAAGCACTGGCGAAAATATTTTGGAACATGGAAGTTGCATGCTCCCCCTCTCAGCTGACTTCATGCCCCTCCGCGCCTTGGGCCCGAGGGGTACGTGACGGTGGAGAGCTGATTGCATTTGCGCAATGCCCACCCTGCATGAGTGGAATGCATTATACCGAGGGCTTCTTCGCACCGATTTCTTGGTGTCATTCTAGACCACCAGCTCACTATTTAGCCGCACCTCGACTTTTGCCATCAGAAGGCAATGGTCGCAAGGAGCCGTCTCGGCTGCCTTTCCTCCGTGATTTCTCCCCTGGGTCACGCCGACAGGATGCGACTTTACAGGTCGATTATTCGTCCGCAGTTTCTGTACGCTTGCCCCGTGTTTGCCATCCGGAAAACGCTCCGGCATCACCTTGAAACCATCCAAAACAAGGCTGTTCGGTCGTTACTCCCAAGTGAGTCGTTTCACTAGGATGGCCGACGTGCGAGCGGCGCATAAACTCCCATCAGTCGCGGAATTTATTCGCTCGCGAGACGCGTCTTTCAAATCCCGCCTCGCACCGTCTGGAAATCCGCTGCTACAAACCATCTGGGACTATGATCCCGGAGAGAAACACACTTATACACTGCCTAAAGATATTACTCGCCAATGAGTTTTTTCTACGCCTTTTAATTTTAAATTTTCTTCGTATTAATAAGCCGCTTCACGACCGGACGGATCTCTTCCTCCGTCCTCTTAAGTTTTTTCAGCATCATTTTATCCGCTTCACGGTCTTGCTGTCACCCGCTTCCTCTTGCCCAAGTGTAATTTCCCGCTGTGGGAAATGGGCGACCCTCGCCTCCACTTCCTTTTTGTACCGCTCTACTATATGCTCAGAGTGTGCCCGTGGGCTGTTAGTGACGTACTTTTTTTTTCTTTTTTGTAAAAAGCCGTTCCGCATCGGCTTTCCTTTCTTGTTCGATTAAGAATTCATATTTTATTCCTAGTTTTAAGTTTCACTTTCTCGCAAACCACACTTCCACCTCAGCCATGTTTCTTCTTCAATGCCATGCGTTTCTTATGTATAATGACCGGTAAAGGTGGGACTTCACTCATCGGGACGGTTTATTCTTGCCCACTTGGGCAGTCAATGAACTTTTTGTGTACTTGGTAATTAGTGACTGCGTTGCGAAGGTGAACCCGTCCTTTTCAATGAGTTTCCTTCGGAATATTCGTAATGTTTCACGAATGGGGCGTTCAGTTGCCCCCCTTCCGGTATATCATGTGGTTCCAATTGCCTGTGGAATTAGTGGCGCAGAAGTAGAATGGCTGGCGACCTAACACCCCCTGCCAAACGTCTTTAAGACGAATTGCGAGTTAGTGCGTAGTTGAAGATGTAACCACCGCGACAGTGAAGCAATAGTGATGGCGAGAAAATGTTCAAAATTACGTAACCCAAGTTTTCTTAAGCAGTACATTTATACGGTCATTAGTTCCGCGGCTGGCAAAATTATAACCAGACCGTGCAGTCCTCATTAAAACAACGGACTGCGAATTACCCGGGAGGAACCTTGAGTGATTATAGCCGGGCATCAAAGTGGCAGTTTTCATTGTCACTGGACACTTTACAGTTGTTCTTAAAATGCTATCCTTCTCAGCTCGTCGTTAAAGAAAGTCTTCGTGATTATGGGAACATATTCAATCGTGACAGGATACCGTTTTCCACAATCCCTGAATGCTAATAATTACGAGGAAAACGTAATCACAGCTAAATTGCGGAAGAAAAATCCATTGTATTTACACAATTCATCATTATGATGCATCTAGCTTAACGCTACTAAGTGATTTCTTTTTTATTTTAAAGCTCCCATAATTTCAGAGTTTAAGAGGGCGCCTCAATAGCTTAACTGGATAAAGCACTCGACCGGACATTGAGGGATCTGGGTTCGAATCCCGGTCAAGGCGAATGATTTTCGCACTCTGAAATTGTTGTATTGGACTACTACGTGATGCTTACAAATTTCTGGGTACCTCCGTAATGGCCGGGTTACGGGGCGCGGACGGATGAAGTCGTGCAATCTCAACTAGAAGAAATCGGATATTCCGAGAAAGAGTGTCGTATTCGAACGCCGAGAGGATCTAGGTTGTGAGCGCGAGAGCACTGGGCACAGGAAATGATGCGGAGGAGGAGGTTATTTTTGACGAAATTCAAATGACATGATGTCAGCCATGCGCTATGATACTTGAAGCACAAAATTCCAAATTTCCTTTCGAAAATATTTCCCAGTCCATGCACGTGATCGATACAGGAGATGTGCCTCGCAGATCCTCATTCCTCCTGTTGGAAGGGACACCGAAAATGAATTCCACGCCACAAATTGAAGGATGCTGGGAGGAGGGAGATGCATAAAGAAGGGGGCCCAAGCTTAATGTCTTGGGGCACGCCAAATGCCGCACTAAATTACTGAAGGCCACACCCCAAGTGGCCCTCAATTCGTTAAGGAGAGACGTGAAATCGAAATCCCTCCCGAGCCTTTACTTCTTCACGACGATGCCACAGCAATTGCGGGATCAGATCGGACGACGCAGCACCAATCCCTCAATTCCATCGAACGAATCCGCAAAGGAGTCCTCCTACCTTCTCTCGCCACGTGGCGCGCGGCCCGCCCGCCCGACCCAGTACTGGACGCATTAGGACTTGCATCTCCTCCTCATTCACCCAACTCCACGCCGCAAATGCACGTCCTGTATCTCGAACTACGAGAGGAAAACGTGAGTCGGGTGTCAAATGGCGAATACACACGATTCGATACGCCCGGAGTGAAATAGTCATGGCAACTCTCTTTGACGACTTATTTTGTGTACCCGGAAAAGGATTCAAAAGCAAATCCTTTGATTGGGTCCGGCGAGAAATGATTTCCCGTGCCCTAACCAAATAGCTTTCGACTTTCTCGCGTGCTCCTGACCCCTACTTTTATTCGCCCTGCAAATCAACGCGCACGATTTTGACGTCTACCCTGGTTTTTAACTTCGCACGCTTAAGGTCACACAGACGTAACTTCACGGCCACGAGAGTTCTTCCTGCGCGTCAAGGTTAACAGCGATCGCATGAAGCGTCCGATGGCGAGGCCGAGGGTGGAGAGCAAGTCGGGTCAGTCGTCAACTACGTTAGAGACGTGCGCAGATGCCAACGTTTCCCCACTCGGCGAGGTGATCACGTGCCACGCTCAGGGCGGACCCAGAGAGAGAGAAGGGGGGAGGGGGGCATGCAAGATATTAATTGTGATTGGCTAAAAGGCACTTTTGAAAATAACCAGAAACCAAGAACCAAATAAATTTCATTTTATGCGAATTGTTGAATTCAGCTTCCGGGCAATGCCGTGAAAAGGAAAGTCCTTGATTAATCGCTGGTTTCCTCGTCCGATGTGTGACAGCCAATTAAAACAGGAAACAGATGAAGCCTCATCAGGAAAAACGAGCGACCGACGCGCGGCCCACCTACATGTGAGTGCAGCGCTTAATGAAGTCTTATTTTCAACTGTTCGTCAGGCAGGCGGGTTTTCTGACGAAAGCCGAAACGAGATCGTATGAATCTAATCGAAATATAGCGGATGGAGAGTCTGGGAGTGGGAGGGGTGGTGGTGAGGACTTACCTTCCCGGAGCCTCTGGTGTTCGAGCACCTCAGCACTCCAATGGCGTGCGTCCGATACTCCTGGTCCAACTGATCGTGCTGCGCCTGGATCCTCCTGCAACGGTCGAAGCAAGCGCATGAGAGGAATCCGAGAGAGGCGATTAGGCGATGCCAACGTCTGTTTCAGGGGGGGCGGGCATGCCCTGGGCAACGTAGGGGGAGACTTTATGAGTCGGATGGTGAATTGCATCGCCGGAGCTGCATCAGGAATGGAACTGATAGGGAAGACAGGAGATTAGGAGGTGCTGAAATGAAACATTCAGTCAAACAGCGGCAAGGGGGCGTGGTCGGGGATTCGGGGCACCAGCCGTGCATGGAGATTAATTAGAATATACTTGAACAGGTATTAAAAGACCCCGTGAGCGAAAATACCTATGTACATCATGCAATAATTGTTGCGTCTGACGGAGTCATAAAATTGTGGCGTTCAAGGTGATTCAATTTCGACCAGATCTTGGGTTCGATTTCGTGACGATCTCGGATTGCGTACGGCAGAAACGAGTCCTTGAATCTGCCTGGGACAGACTTTATCCCTTAAATTTTACCGCAGTGGTAGAGGCTATCAATAGCACTTGGTGGGTAATGATATACCCGGGTGTCGCAAGAACACTCATGAACCCCGTTATTTTTCCAAAGTCTCCCTTGTCTGCTGCCTTCAAGAATAGAGCGACTCCTAAACTAAAACATTCAACAAACCCATCACGCTTCCTGGCGTATCGATCATATTGTGAACAACACTCGAGAAATTTCTCCGAACCCAACCTAATTTTTTACTCATAGTTTTTTCATTCGAATACAAGATTCGTATCTCGCATTTATATGTGGCGTAACGAAAGCGATATGACAGAATTTTTTTTATTAAGACATCTCCCGGTTGAGATAAGATTGCATGGACACAACTACCAAAAAAATATTTTGTGACTCCTAACAAAAAACAATCCAACATCCTGGTCAACAACAAGCTTATCTCCGTACGCATTCTTCTTGCCGTCCAAAATCCCTATCTTGTTCCTGCCCTTTCCTCGTTAGCCTAACATTCTCCCCTCTATTAGTCTCCAACACTGCCCACTGCCGACCAACACATCCTTCATGCAGTTTCCTGCCTCCATAGGATTGCTCCCAACAAACCCCTCTCTTCGCCCACCATACTAAGTACTTCCTCCTTTGTTCTATTCTCGGTCCATTTCACCTTCTCCATTCTTCTCCACACCCACATTTCAAAGGTATCCCATCTACTTCTTTCAGCCCGCTTCAGCGACCCGCGTTTCCGCACCTTACATAACCACGCTCCATATCAACGTCTTTACGAGTCTTTTCTTCATATCCTTATTCAACATCCCTGTCATCAACTCCCTCCTCCTTGTGAAAGCCTCTTTGCCTAGCGCAATTCTTCTCCTTACGTCCATACTACTTTGACCGTGTTGGTCCAAAACACTTCCAAGATACGTACTCTGCTCTACCCGCTCTAGTTTTTGCCCTCCTATTTTAATGTTTAGCTTAGCCTTTTCCTTTCCAGTAAATCACTAACCTTTGTTTTATTAATATTGATTCTCATCCCATAACTGTCGCACTGAATTTCCACTTCACTCAGCAATGCTTGCAACCCCTTGGCTGACAGACAAACTAAAGCTTGGTCATCCGCGAACCTAACTGATTTTACGAATTCCCCGCCCACTTTCATTCCTACCTCCAGTTCTTTCCATGCCCCTTCAATCATTTCCTCCACACATATACATTGAACAGCAACGGTGATAATGGAATGCCCTGCCTTACACCTCTTCCCAGCACTGCCCATCCACTGGCACCTGATTAGTGTGAGACATGTACAGGTTGCGGATTAATCTCCTTTCCCTCCAATCTATTCCTATTTTCTTCAATATACTCATTAGTTTTCCCCAATTCACTCTATCAAACGCTTTTTCGAAATCTACGAAACAGGCTAATACTTCCTGATTGTATTCTACATTCCTCTCGATTAGTAATCTCATTACTGCAATGGCATCACGCGTACCTCTCCCCTTCCTAAACCCAAACTGGTCATCCCCTAAGTAATCGGAATTACTTCCTTTTGTTGATGTTCCTGAGAACAACTTCAGCTGCGTGGGGTATCAAAGTTATTGTCCCGTAGTCCTCACATTAAGTAGCCTTTTTTTCGTAATAGGAACTAAAACAGATCTCACAAAGTCTTCCGGCCAGATTCCTTCCTCATAGATACGACGAATCAGCCCATATAGACTCTTCCTACTAAGCTTCTTCCTACCTCTTCATTTAATACTATGGCAACCCCTCGTTGGCTCTCGTCCCCGCCGCTGTATATTATTCTATACTTATCACTCCAGTAATCCCCGCTATTCTTCCATCTCACCTCGCATAGACCTAAAATATCTATATTTCCCCTTTCCATCTCTCGCTTAACATTCTCCAATTTTCCTGTCCTTAACATTGTCAAACATCAATTTCTGAGTCCATCTACCAATAAAAGTATTTAGATTTCAGATAATATAACCCAATGGGGTATATCTTGGGCATACCAACCTGTAATAAGATTGAATCATTCATATTTTGAAAACAGAAGACGCCGGGCTGAGTTGAGATGCCGAGGAAGGGCGTCGAATGCAGCGGTGGATGGGAAGTTGTCTGGGCGGGACACCCCCTGCCTCCCCCCCCCCCCAGACACTAACGCCGGTGACACCGGTAATACAAGGTGCGTTGTTCCTCAATTGGGGGCAGCGCGAGCACCAGCAGCGCAGGGCAATTTCAATAAACCTTCTGAAAACTATCGGCGACACGCATCAGAAATGAACAAGAATCCCCGGGATTGGGACTATTGGGACTTCCGTAAGGCATCTGGGCGCCCCGTGGATTCTCGAACGGCCCCTTTCTTGCCCCGGAATCCCCCTCCTTCTTCTTCAAAGGGGATGAGGGGACCGCCTTTGGACCCTGGGTCTTATGACCTGTGCTCCACCACTGGCGGATGCCTTGGCGGCCATCGTACACACACTTCAAGAAACATGGAGAACCGCATTTATTTTATAGCTCACGCACGACACTTCTTTCATTTAGATCCCAACAGCTGCTCTCGAAACCAAAATAATTGCGATATGGCCCTTAGAAACAGACCCTGCAAAAATATTCGAGCCCTTTCCTAACAGAGTGTATAATTTTAAGAATAGATGTAAGGTATATTTGTAATAATTTGATTGATGTGTGTTGTATTGTATTATATGTAATAACTTAATATTTTTTAATTACTCTTTTTTTCTTGCTGATTAATGGTGGTGACACTGTCTATCAGCACATGTATATTTTTAATAATAATAATATAAGGAAAAGGGATAGGAACACACATAAACGACGAACACAATAGAGGTGGGGAAGGCGGAATCGAACGGATCACAAGAGTAAAAAATATTTACTTGACCGGGAGTCGAACACCGAATCTTTCCATTTGCCGGGCGAATGCTCTTAACCACTTGAGCTATGGTTCAATTTAGTTTTATTCGGTCTAGTATGTTACACTGCTTGTGTTTACATTGTACACATTGTCAGCTTACAGATTATGGTTATAGCATATTTTCTTTCCTTATTATGGTTACACACTTACATAGACATACATTCATATACATTGCATAAAACAATTGTGACCATGAACAATACTGTGGAAGGAAATAATAATGGCAGGGTTTACAAAATATAGAAGGAAATATTTGGATTAGCAGCGGAACTTTACATTTGGTTGGAATTATTGATAGCTTTGAAGCACAGCTATTCAGAAAAACAACTTTTTAACCACGGACGAAGTGTGTCCGGTACCGGGGACAGCAACATCCGTTCCACCAATGCTTGCATACCTTTAGCGGAATGTTAAATTGCAGTCCTCAAATTTGTGAAACTCCACGATTAGGGTGGTCATTATGAAGGATTTTAAGCTCGGAAAGAGCCGAAAGTTCAAGGTGATCGGATTCATGTCGGTCATGGCACCACCACCGAACACGTCCCAGGTTTTATAGATCTTTTTTTAGAGCTTCCCATTCTCTGATTTTATCGTTGCATCCAAGGATCAGATGCGCGACGTTGTCTATTCGACCGCATGACGGACAAAGGGGCGAATTGGCTAGCTGAAGGTGGTGCCTCACTTCCCTCGTCATGACTGTGTCCGCGATTAGGTTAAACATTCCACTACGTGCCTCATCGTTCGCCCTGCTGGTCGCCCAGTTTTTCCAAGAAATCGTTCTTTTTTGTGTATTTTGACATACAGGGTCTTGACCCGAATTGCTTCTCCATCTCGCAGGAGAGAAGCGACCTTTTTTGTTTCATGAAATGCCCTCCGGTGGCATACGTCGCGCACGAGTTCCTGCCACGCGTCCTTGAGGAGTGCCTTGCGCCACGCGTCGTCACCGCCGAGGATGCGCAGGCTAAGCTTCGCGTAGACCACCTTCGCCTTTAGAGCTGTATCGGTTACATTGAGATCACCCTGCTCAAACGGGCCATAGAGCTGGTTTCGGGACACTTTCTTCACGTAGCCATTCCAGATCATTTGGTTGGTCACTCTAATAAAGTATGCATTGTATTTAGCGGGTAAGGGCCACAGATGGGCTACATACCATATCCTTGGGTAGACAATCTGGTTGAGGAGGCGGACGCGGGTCACGATCGGGAGGGAAGGGAGTGAAAGCTTTCTAGCACTCCATTTTACATGATGGTCAATAATTCCCCAGTTTCGCTCAATCGTGGGAGCCAACTCCTTCTCCCACCAGAACCCTAAGATTTTGAGCGAGGGCGCTTCTGACCAACCGATGGAGGTCGAGGGCCGGTTGCCCTTCAGCAGCAAAAACCTGGATTTCCGGTTGTTGAGGAAGATACCACCCTGCTCATATGACGTTAATACGAGGGTCATCCGTAAAGTAGTACCCGTTCGTGAAATAAAGACACAAAAGTAAATATTAACAAACATAAAAAATTTTATTTGAAAGAGGATACTTTAAACTACTTCTCAACATAATCTCCAAGCAAATTAAGGCATTTGTCATAACGTGTGACAAGTTTCTGTATTCCTGCTGCATAGTCCTTCGCCGCCAGCTCATTGAGATACGCGAGGGACCCATCTTGCACAAATTTTTGCATAATGCAGATGGTGTTTAACAATTTCATGAACAATTGTTCCAGAAACATTGGGAAAATGCTCACAGATGTCATCAATTGTGACGCGCCGATCGTTCCTCACGAATTCGTCAACTGAGCTCACCAGTTGGTCTGTAATGACAGACGGTCTCCCCGAACGCTCATCGTCGTGTGTGTTCCCCCTCCCCATGTTGAAGTTGCGACACCACCGCCGAACAGACGACTCGTCCATTACATTGTCTCCATACACCTCCTTTAATTGGCGATGAATATCACATGGGCGAACGTTTCTTGCATTGAGGAATTTAATCACTGCCCTCACTTCACAACTGGCGGCGTTCTCAATTTTTTTAAACATTGTAAACAATCACAGAAACAACACAGGCAATGCTAGCGTCACGCAACTTGGCTCAGAGAAGGCAGACAAGCCACTGAAGCTATCTGACCTCGTCCAGCGGCTACTCGCGTCGTCAGCACTTCATGCGGCACGAACGGGTACTACTTTCCGGATGACCCTCGTAAGTCGTGGGCTAGAGCCATCTGAGACGGGGCGTCTACGTCTATGTCGTCAGCGTATGCGACGCCCAGGCAGACGGCGCCGTGACGGCGTACCCCGATTCCACTGCTCTGCAGTCGTCTGAGTATGGGGTCTAAGGCAAGGGCGAACAGCAGCATTGCCAGTGGGCAGCCCTGCCGAACGGAGTTCCTGACGGGGATGGGCGGCGAGGTGGCATTTTTTATCCTAATTATGGAGTATGTTCCGTTGTACATCGTTGAAACGGCACGAATGAAGTACTCGGGGAAGGCCATCGTCTTGAGCACAGTAAGAATCCATTCGATCCGGACCAGGTCAAATGCTTTCTCAAGATCGATAGCCAGCAGTGATAAAAAACGATCGCCATACAAGGGCGCGGAAAAAATAATGTCGCGAATTAAAAGTGCTGCATCAAAGATGTTTCGCGTTTTTGACACGGCGTACTAGGATGGAGAGAGGACGATGTCGGCAACAGCCGTCATTCTACCTGTATATCGTAGGACGTGCGCCAATATTTTATAGTCTGCGTTTAAAAGGGCGATTGGCCGAAAGCCGTTGAACCACTTGGGCCGCGTTTTCTTTGGTATAAGCGTTATCACGGCGGTCCTCTGACTTGCAGTCAGAGGACCGCCGCTAGCTAAAATACAGTTAAAAAGGTGGGTTAAAATAGGCTTTAAAACATCCCAGTACGCTAAATAAAATTCAAAGGGTAGGCCGTTCAAGCCGGGTGCTTTGCCCTTTGGGAACATGGAGGAGACGCAGTCCAGTTCGTCTGAACTTATGACTCGACCAAAATCGTCTTTTTGATCTGTGGAAAGCGTAGGGAGAGGGGGTGTGTCTCCCACCTTCCACGGAGGATACCTGTCAATGGTATTTTGAAAGTGCCGGCCCGCTTCCCTAAGGAGGTCGGTATCACCGGCGGCAGATTCTCTGACAGGGATTCTGTCTATATCGGAGCCAGAGTTGGATTTCATCCAGCGCCGAAGCTCAGATAGCGTTAGGGGGCCCCCTATATCCGTGTCCAGTTCTTTTTGCCACTTTTGGGGAGCGTATTTTTGGAGCTCGTGGCCCAGGATAATTTTTTTTAGGGACGACACTTGGGCGTGGAAACCCTCCGGCGCCACATCCTTACGCAGTAGCTCTTCTAGCGCTCGGCGGTAGAGAGGATGGTGTAATTTTTTTCCCAACGCCACTCAAAGGTTTGCCTTTTGATGTGGGTGACGATGCGGGGTTTGAAAACCTCGTCCCACCATAGAGCGAGGTTTGCACCGGGAAGGAGTGCCGCGATCAGTTCACACACCCGGGTGCGGATAGAATCACGACGAGTCGCGTCCTCCAACACGCGGAGGTCCATGCGCCACACGGAGCCGCAGCGGTGGACGTGCGCGCCCGGGGTTGTGTCCAGGCACGTAATTCTCATGATCACTGCGCAGTGGTCAGAGAAGAACACCGGGAGGGTGTCCACCGTCTGGACATCATTCTTTAGGAAAGCCGAGACGAAGAGGTAGTCAATCCGCGTCCGAGAGTTAGGCCCTGATCGCGTGAAGGGGGCGGGACCGGTGTAATAAGAACGCACTGCGTCAATCGCTCCAATGGAGTCGAACATCAGTGAGAGCGCCCGGCTTGGGTAGTATGTCACCTTATCCCTGTTCGAGGCACTATCCTCTCGGCGGTAGATGGAGTTAAAATCTCCGCCCAATATGGCCTTCCCCGAGAAGGAATACAGGTAGGGGAGGAGAAGTTCATTGAAATATGTTTCGCGCCCTGCCCTCGCGCGCTCACCGGAGGGAGCGTAAAGGTTTGTGATATGGACACCATTCACGATAACGGACGTTATTCGGCCCGAGGGTTGGCGGCGAACATGAGAAAACTGAATGCCATTTCGGACTAGGGTGGTGGTGCCAGAATGACTTTCGGCGAAATTGCCGATAGGCTGAAAGATGTTTGCATCCCAGACTATGTCCTCCTTTACCTCTTGAAGGAGGATAACATCAGCCCTAAGGACGCGGAGAAAACGTTGGAGAACTGCAATTTATAAAGCGCTATAAACGCCAGCAATGTTAAGCGAAATAATATTCATTGGTGGAATGAGAGGACAGCTGTGGGCACCGGACATCACTTACCAGAGTCCTGGTCGTGGCTTACATTGCTTCGGTCGCGGCTCGAACCCGGGCGACGAGTGCTTCGCCGCTTCCCGGGACGCTTCGTCCGACGGGTCGACGATCGAGGTCTCGAGTTGTCACCGCATACCTCCCCTCCGACCTCGTCCGAAGAGGAAGACCCAGCCGTGGTCTCTACGAAGAGCGGATTACTCGGCGGCATTCCACGGGGGGCCCTCATCGAGCGAGCAAAGCTGTGGGCCGTCCCAGCCCAGGAGGTGGCCTCAGGGGGGGGGGGGCGGGGTCGCGGACTGGTGGTCATCTGCCGAAGGGGCCCCGTCGGGAGAAATCAGAGGAGATCGGTCGAATTGGTCCGCCTCTAGAGGAGCCCTGGGAAGATCGTCGACACCTTGGCTGTCCTCAAAGGAGAAGGACGGTGGAATGTTTGGGATTGTTGACGTCGACAAAGTTTTACTCGTACATGTGTCAACTTCCACGGCCGGTGATACTTTCTTGAGTTTCCGTGATAACGGAATCGAGGGGCCCGCCGTTGATGAAGGGGGACAGTCGTAATCGGATGCATCCTCCCCCGCTGTCACCAGTGATTCTCGGGGAGTTGGAAGCCCGTGAAGCGAGGATTGCGGTGAGAACGCGTCGCTGGCGTGGCGTGAGAAAGGAAGGACGCAGGATGATCCGTCCTCTTTTGACGGGGTCACGGAGATAGGTCGGTCGTGAGAGTGTATCCGAGCTGGTAGGGACCGCAGCTTGATCGATGTTCGAAATCAGCAGTGCAGTGTCGTCCGTCCTCTTCTTTTTCGGATCCCTTTCTTCCGTTGACGACTTTCGCTCCCTCTGAAATTTCCCTCCAAGTGGAGGGGGATGCGGGGTTTCGGCGGGAACAGCTGGGGGCGCACCCTCGATAAGTATCAGGGACCGCGTCCTCTCCTCCACAGCCATCTCGGGCTCATCTATCTCCTCGGCGGTGTGCGGATTGGAGGTCAAAAACATTGCCTCCGCATAGCTCTTCCCTCCCTGGTTCCGAGGTCAGGTCTTGCGCTCGTGACCTTCTTGGTTGCAACGGGCGCAGGTGCGGCGCTGACCCTCGTAGATGATGATGGCCCGGTTGCCGCCGATGTGGAGGTACGAGGGGATATTTCTTTCGACCGTCATCCGCACCACTCTCGTACCTGTCAACACGCGCGCCATTTTGTCGCCCTCCCACCTGTTCTCCCACGAGCGATGGATTTTTCCAAAACGTTGAAGCTCGCCTGTTATATCTTCCAATGCGGTCTCCACGGGGAGACATAGAACCCTGACATAACAAGGGCTACCGGAGGTCTCGCCAATAGTAATCGTCGTCCTCGGATCATTTTTGGATGGAAACGGTAGTTTTCGTGGGATATTATCTAGAATTCTCTTCATAGTAGCTTTAGTCGCCAACTTCAGGAATACCAAATTGCGGTTATATCCAAATTGGATCGCCACAATCTCTTCGGGTGTGAGGCCTAGCGACTATAGTGTAAAGAGGTGGACCTCCGACGGAGTAGGGGGCTTGGCCTTCTCATCAACTTGCAAGGCGAGCGTGTTTACGCGACGTACGACCATTTTGAAAGAAATCAAATGGAGCACGCCAGCGCGAAAAAAAAGAAGAGCGCACTGAAAGCACTCCAAGAAAGAAAGAAAAAAAAACACTCATGTGCACTCCTTCCCCGCTACACGCACCGGCGTTAGTAAATTAAAAGGAGCCTAAGCTCTACACCAGGAGTCAAGGTCAGTCTTGATCCAGTAAACAAAACAAGGGCGCGGCCTTCCCGGCGGAAGAAGTCGATAGTCAAACCGCACGCTTCTTGATGAACTAGGCGGTCAACCGCCGCTCGAAACAAAACACGATCGGAACCTTGATTTCCGAGAGAGTCCGGCAGTGCCGCTCTCCAAACCCCGGCGGCCGAAGCCTCGGACGCCGGCGAATTTTAGACACTCGGTGAACACAGGCACGTCCTGCTATCGGGGCAGCTATCGCGGAAACGTAATTTACCCTGAGATCCGTGGGTTTAATATGTCGCCAAGCGCCCCGATTCTTTAGCCAAGAGATGGCCTCAGGGGGCTGTTTCACCCACCAAAGGAGAAACAAACACCACACAAGAGGAAAGGACAGTGGGTTAGAATTAATACAACATCATACAGGAAAGGAACAGTGCGTTTCGTGGCACGCATAGCCAGAAGAAAGAGATGAGCCACATTGGCCAACTACACATTGAAACACAAAATCCCGCCAAACGGCGAATAAATACACATTTATATAGAAACAGATATAAGGAAAAGGGATAGGAACACATATAAAGGACGAACACAATAGAGGTGGGGAAGGCGGAATCGAGCGGATCACAAGAGTAAAAATATTTCCTTGACCGGGAGTCGAATATATATATATATATATATATATATATATATATATATATATATATATATATATATATATATATATATATATATATATATATATATATATATATATATATATATATATATATACATAGATACATACAATCGAACACAAAAAAAAATAAATATATATATATATATATATATATATATATATATATATAAGAGAAAGGGTGGTCAGTTCCTATTCCTGTGCCGGTTAGAGTTCCCCAGGAAGATCTGGTACCCGAATAGCTTGGGTGGAGCTGCAGGTGCCCAGAGAGGTTTGCCCGGGAAGCGAACCCGGGCCCTACGGTCAGTAGTCCAACGCTCTACCCCTGGAATACCGCGACACACACACATACATATAACAAATGAAACTCAACACGTATTCCGAATTTTTGATGGCCAAACACCTTCATCTGGGGAAAGAAGGATCTGACTTAATTCCTTCTTGCTCCAGAGGAAGGTGAGGGTGCCCCGAGAAGATTGCCCGGGGCCCTCCGGTCAGTAGTCTCTAACCTTGGACGACGCCATTATTTATCTTAAAAATTAACCATGACCACGTTAATCAATTGAATTACAGTAATAGAGTTGAGGTATCGCAAAAAATTTTCACTTTTTTGTTATATTCATCCACATGTTATTTGATTGTGTCTGTATTCTGAAAGATCTGTTACTTACCAAACTATTGTTTAAATTACATTTCCGATTTATTTTGTGACAATTCAATGGGTTAATGCGTAGTAAAAAGTAATAAAAGGATCACAAAATATATTTCCGAGCATCAGGAGCGTTTTCAGATCCTGTGTATTTATTTGCCCTTACTGTGGATTGTTCCATGTCATTGTGTAAACCCGAATGCAATAAAATAAATACCTTTGAACTGAGTCCGACCTGAGTTCAAAAATCAGTTATCCATCTTAAATAGAAGTGATCCCTATCGCTTGTAAATGTACCATATGAAAGCAGCCTATATCGGTTTATAAAAATACAAGTGATCTATATAGATTATTTCCATTATGGTGGCCTCATTTTCGGTGGTATATATAATTAGCATATTATTATTAGTTATTTAGGCTTTATATGGACATACAAAATGATACAACAACACATTCCCTTGCCTTTCTTAGCATAAAACACAGCCTGACATCCGACCCTATAATACATATAGGCCTCTTCAATTTCGTAAGTCTGCTTCCTCCCTTCATCCCGTCCGATTAGCATTTCCTATTCCTTCCCCTTCATCGTTTTCCCAGCGTTCTCCTCACCATCACAGCCCGCAACATACATATCTCTCGCACAATCGCCAATTAAAATGCTTTCCATCCACCTCTCCGGACTCCTAAGGATTTATCCTCATCCACTGTACCCACCGCTTACCCATTTGTTTTCCTTTTTTTCCACTTCACCTTAACCACCATTTTCCTCTCCCCCATCTCAAAAGCCTCAAATCTACACCAATCATCCTGCTTCAATGACCATGTTTCCGCGACGTTCTTACTTTCCCAATAAATAGAAGTCCAGGATGAATTTTTGTTGCAAATCAGACTTGACATTTAATTCTATTTATGCAGTCCAGGGAACCGCGTTGTACTACTGACCGGAGGCCCCGGGTTCGATTCTCTGGGCACCCAAGCTGTGTGATTTTCCGGGTACGCGAGCTCCCTGGGAAACCAAAACTGGCACTATTTTTACTGCTGCTGATTTTAAACTCTGTAAAATTTAATAGTTATTATTCTTTTGTTTACTTTGCCATCAACCCTGCGCCACTTCTTGATTGGGCCAGCTCTTCGTCTCAGATTCCGCCGAAGATGGAAAATCTCGTCGGGGATATCTTTCTAAGATTCGTTCTTTTCAGGCTGGTATTGAAACTTGAGAAATGTTTTTTGGTCTTTTACTACCATCGACGAAGGACACCAGCCGGCCAAATGTGAAATATGATGGCGTGGGAAAAGTTATTATTATTTACTAATCAGTTCTTTCTCTCCGGAGAGAGGGAAGTGCTAATCCCCGCGTCCCTGGAGCAGGGAAGTCGAAATCTCCCTCGGGCTCACCTTGAGGAGCCAAGCATGACGGCTTCGTTTGATTGGAAGGGAGTGATAGATTGATATAGATTGATTACTCGTCCGCGTATCGCGTCAAAGTGCCCGCGGCGACGGCGTCAGTCAGTTTGCGAGATACTCACGAGATGGCGCCGATGAGTTCCTGCTTCTGCTGCTCCTTGGCCTTGATGGAGCCGCCCTCTGCGAGCGCCGACTGAAGCTCCCTCTGCAGCACGGCCAGCTTGCGCCGCTCCGCCTCCAGCAGGAGGCTCGTCACCTGCGGGGGATGGAGTAGCGGGATCGAGGCATTAGTCGATCGATCGATCGATCGATCGATTGATTGATTGCATTGCATTGGGAGACATGCTTCCCCATCGCAACGCGGGGGCATCGCACGTTCATTCACTCGTCGGCCCGTCCCTCCCACGTGTCACCAAAGAAAACTCATATTCAATGTACACACCAATGTTTTGCAATTGTTTCCCGAGCGGAAGTGGCGCGAATAAGTCAAATATTAACAAGGGAATAGCGGCGAGCGTGAGGACACTCCGAAAATTACCCCCAACTCTCATTCAACTCCACTCCTGCGCACTCCTGTCCACTCATTCCTCCCCCCGCCCCCCGATAAATGTCATTCATTCCTTCTGGAATATGAGTTCACGGGGCCACAGCCCTCCCACGCTCGCTTGTGCTCCTCCCGGTGACGCACCCCCCCCCCCAGCATCCCTCTCCGCGCCCACCCAAGTCGCCATCCCCTCGGGCCGAAACCTCCCCTCCAACTCGACTCCTATCTTTAATTTTAAACAGGAAGTGTGTGCTTGCGGAATCCGTGGACCACCTTACATAATGAGCTCTTCGGGACAATAATTGGTCGCCATACTTTATGCATAGTTCATATTTACCGGAGGGATGAATGGACTCAAAAATGGCGAGCATGGCCGTTGCTCGATGGTGGTGGTGGTTTGGGACGGAAACCACGGTTTGGTCACTGCCGCATTTCTCCGCCTCCCCTCACAGGACTCACCCTGACACAGCTCTCCCCCCCCCAGCCCAGCAACACTAAAGTCGAGTGGTATCGGGTTAAAATAACTTGCCATTCCATTTCCAAAAAAATATTTCCGTGAGCACCAAGGATTCACAACCAGAGTTACATTATCACTTCAAAACTATGGAATGTTTTCAAGGGAAGGGTGAAATTGGTGGGTTGTACAAGAAGGTTAAAACACTATCGGGAAGTAAGAAGGGAAATTAAAAAAGTATCAGTTAGAGATAAGTCGTGAAAGATGATAGTTGACACAGATACCATCGAAGAGAGATACAAGGAATAAATACACATGTAGACGAACTCAATGATAAGAACTTAGGCCAACAAGCATAGACCTAGAAAGAAAATATGACGTAGGTGAGGATACTCCTTAGGCCCAGGCATACTAAGCGATGATATGGAAAGGGCATTTAAGGAGATGTTATAAAGGAAGACCGTGGGGGTAAACAAAATTCCTCGAGAGCTACAAAATTGTTTAGGAAAATGTGGGAGAAAGAGTTTATATGGACTGACCGGCAAGAAATCTGGCAGGAAGACTTTGTGATATCAGTATTAATTACTATTCCGGAAAAGGTAAAGGCTGCATTATGTGAAGACCAATTAACAATAAGTAAAGTAGAATTTAATGAAGGGGAGAGGTACGATATATATATATATATATATACACACATATATATCCATATCCCTCCCATGAACTATAACCTTGACGTAGGAGAAGGGCTTTTGCGTGCTAGCGGGAGTAATGAGATAACTGCCCCTGGTAGGGCCCCCTATGCCAGATAGGTCGAAGGTTAAGACCCGGACGAAAGGTAGTCCACGCAGCGTCTGTTCCTCAGTGAGGCGGCTGCAATGGCGTCTGACCCCAGTGGGGCGGCCAGTAAGTGATGGTGTCACGTTAAAAACACTATTGAGGAAGGCAACGGGAAACCACCTCAATTATCATTCCCAAGAACCTCAATGATGGAAAGTATAGAGAATATTTATATTCTCTGTACTCTCCATCATTATCACCGTTTCTGCTCAACGTTTATGTGGAGGAAATGATTAAAGGGGCATGGGAAGAACTGGAGGTAGGAATGAAAGTGGGTGGGGAATTCATAAAATCAGTTAGGATTGCTGATGACCAATCTCTAGATTGTAAGCCAGGGAAGGGGTTACAATCATGGTGGGCAAGGAGAGGGGTTTTTCGGAAGAAATCCTATGGAGGCATGAAAAATGGATGAGGGTCTATTGATTTTGCAGTGACATGTTAAAGACTATTAGAGGGGAGAATTTTAGACAAACGAGGAAAGGGCAGGAACAGGATAGGGATGTTGGACAGGATTACGCGAGGAAGGAAGTACACTGAGATAAAGAGGGATCTGACATAGATCAGGTTTCTGGATTGTATTTTGTTAGGAGTCACAAAATATTTATTTGGTGCATCAGTCTACCCAAAAATAACTCAACCGGATAGATTAATTAATAATTAATTCACATACACATAAATAAACACTCGAGTATATTGCGGGTGCGGCGCTTGGATCCAGAATACTATATTTTTAATTTTAATTTCCCCCCATATCGTAGTTCCACAGGAGGTCGCGGTTGGCGTTCTTGAAAGCTAAAGGCATCGAGTAAACAGTCATAACCTTAAAATGGCCGAGATGTTACGTTGAAGTACGGAGTAGACGCGTAGAGCGCTATAATAGAAAGTGTTCCCGCCGGGTGTTATATTTGGAAATAATTCGACTCTTCCGGTGGTACCCAAGATCAACTGTTTGCGATATTGTGCCTAAGTAGAATGAAGCAAAGACCTCTGGGGAAGGTTCCAATCACCAGAAGGCGAATGACGAAATCTAATTCGAAGGAACGCATCCGTGCCCGGATTTATCCCTTTCTTTATAGAATTTAGATTAACGAATTTTGACGTCGAATCTAATACATCTCTGACTGTCCTTTCTTTGCGTTTCCATGGTTTAAAAATCTATAACTGTGTTTTAATACATATTTTCGTCGCCAAAGAGCATTCTATTTCGAAGATATATCTATATATATATATATATATATATATATATATAGATATATATATATATATATATATATATATATATATATATATATATATATACATATATATAATATTGGGACGGCACAGTATTATATATATATATATATATATATATATATATACATATATATAATATTGGGACGGCACAATACCACACAAATGAATTAGTATCACCTAGAAGAACACTCACACGGTAAATTTTTTAAGCTTCCGGCTTTCTCCAAGGCAGACACGACAATTTACCGTATGAGTGTCCTTTTTAAGTGACTCAATTTTTCTTGTGTTCTATTGTGCCGTCCCAATATTATACTGAAGGTGTGAGTGTTTCCATATAATCGAATATATATATATTTATACACGAGGGTCATCCGGAAAGTAGTACCCGTTCGTGCCGCATGAAGTGCTGACGACGCGAGTAGCCGCTGGACGAGGTCAGATAGCTTCAGTGGCTTGTCTGCCTTCTCTGAGCCAAGTTGCGTGACGCTAGCATTGCCTGTGTTGTTTCTGTGATTGTTTACAATGTTTAAAAAAATTGAGAACGCCGCCAGTTGTGAAGTGAGGGCAGTGATTAAATTCCTCAATGCAAGAAACGTTCGCCCATGTGATATTCATCGCCAATTAAAGGAGGTGTATGGAGACAATGTAATGGACGAGTCGTCTGTTCGGCGGTGGTGTCGCAACTTCAACATGGGGAGGGGGAACACACACGACGATGAGCGTTCGGAGAGACCGTCTGTCATTACAGACCAACTGGTGAGCTCAGTTGACGAATTCGTGAGGAACGATCGGCGCGTCACAATTGATGACATCTGTGAGCATTTTCCCAATGTTTCTCGAACAATTGTTCATGAAATTGTTAAACACCATCTGCATTATGCAAAAATTTGTGCAAGATGGGTCCCTCGCGTATCTCAATGAGCTGGCGGCGAAGGACTATGCAGCAGGAATACAGAAACTTGTCACACGTTATGACAAATGCCTTAATTTGCTTGGAGATTATGTTGAGAAGTAGTTTAAAGTATCCTCTTTCAAATAAAATTTTTTATGTTTGTTAATATTTACTTTTGTGTCTTTAATTCACGAACGGGTACTACTTTCCGGATGACCCTCGTGTGTGTGTGTGTGTGTGTATATATATATATATATATACATATATATATATATATCATATCACACATATATACATATAAATATCTTATTATTATTAGGTAATCAACCGGTTAAAATAGGTTTTTGGATGGACATAATTACTAATTAAATAATTTGTAACCCCTAGGAAAACACAACATCCTACTCTACATCAGGTCCCCCTTCAGCTCTGAGTACATTCTTCCTCCCTTCATCCCGTCCAACATCCCTATCCTGTTCCTTCCCTTTCCTCGTTTGCATTACATTCTCCCTTCAATTACAGTTTTAAACATCCCGCTGTCGGTCAAAACCCCCTTCAGCCCCTTTTCCTGCCTCCATAGGATTGCTCCCAACAAACCCCTCTCTTCGCCCACCATACCAAGTACTTCCTCATTTGTTTTCATCTCTGTCCATTTCACCTTCTCCATTCTTCTCCAAACCCACATTTCAAAAGCCTCCAGTCTACGTCTATCCTCCTCCTTCAATGACCAAGTTTCCGCGCCGTACATAGCTACACTCCATATCAAAGGTTTTACGAGTCTATTTTTGATATCCTGATTCAACGACCCTGTCATCAACTCCCTCCTCCTTGTGAAAGCCTCTTTTCACAGCGCAATTCTTCTCCTTACTTCCCTACTACTTTGACGGTAATGGTCCAAAACACTACCAAGATACGTAAACTGTTCTACCTGCTCTAGTTTTTGACCTCCTATTTTTATGTTTATCTTAGCCTTTTTCTTTCTGGAAAATCGCATAACCTTTGTTTTATTAAGATTGATTCTCATTGCATACCTATCGCCCTGACTTTCCAAATCACTCAGCAATGCTTGCAGCCCCTTGGCTGACTGAGAAATAAAGTTTGGTCATCAGCGAACCTAATTGATTTTACGAATTCCCCGCCCACTTTCATTCCTTCCTCCAGTTCTTCCCATGCTTCTTTAATCATTTCCTCTGCATACAGGTGGCACAGCAACGGTGATAATGGGCAACCCTGCCTTACACCTCTTCCTAACACTCTCCATCCGGACTCCCCGTTCTCCACCCGCAATCTGAGCAGTCTAAGACATGTACAGGTTGCGGATTAGCCTCCTTTCTCTCCAATCTATTCCTATTTTCTGCAGAATACTCATTAGTTTTTCCCAATTCACTATATCAAACGCTTTCTCGAGATCTACGAAACAGGCAAATACCTCCTGGTTGTGTTCTATATTCCTCTTGAGCATAAATCTCCTTATTGCAATGGCATCACGCGTACCTCTCCCCTTCCTAAACCCAAACTGATCATCCACAAATTAATCATTTGCCCTACTTTCTATCCTTTTGTTTATGATCCTCAGAACAACTATAGCTGCGAGGGATATCAAAGCTATTGTCCTGTACTCCTCACATGATGAAGCCTTTACCTTTTTCGAAATAGGAAATAACACTGATATTACAAAGTCTCCCGGCAAGATTCCTTCCTCAGAGATACTAGGAAGCAGCCCAAATAGCCTCTCCCTCCCACATTTTCTTAACATTTCAATAGTTCCGTGGGAATGTTATCCACCCCCACGGTCTTATTTATTGTCATCTCCCTTAATGCTTTGTCTATCTCATTGTCTACTATGCCTGGACCTAAGCTACAGGGTTCGTCCGGAAAATAAGTGTACTGACTCCTGGGCTGCGATTGGAGGGGGGTATGTTGGCAAGCGACGCTGAAAAAGGCAGTCGGCTCTGAGCTGTGGTGTAGTGAGGAGCTCTGTTAACGCGAACCTCCACGCTTCGACCCACGTCACGGAACGCGATGCCGAAGTTTTTGGAGCAGCGTTATTCCATCAAATTTTCGGTAAAGCTTGGGAAATCGTCTACCGAAACTGTCGGTATGATTAACCAGGCTTACGGGGAGTCAGCCATGTCCAGAAACATGATCTTTCGGTGGCACAATATGTTCGTGGAGGGCAGAGAAGAGGTAGACGACGAGTCTTCGAGAGGTTCCCGATGATGCCTTCGCGGGAGCGTTCCAGGAATGGGAACGCCGCTGGAACAAGTGTATCGACTCACAAGGGTCCTATTTTGAGGAATATTAGCTTAAGATATGTAAAAGTGTAATACATTTTTTTTCCTGAGCTCAGTACACTTATTTTCCGGACGAACCCTGTATCTACCTCTACGTCATATTCTTTTTCACTGTCTAACTTTGTTGGTCGAAGTTCTTTACTATACAGTTCTTCTATATACTCCTTCCATCTCTCTTGGATTTTTCCTGTGTCAACTATTACCTTACCCGCGTTATCTCTAACTGTTAGCATAGATCTCCCTTTCATACTTCCCGATAAAGATTTTACTTTGCTGTACAGCGCACCGATTTCACCCTTCCTCTGCAAACTTTCCATATCCTCGCACTGCGTCTTCCACCATGATTCCTTTACTTTATTTGTTGCCCGCCTAAATTTATTAATTATATCTTTGGACTTCTTTTTGCCTAACTCTGTATTTACATTCTTCCATTTTCTCCGCTTATCCATCTTTGCAATCATCTCATCCGTAATCCATGGTTTCCCAGTCCTTTTATCGTTAACGGTTCCAATAGTGTCTTTTGCGGCTTTAGACAACCCTTTCTTGATACTTTCTCTTTTTTCTTCGAAAGTACTTAACTCTGTAACATCCTCCATCATTTCCTCTACCACCTGTTTGTATTCCTTCCTTTTCAAACCATTTAATGCTTCTACAATTCATTTTCTAACTCGACGCCCCTTCCTTAGCTTTTTGAAACGGACGCTACATTTCATAACAACTAAATTGTGGTCTGAGTCCGCATCCGCTCCCGGGAAGCTGTGCGAATTTTTCACACTGTTCCTAACCCTGTGTCTAACCAGGATATAATCTAGCTGATACCTTTCTGACTCACCTATCACTATCAAATGCTTCCCTGCAGGAACACATGCGGTTATGTCCTTTAACTGATCTTATATCCTCTCGAATTCTTCTTCCTTATGGTTGCTCGGTGGCATGTATACATGAATAAAAACCAAGTGCGACGGTTCTGCTTTTATCTCCATTAGTAATAATCTATCCGTTACCTGTTCTATGCTGACTACGCTTCTTCCTACCTCTTCATTTAATACTATGGCAACCCCTCTTTGGCTTTAGTCCCCACCGCTGGATATTATTCTATAATTATCACTCCAGTAATCCCCGCTATCCTTCCATCTCACCTCGCATTGACCTAAAATATCTATATTTCCCCTTTGCATCTCTCGCTTAACATTCTCCAATTTCCCTGTCCTCATCATTGTCCTAACATTCCACGTTCCTATTCTAACTAATTTGGTCTTCTTCTTATATGTCTTCTGTCCTGCTGATGCTGGTTTTCCCCCGCAAGGGTTTCGTGGGATGACGACCGCGGAAGACTTGCCTCCCCCGCTGCCGGGCACGACACACGGCCGATTGGGCCGAGCCCCATAGTTGCCAGGACTAAAAATCTCTGTATAGTCCATCATATAAATCTTGGGCATGATAATTGAGGTGGTTTCCCGTTGCCTTCCTCAATAGTGTTTTTAACGTGAAACCATCACTTACTGGCCGCCCCACTGGGGTCAGACGCCATTGACTGAGAAACAGACGCTGCGTGGACTACCTTTCGTCTGGCTCCCAACCTTCGACCTATCTGGCATGGGTGACCCTACCAGGAGCAATCATTATTACTCCCGCCAGGTGAGCTCTAGGGGTCATCGGAACGCAAAAGCCCTTCCACCATGTCAAGGTTGTAGTCAGGGGAGGAATATATATATATATATATATATATATATATATATATATACTCATATATACAGAAACATATATAAGGAAAAGGGATAGGAACACGTATAAAGGACGAACACAATAGAGGTGGCGAAGGCGGAATCGAACGGATCACAAGAGTAAAAATATTTCCTCAACCGGGACTCGAACACCGGATCTTTCCACTTACCGGGCGGATGCTCTTAACCACTTGAGCTATCGAGGATATGTAATTTACCCTGAGATCCGTGGGTCTAATATGTCGCCAAGCGCCCCGATTCTTTAGCCAAGAGATGGCGTCAGGGGGCTGTTTCACCCACCAAAGGAGAAATAGACAATACACAAGAGGAAAGGTCAGTGGTTAGAATTCATGCAACATCATACAGGAAAAGAACAGTGCGTTTCGTGGCACGCATAGCCAGAAGAAAGAGATGAGCCACATTGGCCAAATACACATTCAAACACGAAATCCCACCAAACGGCGAATAAATACTCATGCCCCCTGACGCCATTTCTTGGCTAAAGAATCGGGGCGCTTGGCGACATATAAGACCCACGGATCTCAGGGTAAATTACATATTCTCGATAGCTCAAGTGGTTAAGAGCATCCGCCCGGCAAGTGGAAAGATCCGGTGTTCGAGTCCCGGTTGCGGAAATATTTTTACTCTTGTGATCCGTTCGATTCCGCCTTCCCCACCTCTATTGTGTTCGTCCTTTATACGTGTTCCTATCCCTTTTCCTTATATATGTTTCTGTATATATGAGTATTTATTCGCCGTTTGGCGGGATTTCGTGTTTGAATGTGTATTTGGCCAATGTGGCTCATCTCTTTCTTCTGGCTATGCGTGCCACGAAACGCACTGTTCTTTTCCTGTATGATGTTGCATGAATTCTAACCACTGACCTTTCCTCTTGTGTATTGTCTATTTCTCCTTTGGTGGGTGAAACAGCCCCCTGACGCCATCTCTTGGCTAAAGAATCGGGGCGCTTGGCGACATATAAGACCCACGGATCTCAGGGTAAATTACATATCCTCGATAGCTCAAGTGGTTAAGAGCATCCGCCCGGCAAGTGGAAAGATCCGGTGTTCGAGTCCCGGTTGAGGAAATATTTTTACTCTTGTGATCCGTTCGATTCCGCCTTCCCCACCTCTATTGTGTTCGTCCTTTATACGTGTTCCTATCCCTTTTCCTTATATATGTTTCTGTATATATGAGTATTTATTCGCCGTTTGGCGGGATTTCGTGTTTGAATGTATATATATATATATATATATATATATATATATATATATATATATATATATATATATATATATATATATACTTATATATATGTATATATATATGCATATATGTCTATGAATATATACATACACTCATTTCTATAGAAAACATATGTAAGGGCAAGGGATATGAACACACTTAAAGGACGAACACAGGAGATGTGGGGAAGGCGGAATGAAACTGATCACGAATGTAAAAATATTTCTTGGACCGGGATCTGAACTCCGGATCTTTCAACTTGCCGGGCGGATGCTCTGAACCACTTGAGCTTTTAAGGAAATGTAAGTTACCCTGAGATCTGCGATGCTTTATGCAACCAAGTGCCCTCGATTCTTTGGCCAATAGAGGGTGTTAGGGAGCTGTTTCACCCACCTAAGGGTGTCTATATCTCCTTTGGCGGTTTAAATAGCTCATAAACAGTAGGCTAATGCCGACGCTGGGTTTCTCGCCTTCCTTCATTCTTTCCTGTCCATTCCTAATGGTGCACATGACCTCAGCTGTCGGTCGCCTACCCTAAATACTACTACTACTAGGAAGAACCGTGGTCAATATAGAAAAGGTAACGGATAGAATATTACTAGTACAGATAAAAGCAGAACCGACGAACACTGTCACTCTTCAAGTATACATGCCACCGAGCAACCATACAGAGGAAGAGGTCGATAGGATATACGATCAGTTGGAGGACATAATCGCGTGTGTTCCTGCAGGGAAACATTTGATAGTCATGGGGGATTAGAATGCGGTGGTAGGCGAAGGAAGAGATGGTGATGAGGTGGGGGACTACGGTTTAGGCACGAAGAATGACCGCGGAGAGAAAGCAGTTGAGTTCAGCATGAGACAGGTGTTAGTCACCACCAAAACTTGGTTTAGACTTCATAAAAGGCACAGGAATACATGGAAATTGCCAGGTGACTCAGAACGGTAGCAGCTTGATTATATTCTGATGACCAAGCTTTATTTGTCAGTCAGCGAAGGGGTTGCAAGCATTGCTGAGTGAATTGGAAATTCAGTGCGAGAGGTATGAGATGAGAATCAATATTAATGAAACAAGGTTATGAGATATTCTAGAAAGAAAAAGGCCAAGCTAAACATCAAAATAGGAGGGCATAAACTAGAGCAGGTAGAAAGGTTTACGTATCTTGGTAGTGTTTTGGACCAACATGGTCAAAGTAATAGGGACGTAAGGAGAAGAATTGCGCTAGGCAAAGAGGCTTTCACAAGGAGGAGAGTGTTAAGAGGGACGTTGAGTAAGGATGTTAAGAAAAGACTCGTTAAAACATTGATATGGAGCGTAGCTATGTACGGCGGGGAAACGTGGTCATTGAAGCAGGAGGATAGACGTAGACTGGAGGCTTTTGAAATGTGGTTGTGGAGAAGAATGGAGAAGGTGAAATGGACAGAGAAGAAAACAAATGAGGAAGTACTTGGTATGGTGGGCGAAGAGAGGGGTTTGTTGGGAGCAATCCTATGGAGGCAGGAAAAGTGGCTGAAGGGGGTATTGACCGGCAGTGGGATGTTGAAGACTGTAATTGAGGGGAGAACGTTAGGCAAACGAGGAAAGGGAAGGAGCAGGATAGGGATGTTGGACGGGATGAAAGGAGGAAGAATGTACTCAGAGATGTAGAGTGTCCTGATGTAGATTAGGATGTTGTGTTTTGCTAGGGGTCACAAATTATTTAATTAGTAGCTATGTCCATCCAAAACCTACCTTAACCGTCAGCTTACCTAGTAATAATAATAATGTACATATATATATATATACATAAACTATATAAGAAAACATGAAAAGAACACACGTTATTTCTTAATAATATCGACGGAATTTAGCTCCGTCTCCCTCGGAAGAAACATTAGTACTGACTGATGTCAGTCAGTACTACTGTTTCTTCCGAGGAAAACGGATCTAAATTCCGTTGACATTATCAAGAAATAACGTGTGAGTGTTTTTTAATGTGTTCTTATATTGTTTCTTGCTGTTCGAGTGTGTTAATAAACGCTTCCGTGTTAACAGAAGGGGCCGTGGGTGCTAGATGGAAAAGAGTAAGGCGGAGAAAGACTATCGAGGGGAAGAGTTCGAAGGGGCAATTTTTAGAAGCGCGGCGATAATATGTAAGGTTTTGGGAGCTGAGGGGGGATGAAAATATGTGAAGATTGTGGTAATTAATATATTTATGAATGTCCAGCCCATTAAAGGTATCAAGGAGCTAGATAAATGCCTGCTCTATTGTTTTGAGTTGAATGCAGGGTCAGAGGGTGGGAGAGAGGCTAAAATGTATTCATTTTAGCTTTTTAATCCAAGGGAGAGTATGTTCGGAGGTGTGTTTTGGGATTGGGAGCATCCCAATCAGGGAAGAATTCTTGCTTGACGCCCGGTGGTTATTGATTCTAATATTGAGGGATGTGGTACACGTTCCCATATAAAAGGCAGGGCGCAGTTGGCACTTCAGAAGGTAAGCTACTTCGGTGGAAGTACATGAGGAGTAGGGAGTAGGTGGGAGAGAGTTAAAAAGAGGCACTTCAGAAGGTAAGCTACTTCGCTGGAAGTACATGAGGAGTAGGGAGTAGGTGGGAGAGAGTTAAAAAGATGGTGGGAGAGGGATGGGATTTAGGTTTCGAAAATACGACATGTTTTGTATGTAGGTTTATCGCAGGGCATTGGAGTGTTTTCGGACGGGTTGGCGATTCAAGGAGTTGATTGGTTGCTTTGAGGAGATCTGATGAATTGGCGGGGCGTTTGAAAGTAACGGAGGGACGTATGGGGAAAAGGTTGGCGGTGGAGTTATGGTTTTTGAGGATAGGGTAGGCGTTTTTTAGCATTTATCTCAAAGACACTAGGCCAGGGAAGTATGTGGTACAAATTGAAAGAGGGTGTGTTTCTGCGGTGGAGGAAAGTTTGGGAGTGCGAGCTTGCCTTCGAATTCTTTTATTTAGGAGGGAATTGCGTAGATTTGGGAGGAAATTGTCAAGGGAGTCGGAATGATTACGGACTCTGTGTCCTCTTATGGACAGTGAATAATGAATGCAGCGTTTGGTGGGATATGGGTGGCGACTACTATAATGTAAGTATTGTTGTTTGCTGATCGGTTATACAGAAGTGTGGAATACTTTGTTTATTTATGACACGTTTACATCTAGGAAGCTGATTTGGGAGGAGAAAACGGTAGATTTAAAGGAGACAAAGGATGAAGCATTGAGGTCGGAAATAAGCGTTTTCAGGGAATCAGTACCACGCGGCCAGCATTATTGGATGCTTTTGAAATATGGGTGTGGAAAAGGATGGAGAAGGTGGAGTGGATAGAAAGGAAAACAAATGCGGAAGTGCTAGGTATGGTGCGGGAGGATTGGAGGGGATTATTGGAGGAAATCCCAAGGAGGCAGGAAGGATGAATTCAGAGCATATTGATTGGCTGGAGTGGGGATGTTGGAGACAGTGATAGAGGGGAGAATGTTAGGCAAACGGGGAAGATGCAGGAATACGAACACACACGCACACATGAATGGGTATGTTTAGAACGTCCGAGCGATGACAGTGCAGGAGCTGCGTCACAATGGGTAATGGGGTGGGCGCCGTGCTGTGGTACGCACCTCGAGTTGTACCCCGAACAGGTCGCGAGAGCGGTCGGGGTCTCGCGCCTTCTGCGGCGAGGGCGGCTGCTCGTCGCGGGAGGGCGTGGGGCCCTGCAGTGGCGGCGACGAGGACAGGGACACCCGGTCGCCGCCGCCGTCAGCCGCCTCCCACGAGTCGCCGGGGCCCATCCTCTCCGCCGTGGCACTCCTGGGGAGGAAGAACGGGGGGGGGTTGTTGAGTGGAGGGAGAGAGGGAGGGGGCCATTACCCCCTCTCCCCTTTCCACTCCTGAAAGAGAGCACTCCCGTGTATGTCTCGCCCAAATATTAGTTATTCTCGGAAGGGCGATGCAATTCACACGATGGAGGGGCGGCATCGCACGAAACACGCATCTAAGTTTGAAATAGTACTCCGATGGGCGGAGCTTCCAGTCTGCATGAGAATACAGTTCTGGTGGCGTGACGGCCTAAGACTGGGCCAATTGTTTGAAATTATTATTCCCGGAACACTAATGATTGCATTTATTCTCATCCCTCGATGTCCTTTAACATTTCAAAGGAATAGGTTTTGCAATTTGTCTCAATTTATTAACGTGTTATTTCCTTATGGCCAATAGTCTGAACTGTCGAGTAAATTCACCTAAGATTAATTGGTCACACCTAGGCGAAGAGGTCTCCGAAGTCGTTCAATTTTACACCTCGTGGTCTAGGGATTAAGGAACAGATTTCCGTTCACGGTGGGCACGCTAAATACGTGCGGCATCAATGAACACGGTATACATGATGTAACAAATGCAAGGTAAGTGATTGCGCAGTCCCGCTGATTTAATATATCGAGTGGTTGAAGCCCGTGACGTAGATCGACTGACATCTCTTGTTTTCAATCTCTCGCTTCGAACGCTCATGAGGCAATGTTGCATCATAATGGCGATAGAGTATATTACCTATGTTACGCCTTAAATCGTATATTATTGCACTATTTCATAATATTATTATATCGGCTGAAACCTATAACGCGGAAAACGGTCATGTATTGAAAAGTAACAGTAACGGCATCAATTAAGTATAATTGGAGAAATAAATACTAAACAAACACAACATGTGTAACTATCGTATGAGTTATACCATTTGATTTTAATTAATCTAGAATTGAAAATTTGTAAGGAGTCTCGTTGTTTGTGAATATCCTGCAACCCTTCTCGTACTTCGCGTGCTCCAACCAATCATCATTCGCAGGTGGCACTGATTGTGGTTTCTTTCGTAATTTAAGCACTTCATTGCATTCTATTTATTTTTCATTTTGCCCTATTCTCACCGATTTCATATACGAGTACTTAAATATTGCGCATTGTATTTCATCTAACTCGTCTCTTCCCCTCTGCACTTCGCCAGCATCGCCGAGGGTATCACTCTGAGTTCGAAAAATGCGAGCTCCCGTGTTGCAATTTTGTGTTGCTAGCAACCGTAAATCAGAAGAAGTGATGTAATCAAAAGCTTCACCACACATATAAGCTTCAAGCAAGCTTTACTCATATATATAGTATATATATGTATATATACGTGTATATATATATATATATATAATTATATATATATACGTACATATATATACATATATATGTTTATATATATATATATATATATATATATATATATATATATATATATATATAAACACGGGTGTAGATTCGGTGATTGAAATCCTCCCCAAATCTGCTAGTATAATAGAGGTGAGAACCCGCGAGATGGCGCATATCTGGGTGGCCCAATCATTTAAACCCCCCGGGCTGAACCAAGCCCACTGAATGCATCATATGGCTGCCTACATATCCCCTCCCACCTCCTTGTTCATTTCCTATTGGTCCCTTTACCTTTCCTTCCCCCACCTCTCCCCCGCACATCCTCTCCGCTCTTCCCCGAGAACGCCATTCTGAAGACGACAGCCGTGCTGTCGAAACGTCAAATAACATATTGGGAGTGTCCTTTCTATGTGTCTCTATATTCTACAAATCTACATCCGTGTTTTTATATATTTGTGCGTCGCCGAAGAGCGTTCCATTTCGAAGATATTTTTACACACATATATATATATATATATATATATATATATATATATATATATATATATATATATATATATATATATATATATATTTATATATACATTACAAAATGGTAATGTTATGATCTCCTTTAGTTTCCCATGTAGTCAATGTTCCCAGGTTATCTGAAACTTGTTTAAAGACAATCAAAATCTAAATTCTACTATATTAATTTTACATTTCTGATGTCATGTGAAGAAACTCATGGTTTTTATTATATGTTAAGAGTAACCTAATAAACAAAGGACTAAATACATTTACGACGATTACAAGAGGCCTTAGGTTGTCCCTTTTCAAGTACTCCCCTCGGGATCTCACACGCTTATCCAAGCGTCTCTCCTCCACTTCTTATCAAAACAATCGGCGAAGTCCTTTCTATCGGAATAGCCATCATCAGCTGCCTCGTACCCGCTTTCCCTTTCATCTCGTCAACGCCGAGGATTTCTGTCTGCACTTGCACTTTGGGATTTGCTCCGAGCCGCAAACGATGGCCCAAGTTTTCTAAAATAAAAGTCGTAACTGGAGATGAGTCACGTGTCTACAACTATGACCCTAAAACAAAAGGCCAGTCTTCCCAACAGTCGGTTTTCGCGATGGAGGAGAATGCGGGGACGAGGGAGCTGATGACCAATCCGATGGAAAGGACTTTGACGACTGTTTTGATAAGAGGTGGAAGAGAGACGCTGAAAGGTCCGCCGGGGAGAGGGATCAGTCCGTAGACGCGCCAGCTGTTTGCCGCCAGGGGGCACGCGGACCCCTGGTGGGGTCGCACTACCTTTGTAGACCGGAACAAGGAACTTGGGCGGGGAGTGTGAGAAGCATTCAATCACTCCTCGATGATTCCCACAAGCAGACACTCACTCACGAGACTACGTAAAATCACGAAACGAGTCCTGCTTCACTTCGCCCTAAGAATGCATTCCTAATAATGCAAAGGTAATAATTTATGACTTATATCCTGGTCCAATTCATTAACATTTATCAACGATATCCAATTGAGGTAGAATGACCGCACAGCACCCAGTTTCACAATTCCGTCGATACACATTCAACATTCATGGTCGGAACACAATCTTTGAAAAAAAACGGGAAGTTTATTTACTCTGGCCAATCAACAAAAAAAGCAGCTTCCACTTTTTCTTGGAAACAAGTTTCTAATGGCATAGTGACTAGAATCGTTCGGGTTACTCATTTGGAGGGTCTCGGTTCGATTCCGTCCGTTTCCACACTCCAGCCGTGCAATGCTGCCGAGAGAGCGCCGACTGGCGACTTCCACTCGCCGCCGCTCGGATCGACGCGAAGTGGGCTCCATTCTCGAGAGCTGATGCCTAGAGAATGGGAGAAGGAAGGGGGGAGAGCAACTCGGTGTCTGCCATCGCCTACTATCGATAACGGAAGGTGCCAAGGGGTCCGCAGTTTGACGCCCCGTCCATTGGATGGAGTCACTCCGCTTGAAGAGCTATCTCTCCACATGGCAATGCCAGCAGGAATCGGGATGCCACCGGAAAAACCCTGCCGCCCCTGGAGTCAGACCAGACCCTCAGGAGGGGATGCCTGAGCACTAGAAACCGCACCGAACAGATCCTCCAAAAGTTTTCATCATACGAAATAAGTTTGGGCAGGAAAATTTACTAAAATATTTTCGAATCTATTTAAAAATTCAATTAGAAGCGTGCAAATCGAACTATGAAGGAATTTTAAGTGAGTGAAACAAGAGATGCATATGCGCGTTGGGTGCACGAGTGACTGACATCAACGTAAGCATGGCATAAGTATGGCACAATAATGGCAGCAGGCTGCTGTGAATATCGTCCGCCGTGTAGTGAGGCCAAGCAGTCATGAAATACACGAGTCTCTTACTCGGCGTGACACGTGCCGTGACTCCACTCGTCCTTTTCAACGTGATCCCCGACGACATTCGTCCGTTTGCCCCCCGCTGCGCCTCCTCTAAGCTCACCGAGCACGGTGCTCTCTGGGCCCATGATGTCACGGCCACAGTTCAGCACCATCGCCAAATGCCTTCGCGCTAAAGTGAGTGTTTTGCGAATGCCGTTTGATGCCCAGTGGGTGGATGCCCTCCGCACCATCGATTCTTCCCTGGGGTGCCGCGAATCCGCTCTAGCCCCCCGGTCGGCCATTCCCTCGCCTGCCCCGCGCGACCTCGCCCGAACGTCTTAATTTACTGCTCCAAGCCGGACTGTCCCTCCACCTCATCTGATAGAAACACGCCACCCATTACGGCTTTCATCCGTCCCGGAACGGTCCGAAGCTAATGCTAAGCGATGACTTTCCCTCGTAACATTACGCGTTTGAAATGAAAATTATAGTTATCCAGATATGAATCACACTTAAGTGGAATCGAATGGGATCGTTTACAATTGATCAAAATGCTGGACCACTTTCCGCCGCGCGTACACGCTGCAACGGGTGACAGGGACTCTCCGTGACTTCTACCACTTCATTTTGAACATTTGGCTTCAATTGGCTGTGAAAAGAAGTTTGAAACGTACCGACTCGGCAATTTTCTTTGATGAAGAATTGGAGGTTTCGGAAGATTGTATTGACTAATCCATAGATGAACAATCAATGATGATTCCCATCATACATGTATCTCGCCCCTCTATTATGAATCTGTTACTTCTCTTTGAATAACTTCCCCGTCTTACTCGTCGTGGTAATAGTTTCTCCTGGCTACACCCTGAAGATTCCTCTGGCCTACTTCCGCAGCACTTCTCATTTAAATAAAATAACTTTTAGTTGATTTTATTTTAAATAAAGTAAAATAAAAACTATGTGATATCAAATGTTTGCTCAAAGTTGTCAGCAGTCTACAATTTAATTGTTTTTTATTCACATTTCATATCACCGAATTTCGATATTAATTTTTGTGATTTTATAGATATTTGCGCACTATAAAAGATCAAGAAATGGCAAAGCAGGTAAGATCATCAAAGTTATTTCAATAAAATCCTATCATCAGCTTTAAGGTGTAAATTTCAACCATAAAGCATTTCCCTGAATAGATCGAAAATACACCTCTCCTCCTAGGAAGCACTGACATGGCGATTCAATATCATATCTTCCCCCTGATGCAGCTGCCTCTCAATCTTTTCTTTGGAGCTGCAAATGTTTTTAAACATATCTTCATGAATTTTATTTTAAAAAGCAATGAATTTTGCAACGCCTGATTCTTAAAGAGGTATTATAACTACATACTCAAGTTTATTTGATGAAAACTGTACTCTCACATACTTCACAGTTGTATATAAAGTTATTATGCTGTGAATAGCAGGACAATTCCTCTTAACCGCAGACCTATATCTTTACTTTCCTGTATATCCAAACTGTTTGAATCAATCCTGAAAGCCCGTCTAGACCTCTTCCTACGGACCAACGACGTAATACATCCGGAGCAAATGGGGTTCCGGGAAGGACAATCCACCTCCCTACAAATGCTCAGGCTAGCAGAGTATATCAGCCACGGCATGCAGAACAACCAGCACATTGCGGTGTTGTTCTTGGATGTGGCCAAGGCATTCGACCAAGTCTGGCATGATGGACTGATACTGAAGTTAATGAAAATTGGGGTACCACTACATCTCATCAAGATGATTTCCACATTTTTCGGGCTGCGTCCGCGTATGTCGTTTAAAAGTACAACAGTTTCGCCAGCTATCCTGCTGGCGTCCTCAGGTCAAGGATGAAAAGAAGCTTGTTGTCCCGTCTTATATAGGAAAAATCCGGCGCCAATACCGGGAAATTTCTTGGCCAATCAGGGAACGTCCTCATATTTGCGCGGGATTATTCGTTTCCACGCACTGTGGAGTGGATATCCATCCTCTCTGTTAAAATTTTTTGGCCTTTTAACGATTTCAATGGCCTCTCTGATTATTCTCTGGAAGTATTTTCCTTCTTTCGCTATTATTTTAGCGTCGTCGAAGAGAATAGAGTGTCCAGGTTCACTCCAGGCGTGCTCAGCGATGGCCGATGCTCTAAACTGTTTGGCCTTGGTTGCCCTCTGGTGTTCACTCATGCGTGTTTTCAGCGCTCTGCACGTTTCACCGATGTACCATTTGCCACAGGAGCATGGCACTTGGTACACGCCTTCTGATATTAACGGTGAAATTCCATCCTTGGGTCCGGGTAGGGTGTCAGCTATCTTGGTGACGCAGTTGAATCTGGTCACCACATCATGTTTCCTTAAAGCCCTCGCGATTCTTTCCGAAGTCCCTGCGATGAAGGGGATGGTGACGTAAGCCTTCGGACGTGGTCTGGAGTCTTCCTCTCTGTCAGGAACAGCGGTGGTTTGTCTCTTCTTTTCTTCCTTCTCGGCCCTTTTTTGGATCATATGAGCGCTGTATCCATTCCTTTGCAGGGCATTTGTCAAGTGTTTCTTCTCGTTGGCAATAGAATCGGAGTCACATATTTTATATGCTCGGTTGACAAGTGTGTCTACCAGTGAGGTCTTCTGACTGGGATGGTGGTGCGATGCAGCATTAAGGTAGCGGTCGGTGTGAGTAGGCTTCCTGTATACTCTGTGTCCAAGCCTCCCATTCCCTGTATTTCTCTTCACCATGACGTCCAAGAAGGGCAGTTGATGATCCTTTTCCACCTCCATAGTGAAGTGGATGGCTTGATGCTGTGAGTTCAGATGTTTCAGGAACTTTTTTAATTCTTCCTCTCCGTGTGACCAAATGACAAAAGTGTCGTCGACATATCTTAGCCACAGTGAGGGCCGCTTGTCGCAGGATTCCAGTGCTTTCTTTTCGAAGCTCTCCATGTAGAGGTTGGCCACAACCGGGGAGAGGGGTGAGCCCATCGCAGCTCCTTCCATCTGCTCGTAATGGTCACCATTCCACAGGAAGAAGGAATTGCGGAGGCAATGCTCCACCAATCCTGGAAAGTCCTTAGGGATTCCGCGGGAGGTGAGTTCCTTGATGATATTCAGCGATTCCTCAATAGGGACGCTCGTGAAAAGCGATTCAACATCGAAGCTGACCATGAGATCGTTGTCGTGGATGGTGATGTTTCTTATTACGTCAATGAAATGCGTCGAGTTTTTTACGAAGCTGGGTGTCTGTCCGACGTGGTCCTGCAGAGACCGCGCCAAGTACTTGGCGAGTTGGTAAGTCGGAGCGTCAATCTGGCTCACAATCGGTCGGAGAGGTACATCCTTCTTGTGAATTTTGGGCAGGCCGTACAGTCTCGGTGGTTTCGGTGCAGTCGGAAGCAGGCGTCGTTGCTCTTCTTTTGGAATAAGCGATCGTTTAATGATAGCCCTTGTGCTTCTCTCCGTCTTGGCAGTCGGATCGCTTTTCAATTTCCTATAAGTCGGACTGCTGAGGATGAGCGATATTTTCCCTTCGTAATCCTCTCTATTTATCAGGACTGTTGCGTTGCCTTTGTCAGCTGGTAAAATGATTATACTCTCGTTGTCCCTTAGCTCCTTCAGTGCTCTCCTTTCTTTGCCGATGGTGTTTGATCTTGGTGGTTTTGCGCCATGGAGGATACGTGCGACATCTTCTCGGATTTCGTCGGCGGCCGCCTTCGAAAAGAAAGCACTGGAATCCTGCGACAAGCGGCCCTCACTGTGGCTAAGATATGTCGACGACACTTTTGTCATTTGGTCACACGGAGAGGAAGAATTAAAAAAGTTCCTGAAACATCTGAACTCACAGCATCAAGCCATCCACTTCACTATGGAGGTGGAAAAGGATCATCAACTGCCCTTCTTGGACGTCATGGTGAAGAGAAATACAGGGAATGGGAGGCTTGGACACAGAGTATACAGGAAGCCTACTCACACCGACCGCTACCTTAATGCTGCATCGCACCACCATCCCAGTCAGAAGACCTCACTGGTAGACACACTTGTCAACCGAGCATATAAAATATGTGACTCCGATTCTATTGCCAACGAGAAGAAACACTTGACAAATGCCCTGCAAAGGAATGGATACAGCGCTCATATGATCCAAAAAAGGGCCGAGAAGGAAGAAAAGAAGAGACAAACCACCGCTGTTCCTGACAGAGAGGAAGACTCCAGACCACGTCCGAAGGCTTACGTCACCATCCCCTTCATCGCAGGGACTTCGGAAAGAATCGCGAGGGCTTTAAGGAAACATGATGTGGTGACCAGATTCAACTGCGTCACCAAGATAGCTGACACCCTACCCGGACCCAAGGATGGAATTTCACCGTTAATATCAGAAGGCGTGTACCAAGTGCCATGCTCCTGTGGCAAATGGTACATCGGTGAAACGTGCAGAGCGCTGAAAACACGCATGAGTGAACACCAGAGGGCAACCAAGGCCAAACAGTTTAGAGCATCGGCCATCGCTGAGCACGCCTGGAGTGAACCTGGACACTCTATTCTCTTCGACGACGCTAAAATAATAGCGAAAGAAGGAAAATACTTCCAGAGAATAATCAGAGAGGCCATTGAAATCGTTAAAAGGCCAAAAAATTTTAACAGAGAGGATGGATATCCACTCCACAGTGCGTGGAAACGAATAATCCCGCGCAAATATGAGGACGTTCCCTGATTGGCCAAGAAATTTCCCGGTATTGGCGCCGGATTTTTCCTATATAAGACGGGACAACAAGCTTCTTTTCATCCTTGACCTGAGGACGCCAGCAGGATAGCTGGCGAAACTGTTGTACTTTTAAACGACATACGCGGACGCAGCCCGAAAAATGTGGAAATCACCTACTCATCGCCGCGGAAACCTTCGAACGAACATCTCATCAAGATGTTTCAAAGTTTTCTCGTTTCACGAGCTATACATGTCGCCGAAAACGGAGCTCTGTCAGCCAGGAAACAGATAAATTGTGGAGTGCCACAAGGCGCCATATTATCTCCTATTCTATTCAACTGCTACGTCAACGATCTTCCTTCTTCTCCACAAACCCTCACTTTCATGTTCGCCGACGATACTGCTATCGCGGCAAGATCTTGGAGCGGCACTTGTGCCTTCCGAAAGATACAAAACCACCTGTCTTTACTTGAAAAGTGGACCGTCGACTCGAAAGTCACAATTAATGCTGAGAAAAGTGTTGTTGTCGACTTTCGGAGGAAACGAAGCTATTTCCCAAAAAAACCTCTAACCTTTCAATCCGTACGTATTCCGACGAAATCCTCACACAAATTCTTAGGGATACATTTCGATTACAGACTGTCATGGGCCACGCACGTACAGCATGCCTTACAAATAGCAAGGGGCACAAGATCACTCCTTTCCCCACTCTTGTGCACCAAATCGCGCCTCACGCACCGGGAAAAAATTAGACTTTACATTTCGTATGTTCGTCCCAGGATGCTGTACGGTTGCGAAATATTCGGGAACGCGACAAAAACAGACAGAAAACGCTTAGAAACATTCCAGAACAAAACACTTCGCTACCTCACAAACCAAAGTAACCTAGTCCCAATACAAGAGATCAGAAACGCACACAAAATACCCAAAGTACACGACTTCATTCGAGCGCAAGCTAAACGACTCGAGAGGTCCCTTCCACATAACACACTTACAAAAAACATATGGGATTACTCCCTACATAGAAAACGCCGCCCGAGCTACAGACTACCAAAGGAAATTATATTTCGGTAGCAAAACCGAATTCTTTCCTATTACTTTTATTTCTCTTAAAATATTAGCAATGTATACTAATGTAATTGATCAAGGGTTTCTGCTTTGTAAATAATATGTGAGTGTCTTGTCAATTTATTGTATTGTTCATGTAAAATTTAGAAAGAAAAAAAAATTGAAAAAAAAGGAAAAAAATTATAAAAAATATATATATATATATATATAAATAAAAAAAAATTAATTACAACAAAAAAAACATATGCAAAAAACAGAAAAAAAAGAGTTTATAGACCAGAACTAATAATATTAAGTTTAACTTTAAGACTTAGTTGTAGTTTCCGTCATGTTGACGATGATAAGGGAAAAATGTTCCCGTTCATAGTATAAGGTTATTTAATTCATCTCGGTATAGTCCTTCTCATTAGGTTATGGCCAATTGCAAACCCACTAGTGGTCTTTTTTCAATTTATCCTTCACTAACACTGGAAAGGTACACGTTCGCCACTTACACTTTCGTTCGTCATTGTTTCCCGGTGCAAATTGCACACACACTATCGCTGAAGGGGTGGACGTTGTCACACCGAAGCAGCGTAAAAAAATGAAGGGCAAATGCCCAGACAATTAGGGTTTCTGATCTGATCTGATTAATCTCCAAAGCGATTGGAAATCATCGACGGATTCCATTGTAAGTTTGCAAAACGTAGAATCTTGCTCAACCTCGACATTAGTCTTCAGCAAAAATGCTCTAATCCAGAGGTGAAGACACCTACTGCATCAGCAATTACACTGAACACACCAAACAGCAAACCCAACACGACATCACTACGAATTTGACTAAATGGCGATTTCAGCAATCGAATGAGTAAAATACGCATCGGAGCGAATCATAGTTACCATTTAGCGCCATATAAGGCGTTCCCTCCATTTTTCGAAATATTTCTTTAAAAAAACCTCCATGGATCTCTAAAGCTGATGTATTTTTTCCTTATGCCGTCATATTCCAACTTTTTCAAAACGACATGTCTGAGTTGTCATCTTCAGTTTCAGTTTCCACTGGTATACCTATATTTCCATGATAAAATTATAATGTGCGAATCATATAATATGATAGCAATTATGTTCTTATTTTGCCTTGACAAGGACATTAAATTTTCTCCATTCAATCACTGATATTCAGTCACTTAAATTGATACCAAAAAATGCAGAATATTTTCAATTACCAGTGCCATTGAAATTAAAAAATTAAATATCAATTCAATAACATTTTAAAATAACATGAGATTCTACATTTATTGTAAATCTCACCGTAATAACTGATATATGAATTACCGTAATTTTCATGATACAAAATTTGTCAATATTCATTAATTACAAATGCACAGTAAAAAATCTTTCACTTATGGTCCCTTCTTCCACCTAACCCTTGGACATTAAATTACAAGATAATTGCAAACACCCAAGCCCTAGGTTGAGGAAAACCCACCTAGGCGGGAATTGAACCCGCAATATTGGATGCTGTAAAAGAGAACACGAGTGCAACAGAGGAGAAGCCAACGGCGGGAAGATTGCTGTGACCTGACGCACCGAAGCACTGCTCGATGTCAATTGAGAAATGAAGTTGGGGAGGGGGGGGTGGGATAAAGGGGGTAGAGTGGGAGGGTAGCGATGCAGGGGAGGGGGTGTATTGCTGGAAATTTCCGTTGGTGAATTTCGAATTTTGGCTCATTTAAAATCATTTACCAATTGGAAAAGTGTAATGTTTTCTATACTAATTTCGAACAAGGGTTGGCTATAAATTAGGGCGTTTTCAGTCAATATTGATATTACTCCAGAAAATTCACAACTCATTCAAATTCAAAATTGAAGAAGACGAAATTTCCCCATCTTAAGAAAACGTTAACTCGTACTGGTTTTGAGTGTCAGTAAGCCCTGTGTGGCAGCTGCAATTGCAACTGGAGGCACCCGGAGTGTGATTGCAACTTCACTCGCTCAGCACAGGCGGTGGTGCCGAGCTCTGACGAACGATCCGGCCCTCGCAGCCGCCACCCATCGCTACGAATCCGGGGTCGCTTGGCGCTGGCGACGGCCATCGGCCGAACGCTGGTCACCGCTTCCTTTCCCAAGTGTCGCGTCCTCATTCTCGGACCTCGTTACTCCGCCACCGTCCATTCCGGGACACTCGAGTGTGCTCGCGGGGCGCTGACCGGACCTACCCTGCATTTGGTGCCCCGCCGAACCAGCCATCCCGGGGGGGAGGAAGCAATGAATCAGCGGGCGCGCCAGCTCCTTCCTCCAGTACAGCGCGGAGCACCATGGATCGGCGGCGCTTTGCCAGTCAAGGGAAGAAGGCATTAATGGATTCCGATCCTCAGTTTGTTATTTGCATTGCCCTCCACAATTCCTTCCGGTTTACTGCTTCACCACATTTCATTCATTTTTTGTCTCAGATAATTATTTTATGTTTATTTACGCTTAAAGGTCTTATATTAAAAGCGATACCTAAACTCATTACCGAAAGCAATTACGAATTCCAAATACGTTTGCGCTTAATCCATCAATTAAATAATCCAATGCGCCCTCTCGCCTCCCCAAGCGTCAAAGCCGTTTATACGATTGCCTTCCCTTTTATCAGCAATCAATTTAGTCCCCTCATCCCATGCTAATTAACCTATGGTACCGAAGATTAGGCAAATGCATGTTTTTGCTACGTCATATCAACGTTTAACTTCGTTTCGAATTCCTTTCGTTTGCAGAAATTAATGGTAACGTAGTTGTTTGATAATTATTCAGCAGACTATTTAGCAGGTATGTATTGTCCTCATTTTTAATAGCAAATGCAGCTTTGATTTTGCAGATTAAAACACATATTAATTGTAACTGCAAGCAGCGCTGAGGATTTTATTATTTGCGTGAGGGGAAACTTATCCTTTGGAGGGGAATTCAATCGAACCGTCGAGTTGAGGGGAGAGCGTGGAACCGAAGGGGGGGAGGGGAGATGGATTCGAAGGCGCACGGGGCGAACGGAGGGAATAACTGATAGTGGCACTTTTCCACTTGATAAAATTTATTTTACGAGCGGGTTTCGATATACTACATCAAGTACAGAGTGGGAGCCCGTCCCTGGTCAATGCCAATCGGGCTTTTTCATTATAGTTGAACATGGAGGAATTGAAGAATTTTTCGAAAAATTCGTCCTAGTGATTGGCAAAACGATTTGAAAAGAAATTGCCTAATTACACAAGAAATGCACGCATTAATGGGACACTTCAGCTAAATCTCTTCCAAAGAATTGATCTAGGAGATTTCTCTTACTGCTGACGCGTCGTGCCTTCTGAATGCGCATAAGGGACAAATATTTCTCAATACACCTTGATGCCTGATGCGTGGGCGCCGTGGGGAGGAGGACCACCTCCACAGCATCAAGGATGTGGCGATTTCAACCAAGTGCAGAGGGAAGGCCGTTCTCTCCTCCGGGGAGAGGCACGCACGGGTGACAACGACCACACCGCGGATTTCCTCTCGCATTTGTCACGGGGAAATCAAATCTGCAATGTCCGACCGATCCTTTCCGCTCATGGAGGATGCCGGCGCTCGACCCGACCGACCGTATCTCATGACGTCGATGCACTCTCGTAGTTCGCACACTTGGGTGCCCGTAATTTTACTGGTAATCCATTATATTGTAATATTCCGAACCGACTGAAATCCTGAAAAACGGAATTTATATTTCGGAATTTGCCTCCATTAAGACCTATTTACATTACATTAATTAATGGCACACCCCTTCCACGGGCGCCGAGCCTTTTTACTTTCGGAAGGGGAAAGACTTAGAGAGTCCCATCGCTTCGCGTCGGCCTCGGGATCTTCTGCGAGAGAGATGGGGGCAGAACACGAGCGCCGCGGCGACCAGCGAAACGAACACTTTCCCTCGGCGTGCGTGACAAGAGGAGCAGGCCATCGACGCAATCAACAAGTGTTGCCCAGATGACCGCTTTTTTCCGGTCCGGCTGGAAAGCGCGCCCGTACTTCCCTTCCGTTCGCCCGCCTACCACGGTGATGGCGATGTGCGACACGCAACGCGAAGGCCTTCCACCGTCGCTCACGCCACGGAGCATAAACAAACAAGGAGACATCCTCGGCGCACTTGCCCCCTTTCCTCCCTTCGACGGCAGTCTCCTCATCCACACGTGCGGGGGAGCGGCGGCGAGCACCCGCACCCCGGGCGACCCTCCTCCTCTCTCTCTCGCCGCGCCGCGAGAGAGAGAGAGGAAGGGGGTCGCCGAGGACGCTCCGAGTCAGTCGAGCCGTGACAGAGGCTATTTTCAGGGTGGCCGAGCATAGCCAACCTCCACAGATAGCCATCTTCCCATGCCCTCGCCCCTTTAGGTGCATTCCACGCCGGCGAGGGCGTGAGAAGAGGTGGGTACCCCCACGGGGTCGGCGGGGCGAGACTGATTGGCCCCGGCGGGTCTGCGCCGTCAGACACCCGCTGATCGAAGGCGGCGATTAAGCGGACGAGGTCACGAACATGTTAACACGACTAACCGCAACGCCTGCGCGAGCGCCCCACACACAATCCAACGCGACCGGAGAAGCCTTCGCGGCAGAAAATGCCACGGAAAGGGTTCGCCAGCCGAAGAGAAGTTGATACCATTGCTACGCACGAACCGGACAATAACCTAGGAAGAATATCTCGGAATTCGGAAGAAAGAAGGTGGACACGTTGGCAATATAGGTCTACTGGTAAAAGGATCCGAGGGCTGAAGCAGTTCCTATTCGAAAAAGCTCCCGCCGTCCACGGCTCTCAACACTCATTTTTAATCTCATTACAATACCGACTGAGAAATTTCAAGCGGGCAGTGTTGAAGCCGGAACATGACGAATGACCAGCAATCGCAAGTTCCCTCAATTTCAACATAGTTTATTACGACTGATGTTTCCATAAATTTACATCGTCTTCAGGACCAGTAAGAGATTTGAAAACTTCGAAAAATGAAAAAAAGAATATTTAGGTCAAACCGTGAAAACTGTAATTATTGAATTTTTAACACAAAACATTATAATGAACCAATGTTATTGCATCGGGAACACCGAAATGGAATGTGTAAATTCAATTAAATACCTTGGCCTACCCCTCAGGATCATAAACAAAACGATAGAGAGTAGGGCAAATGATTACTAAGGGGATGATCAGTTTGGGTTTAGGAAGGGGAGATGTACGGGTGATGTCATGCAGTAATGAGATTATTAATCGAGAGGAATATAGAATACAACGAGGAAGTATTTGCCTGTTTCGCAGATTTCGAAAAAGCGTTTGATAAAGTGAATTGGGAAAAACTAATGAGTAGATTGCAGAAAATAGGAATAGATTGGAGGGAAAAGAGGCTAAACCGCAACCTGTACATGTCTCAGACTGCTCAGGTGCGGGTGGGGAACGGGGAGTCCGGTTGGGCAGTGTTAGGAAGAGGTGTAAGTCAGGGTTACCCATTATCACCGTTGCTGTTCAACCTGTATGCAGAGGAAATGATTAAAGAGGCATGGGAAGAACTTGAGCTAGGAATGAAAGTGGGCGGGGAATTCGTATAATCAGTAAGGTTTGCTGATGATCGAGCTTTGGTTTGTCAGTCAGCCAAGGGGTTGCAAGCATTGCTGGGTGCATTGGAAATTCAGTGCGACAGGTATGGGATGAGAATCAATATTAATATAAAAAAGGTTATGCGTTTCACTAGAAAGAAAAAGGCTAAGCTAAACGTTAAAAAGGAGGGCAGGAACTAGAGTAGGAAGAACAGTTTACGTACCTCGGAAGTGTTATGGACCAACACGGTCAATGTAGTAAGGACGTAAGGAGAAGAATTGCGCTAGGCGAAGAGTCTTTCACAAGGAGGAGGGAGTTGATGACAGGGACGTTGAGTAAGGATGATCAGAAAGATCTCGTTAGAAAATTTTGATGTGGAGCGTAGTTATGTACGGCGCGGAAACGTGGTCATTGAAGCAGGAGGATAGACGTAGATTGGAGGCTTTTGAAATGTGGGTTTGGGGAAGAATAGAGATGGTGAAATGGACAGAGAAGAAAACACATGAGGAAGTACTGGGTATGGTGGGGGAAGAAAGGGGTTTGTTGGGAGAAATCCTATGGAGGCAGGAAAAGTGGATGAAGGCAAGACGATGTTGAAGACTGTAATAGAGGGGAGAATGTTAGGCAAAAGAGGAAAGGGAAGGATCAGGATAGGGATGTTGGACGGGATAAAGGGAGGAAGAAAGTACTCAGAGATGAAGAGTGACCTGATATAGAGTAGGTTGCTGGATTTTGTATTTTGTTAGGAATCACAAAATATTTATTCAGTAGCTGTGTCCATCCAAAAACCTACCTTAACCGGTAGATTACCTAATAATAATAATAATCCCTCACCACAACCTCCCCTGGGTGAAACACATACTAGGGGGAATATGTGGACAAGCTAACAAAATATTAAGTTTTATTGGAAGAGTACTGGGTTGCGTGCGTCAAAGAGAAATGTGAACTGTCGTAGTTCGACCCCATTTAGAATATGCTCAGTATATGGTATCCTAGAAAGTTGGATTAATTGCCGAATCGGATCGCGTGCAACGTAGAGGAGCTAGAATTGTAAAACGTTGTTATGATAAACTTGGTAGCGTAAAACATTAGAGCAGCTAGGCTGGGAATAACTAAATAGAAGGAAGGTTAAATTATGGATTGAAACTCTTGCATAAATTGGAAGGTCTCTTTAACAGTGATGTTGAAAATATATTATTACCCCCGTCGTACTACGGTAGGAAAGATCGTGCCAGTAAAATTGGAGTGATTAATTTTAGAAAAAATAGATTTAAGATGCCAATTTTTCCACGAACGATAGGGGATCATAATAGCACTGTCCGACCGCTGTATGGTCATGTTCGGGTCAAAATTTGTCTTGCGTGTATTCAGGCCCTGCCACACACCCTCGCGGTGGCTTGCAGGGTACTAAAATAAATAAAATAATTTTTCTGCCCACAATCTCGCCTCCTCCTCCCCCCCATGCCACTCACTCCCGCGTTTGTTTCCCATCCTGCCCATGTATCCCATTCTTCGCCATGCCCGCATTTCAAAGGCTCCCTCCAATCTACACTCAACGTCTTATCGAAAATACCTAGTTTCCGAGTCCTACATGTATTACTAAGCCACCTATCCAATTTCCCATCTATTGACTGGAGCACATATAGTTTTAAAACGGGCGGTAGAGACAAAGATATCTGAGAATCGTTATTGAATTCTTTTACGCTAGACTCATTGTATCAACGTGTCCATTCACCAACTATGGGCGATAATATTCTTGATTTGTTCGCAACGGAAATTTCCACCAAAGTATCCACTATAGGCAATATAAAAGGAATTAGTGACCACAGGGCTGTAAATGCTAAGTTTTCGCTGAATGGGGTCCGAAATAATCAGCCTAAAAGGATAAATTGTTTAAATAAGGGGACTACAATGGCCTAAAGTGCGTGCTACAGAATCAATTTGCTAGTTTTAAGAAAGATATTGATCATCGAAATACTGAGGATACGTGGAATCACTTCTTTGAGATCACTTGAGAGAATTTTGGTCGTACGTCAGAGAAGTTCAGGGAAATAAGTCGACTGTAAATTCACCCAAAAATGACAAAGGCGAAAGCCTTCTTTCAAAGCGTCTTCACTAATTTATTTTTTTATATATACTCTGGAAGCTACCGCTGGGGTGTGTGGCAGGGGGTTAATACAAACCAAAATAATTTTACCCGAATAATATCCTACAGCGGACGAACAATGTTCCCTATCGCTCGTGGAAAAATTGACATTTTAAATCTATCTGTTCCACACTTGAGCTCTAACTTCATCAACATAAACTCTCTTAGCGTTGTACGATGCAGGTACATCTACATCTACATCAATACCCTGCGAGCCACCAACACGGTGTGTGGCAGGGGGTGCAGCACCAGGAGGAAAGGGTAAGGGATGAGAGGGTTAGGGTTTTTCAAATGGATGGGGGAAGGTGGGGGGAACCCGCTAAAAAAAATTTTAATATACTAGTATAACCATGCGCAGTCGCTACCTTGTAGGTTAATACTTATTATGTCGAGCCGACTAGTGGAGGATTTCGATTACTAGAATTCTCGTCTCTTATTGTTCTTGGGAAAAATGACCATTTAAACCTATCTGTCTTGCAGTCTATCTCTCTAATCTTACATTCGTGATCCCTCCGCCCGTAATACGTTGGGGTTCGTATTATGTTCTTGATGTCATCGGAAAAGGGCCCATCTTTAAATGTTTTCAATAAGTTTAATCTATATTGTAAACGCCGCTGTGTAAGGGAATCCTAGCCTAACTTTTCTAGCAAAGTAGTTACGCTACTGCGTTGGTCCCATGATACACCGTCCAGGACGAATGTTTGAATGCGATTTTTTAAAAATTGTCTAATCCAGCATATAATACTCCCGTGTATTCCATAAGTTTCCAGCTTGGCAAGTAACTTGCAATGAGGGATTTCATCAAAAGTTTTTTCAAAATCTAGGAATATCACATCAACTGGAATATTACTTTCACCGGTATGCATTCTATCATGAACAAAGAGTGCGAGTTGAGTTTCGCAGGATCTACCTTTACGGAACCCATGTTGGTTATTAATCAATAAATCTTGGCTATCGAGATACCTCATTAAGGAATTAACAATGATGTGCTCAAGAATCTTAAAGGAGATGGAGGAGAGCGATATTGGCCTATAATTACTGGGGTCCTCCCGGTCTCCATTTTTAAATATAGGTGTCACAGAAGCTTGGCACGCTTTCTTCTGCTAATGATTTCTTAAATATTATATTAAGATAAGGGGCAATTTCAGACGACAGTTCTTTATACACGCGAGCCGGTATTTCACTAGGTCCCGGAGATTTGTTGTGGTCGATGTTTTTAAGGAGTGACTCTATTCCGCGGGTGGAAAAGTCGATTGCATGCATTGGCTGTAGAAATGTTTTCGGAAGGTTCTCTGGTATATTCTGGGAGCATTTGTTGAAAACACTGTGGAAGAATGAATTTAATATGTTGGCTTTATCTAAACTACTTGTTACTTTATCCCCCTTTTCGTTGTTCAATGAGTTCACGGTGGACTTTTTTCCCTGCACATCCCTGACGTAGGACCAAAACATTTTTGGGTAATCGTTTAAATGTTCACCTAATTTTTTCCTTTTGAATTCCGCTAGCGCCTTCCGGAAGGCCTCTTGGCAGTAAACCTAGATGCTTTAATAATACATATTCGACATCATTGCTAAGGAGACGTCCTTCCGATACACAGGAGAGGTAAGAGGTCCTGTACGCAAGAGATTTAATCTCCTTCGTGGTGTACCGGTCCTATTTGGCCGGCTTTTCCGCTGCCCATCATCCCTGCTCTTCAGCGGTGATGTCCCTCGATTATTCTATGATGTCAGCAACCAGGGTTAGAAGTATCCAGTAGAATAATCCAAGGGAGGCGTACGTCGAAATCGCAGTAGGTATAGGTCAGGTCTTCCTATCCTTCCACTCCAGATCGTTGTGATCCAGTCATGAGTTCAGGTCGGCGCATCCACGGAGTTCCCGCAGGACTCCCTCAGTGACGTGCCATTTTGGAGCTAAGTGGCTCCGAAATGGCCGTTGCACTTACGCCGCTTCGCCGGTGGTTGGTCCTCCGCGTTACCGGTGCCGGCGCGCGGGCGAGGATACTTGTCCCGCGGGGAAACCATGACATCGGTGATGCCGTGGATTTCTCCGTGGGAGGAGGATGCTGCTCGCGTTCTGAAGGAAATCGTGCGCTCCTGAAGGACCTTGTTCAGCAATGGGATGCGAAAACGAGGCGTTATTTCCCATAGCGCCTCGTTTTCCGGCTTCCACCCGAGCCGCAGCGTCGCCCGCAGGTTCTTCCTATCCGCGATGTAGAGCGCGTTTCTTGCGCCTTCCCCAATAATACCGCACCACGCGGGTGCGGCGTATGCAAGGACGGGACGCAGTACAGCCGCGAACAGTTGACCTAGCTGCTCTAATATTTTGGATACACTACCAAGTTCATCAAAACAACGTTTTACAAATTTAGATTCTTTACGCTACACGAGATCCGATTTGGAAATTAATGTTATATATATTAATACAAGGTGTGATCAAAAAAAGACCGGGCCGATTTTATTCTGCGCAAACCGTTCAACGGATCGAAACGAGACACTGTGCGCCATCTAGCGACACATCTAACGACTAAAACGAGAGGTGTTGCGTTTGTTTACGTCGAGTCGTTACGCAGCAGCAGCGGTTAGTGTCTTAACCTGTTCGTTGCCGCGTGCAACGACAGGAACGAAGGAGCTAGAGGAACGTGTGCGTGAAATTTTGTTTAAAACTTGGCAAAAGTGCTACGGAGACATTTGGAATGATTTAGCAAGCCTTTGTTAATGATGCTATGAGTAGAAGCCAGTGTTTTGAGTGGTAGAGTCGTTCCAAATCGGGCAGAACCTCGACAGATGAAGATTCGCGAACGGAGCGGCCTTCCCCTTCGACAAACCCCAACCATATCAATTTGGTGTACGATTTGGTGCCGGAAAATTGCTGTTTAACTATTAGGGAGATAGCCGAGGAAGTGAACATTAGTTTAGGAACCTGTCAGACAATTTTGACAGACATTTTGGGCATGACACGCATCGCATCAAAATTCGTCCCGCGGGTACTGACTGATGAAAAGAGACAAAAACCTGTGGACATGTGTCAGGAACTCCTGGATCAAGCCAATGCCGACCTAGAGTTTCTTAAAACCATCGTAACTGATGACGGAACCTGGGTTGGCGGTTATGATGTTGAGACAAATACCCAGCCTTCTCAGTGGAAGGGTCCTCATTCTTCACGACCAAAGACAGCTCGCAGGTCCCGGTGCAATATGAAGGTCATGCTGGTGTGTTTTTTCGATTGGCAAGGGCTGATTCATTACGAATACGTCCCTCAAGACAAAACCCTCGACAAAGATTTCTACGTAAAGGTTATGAAGATGCTAAGGGTCGCAGTGAGCCGAAAGAGGCCTGACATGGGGAGAAACAAGGCATGGCATGTTTCCACCACGATAACGCGCCGGCTCACACAGCGCTGATCGTGACAGAGTTTTTCGCCAGAACCGGAACTTCCATGATCCCGCAGCCACCCTTCTTTCCAGACGTGGCTCCATCAGAGTTTCTTTTGTTTCCAAAGTTAAAATCAACCTTGAAATGGCGCCGATTCCACTCTATCGCGGACATTAAAAATAATTGTACGGCGGACCTGAAGAGGATCTCTAAGGCGGCTTACCAGGCAGGGTTCGAGAGCTGGAAGAAACGTCGGCAACTGTGTGTCGTCAGCCAAGAGGCTGACGACACACAGTTGCCGACAGTTGAGGGCGACAAGTTCGATTAAGCTGTATCCGTCGAAATAAACAAAGTTAAAAAATCAGTCCTGTCTTTTTTTGAAAGCACCTTGTATACCTCTCACTTTCTTGGTTCCTCTAGGTTTTTTCCTGACCGGACGCGGTTTTACCAACGAAAACACTGTGCCCGACTCTTTGATTCATTGCATAAGTTTCAGTTGCAATTTTCCCGAGGTTAAAACAAAATTCATATCACACGCCCTGCTGCTCTAACACCTCAATTCTCATAGACACAAGAGTTCGTACAAGCTCAGACAAGAATCGCTGTTGCACGGAGGCAATTCGAGGAAGATCCACGAGCAAGGCGGTGTTTTACTTCTTAGAGACGCCGCGTGAATGCGAAACCCAACTGTGGTCCGTCAAACAGTTCGCGCGTAGAAAGACCAGTCCCATCTTTTTTGCACAGCCCTTGTGTTTAATCCCTTGTCTTTATCCATCAGAGACAATTATTGCATGCATATTTTCACCCCAAAATAAACTAACAAAGTTGTAATATTTCCCCAGTTATTTGAAAATGAAATGCAGAGATGAATTATTCCTTACGCCAAATAAGATATTACGATTAATAGGAATAAAATAATCGTGGTCATGACATGATTTCTCACGGACGGAAAGGCAAATCTTCAAGAGAAGAAGGATAAGGTCTTGGGTAGATTGACGAAAGAAAACTCGCCGCTCCATGCACGGGATCGACCGAATGCAACCAGCGCCGGGGTGATCGAGACGCTTCCTTCCTCTCTTAGGGTCCAGTCTTTCGATGAGGGGGGGGGGTCGACCCGGAAGATTGAAGGATTGGAAGATTGTCTCGCAGAGTAGCGGAGGGAAGTTAACGCTGTGGCGAGGGACGGGAGATGCGAAGGCACACCTCATCCCCTTCTCCAATAGGTATCAGGTGCTATCGGAGGATAGCCCAGTGGTATCCACCCCTGCGAGATCATCACCCAGAAAGAAGCATCAGAGTGGGAAGGGGGGGGGGGAATTCTAGTGATATGTAGCAGTAACGTCAAACGTGTCATTAATCCCATTGCGGGAGAGGACAGACCATGGGGGTGTGAGCCAGCGCCTGGTGCATTCCTACGGGCGGCGTTCCCCAGGTGACGAAGGAGTTTGGAACGGCGGCTGCCGGCCCGACGTGTTCCAGGCCGCGGGTCGTGGCTCATGTTGGCGTCGACCGTGGATCTGAAGTGATTCTGGACTCTTCCAGGGTATTGAACTCGGAAGTGAAGAGGTGGTGGTGCCGAGGGGTTTGATGTGACGCTCTCGATCTGCAGCCTTGTCCCGTTGAGGATTGATCGTGGACCTCTGGATTGGAGCCGAGTGATAGGCATCAATCAAAGTTTGCGTGTTTTTGCAGTGATATCGGGGAGCCAATAGTGTATGAACCATCTGAACTTTTCGTATTTTTCTTAAATTTATCTCTTCTACCCTTAATGTCTCTACTTTAATTGATAGAATTTCTCCTACCGTAGTTCGATGGGGCTAATAACACATTTTCAACATCACTGCTAAAGAGACGTACTTCCTATTCATGCAAGAGCTTAAATCTGTAGTTAAACCCTCGCTCCATTGAGTGATTCCCAGCCTACCTGCTCTTATATTTAGGATTCGCCCGTAAGTTTAATATAACAATGTTTTACACCCGACTACATGACGAAAAACAGCATCGTGGCGATTCCCTTTTCCTCCATCAAAGTACACAACGATGGGACCCTAACTGCTGCCAAAGAAGCTTGCACACGTACCCTTAAGAGTGCCCTTTTCCGGAATCCGCCCACCCGGGCGACTTCGAGTCGTGGAAAAGCCGCTCCGGCAAAAGTGTGCCGACGCTCAAAGATGCACTGATTGAAGAGTTTTCAGTGGCATTGTGGAAATATCTGAAATAAATCTATTTTTCCGAAACTTTTTCCGATGCATTTTATACAAGGGTAGGTTGAAAAGTAATGCACACATGATCGTAGAGCGCGAGCAAATTCAAGTAGGAAGATCGGACGAAACGTACATTTAAGTACAATTCTCAAGTTTCAGAAATATATCTTAATTTTTCAACATAGTCACCGTCAAGGCTAACACATTTCTCCCAACGTTTACCAAGTTTTTTCATTCTGTCACTGAAAAACTCTTCTGACTTTTTTCTCGAATCCAGGACTTGACAGCTGCCTTCACCCCATCCTCCAAGGTGTAATGATTACCCTTGAGGTGTCTCTTGAGTTGAGGAAAAAAATAAAAATCGCAAGGCGCAAGATCGGGGGAATAATGAGGGTTTGGAATCGGTTCAAATTTCAGGTTCCGCGTTTCAGGTTGTCATGTTGCAAGATTACTGGCGCCAGGCTGCCTTCAATACGACAAACTTCTTCGTTCCAATATGGTTTGCGATACGCATTTGAGTGATTCGCCGGTCTTTTGAATAAAATCTTCGCCGAGTTTGCGATTTTTATCGTCTGTAGTAGTGATCGGACGTTCGCTGCGTGTTCCAAGCTCGCAACCACGAAATTTTACCACCCATCGATTTACAGTAGACCTATAAACAGCATCGTCACTATAAACAACCTTTAAACGACGATGAATCTCAGTGCATAGGAGTCACTTTTTCAGCAGTTAAAAATTCGATAACAGCACGGTGTTTAACTCGCATTGGCATACAGTAGCACTGGAACACGTCTCCATACTTCCGCTTCTCAAAATACACTCGATGAATGTAACGACCTCAATTCTGCGCAAGCATGTTGAGAGGGAATGTTACTTTCACGTGCCACCTGGCGCACTTCTGATGGTATTTTGTTCGCGCTCTACAAGCAAATTTGCATTAATTTTCAGCCTACTCTAGGATAACCTATGAATTTAACTCTGATATTACTGTGTAAGAAATATTATTTATACCAAAGATTATCATTGCTCGTATATAAACTGCTTAAAAATAAGTACGATCATTCTTGGGCCCAACATTCCGATTTTCCATCTTAACTTGGACGCAGTACACTAGAGAGCAGACGCCCGTCCACGTCACACGCCCCCCTCCCTCCGCTCAATCCGAATCCCCTCCCCGGCCGCCACCTCGCTCCCATCCCTTCCCCCCCTCCGCCACTCTCATACCACTCGACCTCCTGCCCCGAAAAATCAAACCAGGGCATGCGGATCATACGTGCCATGTGCCTGGGCACAAAAAAATTATGCCATCATACACTAACTAAAAACAAATGCATTCTAACGAGTAGAGTGCACTTAAGTTTTCAAATCAAATTGACTTTGTCCATATTCCAACGTAAACGGTGATTGGTAATAAATATTGGATATGCTCGATTCGTAAAAAGTGTTGGACGAGAGATGAGTCGCGCCATCCTGGTCCAATTACATCGCACTAATAGAGCGCAAATACATTTTGTGAACCTAACCAAATTAGGACGCAAACAAAATCATGAAAAGGATCAAAAAATCCAAGGACATTGAAATGAATTCAGGTCCAGTCATAATGCGTGATCTCTTCGTGAGTCAATCTCTCCTGTTTTGGCTTGTGCGATTTGTCTCACGGTTTGGAGACAAAGGAAATACTTTTCTGGTCGGTTTTCTGCGAAGCAGTATTCATGGCAGGGAGCTCAATGAAGTGACTCATTCGTGTCGTAATTTTATGCTATAACAATTACCCCTAGTTGGTCCAGGATAAATATGCATAGCAGGGGCTATGATTTCGCTCGCAATGCGCTGTAATTTCGCATGCTCGCAATCTCCACGGCGCGATTGCGTCCCCAGGCAACGGCGTCCGATTTCCTCCTCGAGCGCAGATTACGTCGACAGGCGATACGAATCGACGGAGCATCGGCGTGCGTGCGCTGTGCAGAGTAGGCGTTGCGGCGGCCATCACACCATACCGTCGGGCAAGATTCGAGGCGGAGGAACAACAAATCGTACGGATTCAACCATGGTGAGCGACCGGCTCCTCGCCGGTCTTTTCGCTGCCCAGCATCTTCTGCTCTTCAGCGAGGGGACATTCGGACAATTTCCCGGGGATTCCCTAGGGACCCCGTTCGTGTCGTACCATTTCGGAGCTAAATGGCCCCGAAATGGCCGTTACACTTTCGCCGCTTCGCTGGCGGCTGGTCTTTCTCAATCCCTGTCGCTGCACAAGGACGTGGGTGCTTGTCCCACGGGAAGACCACGACATCGGTGATGCCGCGGACTTCCCCGTGGGAGGAGGATGCCGCTTTCCGCCGGAAGTTCCTTGCCCGCTCCTGGAGTGCGCTCTGCAGAGGTTCGATCCCGGACAGCGCCGGAAGAGACTCGTTCCCCGTGATCCACCCGATCTGGAGTGCCGCTCGGAGGTTTCTCCTGTCCGCAGCGTGCAGCTTATTCCTTGCGCCGTCGCACATCACGCCGCACCATGCGGGTGCGGCGTACGCAAGGGTTGGGCGTAACACCGCCGCGAACAGGTGCAGTCTCCTTCGCAGCGGAAGGCATGGATTACACAGGATCGGGCCGAGGTCTTGCCGCCGGGATGCTGCGATGCCGGATGCCCTCATCACATGGTGCCGCATAACGTACGGATTCAGCGGGGACCCACTTCGTCGATGTCGGAATTGACGCACTTCCTGTCTGCGCGCGACGGACGCCGAACTAAAGAGGGGGGGAGGCGACCGCCGGGATGGAGGGAGGCGCAACGGGAACGCAAGCTGGGGGGGAGAGGCCATCCCTCTTGCGCTGATTACCAAAAGTGCACCACATTCCGCCAAGTCGCGGCCCACAATTGGCGAGCGCGGGTCTACCTTTCGATCGCGCTCTCGGTGGCGCCATCGGACGGCTTGATAGGAAAAAATAGAAACGATGGGCGAGCCGATTCCGAAAGAAAATAACGGTTCACGATTGAAGTGATTCACGGAATATTTGCCATCGTCTCGTACTCGCGTGATTTATTCACGTCAATGTCCACAATCACCCGCCGTACAAAGAGCGGCCGATCAGACGTGCGGCGACGTGTTTGAAGACGACTCGATCTTCGATTTTACGTCGATATCGGAGAAATATGAATTCGTTCCATCAACTGATTGAAAAATCCGCGCTCCATTTCTAGAAGTCGTGCGTGCAGGCTTTCAACTTCTCTTTTGCTCTGCCGGAGACTTAAGGTCTGTATTTTCAAACGAGACTCTACTACATAAAGTGGGCGCAGCCGCCTTGCAAGAATACTAGGGCTGCTTCTCCTACTAATCCGTGATCAGATGACCATCACCGATCTCCTCGTGGTGGGGGAGATGGTCTGGTTGGCAAATCTTTTCTTCCTTACGATGCGTTTTTAATCTCATCTATGCCTCTAAAACCACCACCGTCCTTACAAGGTTCTCTTTATTTTCGGGAGCGGAATATATGTGGTCACACAATGGGGCCATGACGACTGTCGAACGTGGAGGCTGGGATCTCATCATCATCGCACCAGCGATGATTTTGGCCGAAACTATTCACGCACCACAGGGAGCAGAGCGAGCAGGAGGTGCATTATCGTGCAAGAGGCATGAATTGTTTCGCCACAAACTACGGGCGTTTCTATCTCACACTGCTTCACGCAAACGGCGTTGAACTTTCGAATAACACCATTTATTGATCTTCGACAGAGTGGCGAGAACTCATAGTGCACTATCGTATACTGAGTACCGCGTTAAATTACAAAATTTCCGTTACTTTTTGAACGAACCTCGTTCAGTACCTTATTCATCTCGAAACGCCAGATAAAATGTTATGATGAAGTATCACATTTCTAAGAAAATATTACCCGCAAATATTCTACTCCTTCAATTTTTGTACATGTAACTACTCCAATTTTTTAATCGTGGCTTATTGAAGCCGCATTTAATCTGGCACACGAGGGACTTGGGGAAGGAGTTCGGCTGAAGAAACTCTCGTACCGTGTGCCATAGCTGATGGTATTTCGTATGGCGCGGGTCCATCGTCCGAGGAAAGATTAAAACACGGATTTCACTGCCGCATGCTGTCCCCGGATTTTCGCTCGGCCAATAAAAACCCCTTCCACACTCCACGCCGCAATCGAGAACCGCCAATTGGCGTCGGCGGTCAGGTTTCCAGAGACTCCAGAGGCGTCATACGGTGTCACCCAAAACGACGACCAGCAGCCCACGCAACAAACAAGAGGCATTTGATATTTAAAGACTCAAATTCATATTTTACGATGCTGGGAATGAAATTCCACGCGCACACATCATTTTCGTACACAGATTGAATCATTCGCTGCAGGCACCGCGATTGAGAGCACACACAGAACTCAAATTGCGTTAGACAAGATCTGTTCTCAAACAACCGTGCTCGGGGTTTATGAAAAAACACATGACTAATTAGAAAGTGCATAACGTTACTTCACAATTCTGAAAAATATTCAAAACAGAAATCACGATCAAATCGGTGAGTATTTTCCAGAAATTATTTGCGCTTAATGAATGAGATGCGGGCTATCTTACAGTCCCATGATATTCGCCATTCCGTTTAGGGCTCTTCCGGGAAAGGCGCGATGCCTAACGCCTCTTTCCTTACGCACGGCGCGATGCCCAACGCCACATCTTTCAATGCTTGCGGAGGAATACCCTTCCGATCCTGTCGACTGCCGCTCTCCAATCCGCTCATCGATCATAAATCAAAACATAGGTCACAAAACACAGGTCACAAAACATCGGTTCTTTGAAGCATACGAGATATCCGATGGGTTTCCACTAGTTCTCTCAAGTTCAAGCGAGTGAATTCCATTGTGCCGGGGCCGAGGGCCTTATTTAGCGATGAAAAACGGATGTATTGCCGTCGACTTGATTCAAAGACGCGCGTGTGTGACAATGGCAACTTGGTTGATGGAAATCGAGCGCCAAATAAATACTAAGGCTGCTGTCGGGTGATGACGCTTTTTCAAATCCCACGCTATGTGCTGCAGTAAACAGATATACACTGCATTGTTCTACGAGTTAATCTATTTCTTAGAGTATTATGTCATTATTACTATCGGTACCAACCGGTTAAGGTAAGTTGTGGATAGACAATAACACCATATAGTAGTGCAACGATTCCCTTACCTCTGCTAACCCAACATCCTACTCTACAACAAGCCCCTCTCCATCTCTGTGTACTTCCTTCCTCCCTTCATCCCGTCCAACTATTCTTTTCCTTCCCGTTCCTCGTTTGCCCAACATTCTACCCTCTATCACAGTCTTCAACACCCCACTACCGGTCAACACCCCTTCATCCACTTTTCCTGCTTCCATAGGATTGCTCCCAACAAACCCCTCTCTTCGCCTACCATACCAAGTACTTCCTCATTTGTTTTCTTCTCTGTCCATTTCACCTTCTCCATTCTTCTCCACACCCACATTTCAAAAGCCTCCAGTCTACGTCTATCCTCCTGCTTCAGTGACCACGTTTCCGCGCCGTACATAGCTACGCTCCATATCAAAGTTTTTACGAGTCTTTTCTTAACATTCTTACTCAACGTCCCTGTCATCAACTCCCTTCCTCCTTTTGGATTCTCCATTGCCTAGACGAATTTTAATGACTTTGTTGTGAGTAACGAATAGTAATCACCAATTCATACAATTGAAATGAAACTTATATTATCCCTAATTCATAGATCCTCGAGCCTTAAAAAAGAGATTTATGTCGGTGGACCGTGGGATTCAAAATCGGGAGTGCTTCCGGGGGGGTGTGAAGTTCAGATGGGTCGCTGATTTTTTAAGGACCCAGGACATCTATCGGAATCTCATTGCACCACGAAGAGGCGAGCGAGATGGATTCGAGGCAGCTGACTGGGGTTGCGTGCCGAGCGAGGTATACGGGGCGAGAGGCCCCGGCGCGGCTCCGCGAGAAGGGGGGGGGGCCGGCGATGAAGTGACCTCTCGCTCCGGGCGGGCACCTCGCGAGAGTTGGCCACCGAGTCACTCTCGGCGTACATAATAGATGACGCCACCGTCCACGTGGTGACGGCACCGCTCCCTCTGCACCCGCTCCGCCTCTCTACGTGCCTACTCTTCGACTTGTACGGAGCTACGCGGTGAGGGCCGTATCGCCGTCACGCCTATGACACTCTTTCCTCCTAAGCCATCGCCGTAGACTGCGGCACGCGACTGCGGATCCGATTGGTGCGCGCAGCGATGTCCACGTTTAGAGGCGTCGCTGCGTTCAGAAGGTCCTCCGCAATTGGCACTTCATGGTGTGGGCCCCAGATCTCCTCGTCGCGACGGACCCATTGACGGCCGATACACAGGAATCTCCTCAGCCTCCTGTCTCCTGCACAGCTGAAGACGGCGAGCGAATGGGGAGAATGAGAAATGTAAAGGCGCACTCGACACCGCCTGCTATTCAGTTGGCCCAACGCCCCTCGCCCGGGGGACGCGGACGATCTAGTCGAAGCACGCCCCACTGCTAAATGGGAGATCAGGGTTTGAATCCCGGCCGAGTCCGATTATATTCATTCGACCTGGTACACGGGAGGCGATCGGTACCACGATGCGCTTCAGGCGGTCTCAGCCGAGGGAATGGAGCCCACCCTACCCGCACCACACAAAAGACGACCTCCGGAATCCACCGCCCCTCCTCCATGCCACGCACGTGACCGTCCCCATGCGCTCTTCCTCGAAAGAATACGTTTCTAAGGAGAGGAGGAGTTAGTGCCACGCTTCGGCACCTTTCTTTGTTTGTGGGAGCGAATATTTACGGAAATTGAGGCAATGTTGAGGTTGTTTGGAGTGGCTAGGGATTCAGGAGACGCCCCCAACCCTCCTCCTCTTGATCGACGACGTGAGAAGGACTTGGCGGGAAAATGAGCGAAGACGAATGTGCTAAGGGCGGCCCGAATGCAAAAGCGCCCCTCTTTTCGAGATTGGATTGCGGAGGAGTGCGCGGGAGGCGTTCGCTTTTTGGTTGCTGGGGGCGGGCCCACCACAAATAAATTACCGGAGAACCGAAGCGTAGATCAGAAGCTATTAATACACATAAACAAATATGCACAAAGGCTTTTAGTGTAAGTCACGTCAACCGGAATAGAATCCGGGGAATCCGGTCAGCCGGCCAGCCTTCTGCCCACTCAACCACCTCATGATGAAATCGCGGGGAAATCAGTCTCTGGTTTGAAGTTTGGGAAAGGTCCTCAACTTCCGAATTAGTTTCGCGCCCAAGAACGGCGGCCAACGCTCACGCCCCCAACAGTGTCCGCCTCGGGGTGCACCTTTCGCATGCAGCATCGCGATTAAATGAGAGGGACGCCGTCACTGATTCAAGCACCCCCCACCTGCCCCTCAGCAGTCTCCATCGCAACGGCATCAGATTCAAAACTCTGGCGTTCTTATTTCAAAAAGCAATGTTTTAAAGGCACAATCGAGCACGTCCAATGATTATTGCACGGCCTACGTGGATAGGCGCGTACGCGGGTATGTAATCATGCATATGAACTTATATATATATATATATATATATATATATATATATATATATATATATATATATATATATATATATATACAAATATATAAAAAACACATGTAGATTTTTAGAATATAGAGACACAAAGAAAGGACACTCACAATTTGTTATTTACGTTTCGACAGCACGGCTGTCGTCTTCAGAATGGCGTTCTCGGGGAAGAGCGGAGAGGATGTGCGGGGGAGAGGTGGGGAAAGGAGAGGTAAAGGGACCAATAGGAAATGAACAAGGGGGTGGGGGGGATATGTAGGCAGCCAATTGATGCATTCAGTGGGCTTGGTTCAGCCCGGGCGGTTTGAATGATTGGGCCACCCAGATATGCGCCATCTCGCGGGTTCTCACTTCTATTATACTCGCAGATTTGGGAAGGATTTCAATAACCGAAACAGAGAAGCAGTCGTCAAAAGATTGGTTGTGGGAAGCGGTGTGAGTAGGGATGGGGTAATTAAGAAAGGTGGGAGATTTGGTGGAATATCGGTGGTTATTCATGCGGAGGGAAAGTGCGGTCGTGCATTCGCCCACGTAGAAGGCAGGGCAGAAGTTACAGGAGAGGCGATATACGAGGGTCATCCGGAAAGTAGTACCCGTTCATGAAATAAAGACACAAAAGTAAATATTAACAAACATAAAAAATTTTATTTGAAAGAGGATACTTTAAACTACTTCTCAACATAATCTCCAAGCAAATTAAGGCATTTGTCATAACGTGTGACAAGTTTCTGTATTCCTGCTGCATAGTCCTTCGCCGCCAGCTCATTGAGATACGCGAGGGACCCATCTTGCACAAATTTTTGCATAATGCAGATGGTGTTTAACAATTTCATGAACAATTGTTCGAGAAACATTGGGAAAATGCTCACAGATGTCATCAATTGTGACGCGCCGATCGTTCCTCACGAATTCGTCAACTGAGCTCACCAGTTGGTCTGTAATGACAGACGGTCTCCCCGAACGCTCATCGTCGTGTGTGTTCCCCCTCCCCATGTTGAAGTTGCGACACCACCGCCGAACAGACGACTCGTCCATTACATTGTCTCCATACACCTCCTTTAATTGGCGATGAATATCACATGGGCGAACGTTTCTTGCATTGAGGAATTTAATCACTGCCCTCACTTCACAACTGGCGGCGTTCTTAATTTTTTTAAACATTGTAAACAATCACAGAAACAACACAGGCAATGCTAGCGTCACGCAACTTGGCTCAGAGAAGGCAGACAAGCCACTGAAGCTATCTGACCTCGTCCAGCGGCTACTCGCGTCGTCAGCACTTCATGCGGCACGAACGGGTACTACTTTCCGGATGACCCTCGTATAATATTTTTTGAGGTACAGGTGGCGAGTGGTTGGGAGTTGGTACTGAGTGAGGGGGAGGTCTTAAAAGATGACAGCATTTGCAGCGTGGGCGGTTGCATGGTGCGGATAGGGGCGGGGGAGAGACGGGGGTGCTTGAAGTTGGATTTGTGGACTTAAAGATGTCTCGCAGGTTCGACGGGCGTTTAAATGAAACAGAGGGACAGTGTGGGAACAAAAGTGATGTGGACTGAGTGTTATTGATAATTGGGAAGAGGTCACGGATTAGATGTTTAATTTTGTGTGTTCCGGGGAAGAAAGTGGTGATAAGATTAGGGCATTTTGGGCGGTTTGGTTTGGGGAGGGGAGTGTATTGTGTTGACGGTTTGAGGATTTTACTGTTTAGCAGTTTTTCGGGGTACCCACATTTTCTGAGGGATTCATGCAGCTGGTCCGATACCCCGAAAAACTGCTAAACAGTAAAATCCTCAAACCGTCAACACAATACACTCCCCTCCCCAAACCAAACCGCCCAAAATGCCCTAATCTTATCACCACTTTCTTCCCCGGAACACACAAAATTAAACATCTAATCCGTGACCTCTTCCCAATTATCAATAACACTCACTCCACATCACTTTTGTTTCCACACTGTCCCTCTGTTTCATTTAAACGCCCGTCGAACCTGCGAGACATCTTTAAGTCCACAAATCCAACTTCAAGCACCCCCGTCTCTCCCCCGCCCCTATCCGCACCATGCAACCGCCCACGCTGCAAATGCTGTCATCTTTTAAGACCCTCCCCCTCACTCAGTACCAACTCCCAACCACTCGCCACCTGTACCTCAAAAAATATTATATATCGCCTCTCCTGTAACTTCTGCCCTGCCTTCTACGTGGGCGAATGCACGACCGCACTTTCCCTCCGCATGAATAACCACCGATATTCCACCAAATCTCCCACCTTTCTTAATTACCCCATCCCTACTCACACCGCTTCCCACAACCAATCTTTTGACGACTGCTTCTCTGTTTCGGTTATTGAAATCCTTCCCAAATCTGCGAGTATAATAGAAGTGAGAACCCGCGAGATGGCGCATATCTGGGTGGCCCAATCATTCAAACCGCCCGGGCTGAACCAAGCCCACTGAATGCATCAATTGGCTGCCTACATATCCCCCCCACCCCCTTGTTCATTTCCTATTGGTCCCTTTACCTCTCCTTCCCCCACCTCTCCCCCGCACATCCTCTCCGCTCTTCCCCGAGAACGCCATTCTGAAGACGACAGCCGTGCTGTCGAAACGTAAATAACAAATTGTGAGTGTCCTTTCTTTGTGTCTCTATATTCTAAAAATCTACATCTGTGTTTTTTATATATTTGTGTGTCGCCGAAGAGCGTTCCATTTCGAAGATATTTTATATATATATATATATATATATATATATATATATATATATATATATATATATATATATATATGTATATACATTTTATATAGAAAAATATATATATATATATATATATATATATATATATTCGTATTTATGATTAAGTTAATATTTCTGAATGCACTCTCCCACCCTCCGCCATACGCCCCTTCGGCGGCGACAAACGCGCGCGCTGGCTTTGACCACGGGGTCGGCGCAATCCGCGGCCCACGAGCAGCACTTCCCGACATAGAACCGCCGAATAACGGGAATGCGACCCCTCCCGCCCGGGGCCACAATCCTCCTGGGGTAAGGGGGGTCCCCCTCCCGACCCCCCCACCCGGTGCTGACCGTACCGCAGCGTAGCTCTCGAACGGCAATCGAGCGAAGAGACACCGAAGACGCAACGGAGAGATCGCCCTGGGAACCGGTCGCATCTGCAATGCTCGTGGGGCTGCATTTCCCCGAAGAGAGCGAGGGTATTCCCCGCACTCGCCTCAAGGGCACCCTCCTCACCGCTCGCCGTCGGGATGTGCCCTCGCAGTCGCTCCCCAGCGTGCACCACGGCAAATTCGGTCGACAAGTAAGACAGTTCTTGTTATAGAAAGGGCATCGAACTTTTTGAACATCACTGGGAAAAGTGTATAGAGCTGAAAGGAGATTACGTTGAAAAATAAATAGATTTTTTCCCGAATTTTTGTGTTTTCGTTGTTGGTCGGGTACTTCTGGGACCACCCTCGTATATCATTCATGACCTCAACGCATTAAGTCAAATTTAAATTATGTGTAATCACCGGGTAACCTTCTCATATATTTTTCTAGCATATGGTTTATAAATAGCGTTACATACGCCACGAAATGCTGCCACGCGCTGAATTCCCCACACTCCTTTCCCTCCTCCATCTCATTCCCCTGGTCCAGATTTTTCCAATGTCTCCTCCTTCGCTTCCTCGGTGACTGCATTCCAGTCTCGCTGCTGTCCTGTCTCATCGTCCCGTTTCCCTCACTCTCCGCCATTCTATCACCAGGTCATCATTCGATGCAAAACGCCTCGGGTGGCTTCCCGTTGCCTTCCTTAAAGACTTTTCAGCGTGACACAGTCACTCACGTGACTGGTCTCAGACGCCTCGGACTACCTTTCCTCTTCTACCCTTCGACCTATGGGACACTCTACCAGAAGCTACTATCAACAGTTAATCATCGATGACATATCGCACATATCATTGACATGCTGTGCTAAAATACTCCACAAAGCAGGCAGGGCTCCTGAAATAAGTGACGTGGAATTTAACTCCGCGCGGAGACTCCGCCAAGTCACGCCTTACAAGGCTCATTTCACGAAATACACCAACGGCCCGAATGATGAATGATTTCCCCTCCAACCTTTCGCTTCCGTGGCAGTTTTCCGCGGTGTTTCGCGCAACGGCCCTCGAAGGAAGAGCTTGCTTCCTGCCGGCGTCGCGATGCAGAAGCACCACCCCCCCCCCGCTCATCTCCGCTGACCTACGCTCGCCCCAGAGATGGCTCTCTCGTCCCCCCTCGGAATGCGAACGGTCAGGTTCATTCTGGGAGTGGGGCAGGGAGGAAAGGGGAGCGGGAAGGGGTGGAGGAGCCGATGGCGTCGCCTCGCCAACGGTTTCAACGGCGGCGGCAACGGTACAATCATTGTCCTCGGGCAACAGATAACGTGTCCCTCTATCATGGGAAGTAAGGTGTCCCCGGGAGGGGGGGGTACTTGCAAGGAGGGGCGAGGCGGGTGAGAGGGGGGAGGCGGGGCGGAAGGGGCCTTACAACTGCTGCACGTCGCGCGGGCGAGGCGCCGATCTCGAATCCTCCCGAGTGGAGGCGCTGCAAGGGAAATGGACCAACAATGAGATCCAGAAAGTTGGTCGCGACCTTTTCGGCCGAACGATTTCGCTTTGCCCGCCTCGAAGCAGAGGGGGACGGGGGGGGGGGGACTGGATGCTGTGGGAAAAGGGGCGGAGGGTTGCTCGCCGAAGAGAGGAGGGGAATAATAGTTCCGACCCGGTGCGTGAGCAAACGACTCGTTCTCGAACCGAACAAGCCTCAAGCCTTTCTGGTTCCGGCGTAGGAAGACACGAGGAGAGGGATGCCGCGAAGTCCTTTCGTATTGTCTTGCTACGCCTGCGCAGATGGCTCTGTCGGACGCTCCGAATTCTTTGGGATGACGCTCGGGAGGCTGGGGGCTCCAGAACGAACAGAATGCCATGCGCTGGGATAATGTTCGGAGGAACTACGCATGCCTTTAAAATATAAATTTAGGGCTCTAAATATTTGTTTGTCCCCAGGACATTACGCATTTAAAGGGCCGGTAAATTCATAATTAAGTTAAACCATTGACAACCATTCCTCTGCATGGCACTTTTAAAAATTAAAAAACAGTGTAATATTCAAATCAGTAACTGTTGTGATTGCCCCTCTGTAAAATAAAAATAAAAAGACAGATACATTATAACTTAATCAGTGCGTTCACTTAAGAAATACCGTCGAAACGACCAAATCCATCGAGGCACCCACAAAACCTAACCTGGCGAATCATTTACCGTAGACAACTACCAAAAGTATATGTATTGACAACGATAACGCGTTGATGAAAACTGAGACGCAAACAAACGGGACCTAAAGCGCTAGCTGCCCAGGAGGAAAGCAGACACGGAAAAGCAGCAAACTTGCTTCAAAGACCCGAACAAGATGTCGGAATAACAAATGCGGAACCATATGCGCTAGTTCGAAAATGCCTATGAAGAACGTGGATGCAGGGTTGAAGAGCGCCAATCTGAGTAATTACGATATGGTGGGAATGTAGGAACCACGACGTGGTAGACGACGAACGTGAGGAACCAGTGGTATCTCTCGATCATTGGCCCACTGGCGAAAGGCCGCGGCGCGATCGCGTGGGGGCGGAAGCGGGGAGGCGGGGATCGGCATGGTGCGGTGGCTGAAGTACTGGCTTCCCACCGTGATGGTCCGGGTGCAAATCCTGGAGACGGCAGATATTTTCCAGTGGAAACCCGATCCCTTCTTGAGGTGCTTTGTGGAGGGCATTTTGGGCGCGTACGCCGTCCGTAAGATGGGACGTTAAGCCGCGGACCCCTTGGCACCTTTCGTCAAGGGTAGGCTAATGCCGACACCGGGTTTCCCTCCATCCTTCATTCTTTCCTATCCTTCCCTAATGGCGCAAATGACCTCAGCTGTCGGTCGCTTCCCCTAAAATACTACTGCAGCTAGGAGGGAGGCTCGCGAGTCACCGGTAGGAAAGGTATTGGTAGGCATTTATTTAGTTATTTATTTATTTCACTTTAATACATTATTCACATACACCAGTAGCGCCAATTTATACTGAAAAATATAAAAAATATGAAAGAGGGCAAAATACAATAACAGCATAGCAATAAACAACGAGAACCGAACGTGGACAGGGAGAAGAATTTAATTTGTTGACAGATGAGATAAAGCTTGGGTGGCGAAATTGGTGCATGATAAATTAAAAGGATGGAGAGTGTGAGGGGGAGTGAATTTAGAAGGGAGGAGAGGCGAAATAGTAAAGGTGAGCGCTTGATGAGAGATATCCTAGGAATAGGTAGAGATGGAGGAGGGAGTGGGTGCGGGTGGATTGGTGTCCTGAGGTTGAAGAGAGAGAGCAGTTCAGAGCAATCAGTAGTCGAGTTTAGGATGTTGCGGTGGAGTTTTAAAATAGTTTTATATGGCGCGACCTTCATGTTGCTACCGATGAAGACACGACGAAATATTACACAATAGGTGGCGTGTGAAATCGTGAAGACTGCGCGAAACAAGAACACGTTGACGAAACAGAGCACCCAACAAAATGACGCGTGAACCTCTATCTCCTGCGCACAAATCGCAGTGGAAACTGCAGCAATGGCACCAGCAAGCACCATATGGGGCCATTGCGGCAACGAGGACGATTTTGTTTTGATTGTGACCTATGGACGTGATTCCGGCATTTTAATAAATATTAACAAATTTTCTTTAAATCCTTGACTATGGGAACGCAAACATTTCATCGAGGACATTTTTTAATTCTATGAAGATGCTTACTCATTGTAACAGAGGTCTTCAGGAGGAGTTTAAAGTGATATTTGCACTTCATTAAACGCGAACGGTAATGAAAATGTAGGGCTTTTATGTCATCTATCCAAAGTTTCCACTTTTCTCTGATTTTTCCCTCGTTAAAAGCTGATGGCGGATATCTATTTTTAATTTTCAAAGATAGTTATATTTCATGTGATTATAAGAGAAAAATTATAAATATTCACAAGTCCTTGTAGATTATGAATGCGGGATGCTCTGATGGAAATAAATAGGCTCAAGCATCTGTTACGCCTAGTTGTCGGAGAATGCTTGGTTCAGAATGCAACAATTTCTATTGTTTCAGTGAACCGGTGACCTTTGGTTAAAGCGCTGGCACCTCGAGTGAGTGGTTTGTAAGTGGTCTCCAGACAAGGGAAGGAGTGAATCAAAACTCTGCTCCTTCGACCCGACAGAGGCATCGACCGACCCTCCACGCGTGCCCAGCCGTTCGCAAAACAACCACCGCAGGAAGTAAGTGGTGCATCCTAGCTTATCCACGACAACCATTTCCCGGCAGGGAACTCCTCGTCTCACGAGGCCTCGCCACGCCGCTGTCTTTTCTCGCGCCCCGAAGATGCCTCCTTCCCCCTCTGTTAGACCCTTGCTCGGTCACCGCGCCTCACCCCCCCCCCAGTGTTACACGGCCCTCGAGTGCGGAGGTGCACATGCCGTGCCTATTAAGAGTCCCTGGACATTCTCCCCTCTATTACAGTCTTCAACATCTCACTACTGCCAATCAACACCCCCTTCATCCCCTTTTCCTGCCTCCATAGGATTTCTCCCAACAAACTCCTCTCCTCGCTCACCATACCATGTACTTCCACATTTGTTTTCTTGTCGGTCCATTTCACCTTCTCCATTCTTCTCCACACCCACATTTCAAAAGCCTCCAATCTACGTCTATCCTACTGCTTCAATGACCACGTTTCCGCGCCGTACATAACTACGCTCCACACCAAAGTTTTCTAACGAGATCTTTCTGAACATCCTTACTCAACGTCCCCGTCATCAACTCCCTCCTACTTCTGAAAGCCTCTTTGCCAAGCACAATTCTTCTCCTTACGTCCCTACTACTTTGACCGTGTTGGTCCAAAACACTGCCGAGATACGTAAACTGTTCTACCTGCTCTAGTTTTTGCCCACCTATTTTAATGTTTTAGTTTAGTCTTTTTCTTTCCAGAAAATCGCATAAACTTTGTTTTATTAATATTGATTCTCATCCCATACTTGTCGCACTGAATTTCCAATTCACTCAGCAATGCTTGCAACCCCTTGGCTGACTGACGAACGAAAGCTTGGTCATCAGCAAACCTAACTGATTTTTTGGATTCCCCGCCCACTTTCATTCCTACCTCCAGTTTTTCCCATGCCTCTTTGATCATTTCCTCTGCATACAGGTTGAACAGCAACGGTGATAATGGGCAACCCTGCCATACGCCTCTTCCTAACACTGCCCATCCGGACTCCCCGTTCCCCACTCGCACCTGAGTAGTCTGAGACATGTACAGGTTGCGGGTAAGTCTCCTTTCCCTCCAATCTATTCCTATTTTCCGAACAATTCCGAAAAAATTGCCCTTTGGGAAGAGGCTTTCGCAAGGAGGAAGGAGTTCTTCTCCTTCCGAAACAGAGTTTGATAGAGTGCATTGGGAAAACTAATGAGTATATTGAAGAATGGTTGCCCATTATCACCTTTGCTGTTCAACCTGTATGTAGAGGAAATGATTATAGAAGCTCACTTTCACTCTCATCTCCGGTTCTTGCCATGCGTCTTATATCTTTTCCTCTGTATACAGGTTGAACAGCACCAGTGATAATTGATATTCCAGAGCGGCCTGGGACATATGAAAATAGCGGATTAATATCTTATCCCACCAAATCTGCTCCTATCTTCCGTAAGACATTCATTATTCTATGAGACGTTCCCGTTTTCCAATCCTCAGCCTATTTGAGCCTCGCTGGCCCAAGGTCTAAATGACCTCGAGGGATCGATGGAGCGGGAAAGGGGAGGATGGCGCCTCGGTGGCAAATGACGCCCACCAAACAGATGGATGTGTGGGATGTGACGAGGGAGAAGGCGGCCGAGGAAAGGTGACCCATGGCGCGAGGAAATACTCCAGAGCAGGGGGCAAGGGATGCTGGCTCTGAATGCGAGGCTTTCTTCACCAACGCCAAGGCAATGTTTTTCACGGCATCACCGTGCAGTGCGCTCAAGCACGCCGTGGAAGGCGACCGGCCTTCCACACGCACGCTCGCGTGTAGTTGCTGGAAGGATGGAAAAAGATGAATAAACGGAGAGGACAACATTTGTTCTCATTTCGATCGTGTTACACCAAGAGAGTAGATCGTTGCGATGTTGGATGCATTTTAAATGCAGTATTGGAATATCGTGGGTGCCTGCGAAACGGGGATTTGGGGTGAGCGAGGCAGAGGGAGGAAAAGAGAGGGGGTGCGTTGGGCAGCATGGAGGGTGGCGGGGAGTGTCCGGCATTGGATAAGGCCATGTCGCAGGTTTCGGTCTCGCGCTGAGCAGTGTCAGGCAATGCTTTAAAATGTAGCGGCAGTTAATGCGTGTGCCCATCGAAATAGGAGGTCAACAAATAGCAGGGGATGGTGGCAGACCCCACTCTTCACCTGTGGTGGCCGCAAAAGTCGCGCGGACGTGGCGGCAAATGTCGCACGCATGAGCCGGGCGGGCCGCATGCGGGCGGAGCGGGGGAGGGCTCAACCTCCGCGGTGGGGGTCGATGATTCGTCTAAGAAGAGTCTCTGGAGGTCTACGCGTGCTTGGCAAGGTCCTCCAAATCGCGCACCTCGGCTGGTGCAGCCCTCGGCTGTGAAGCGGCGGTGGCGGGGCGTTGTGTTCCGGAGGAGGGAGGAGACGTCGAGAAGGAGGGATCTGCGCGGTCGATCCGTCGAAGGGAGACGATTGCCGGCCAAGGGAACTCCAATCACGTCCCTGGAATCCCGAAAGGGTGGGAAAAGAATTCAGAACTAATTATGGGGAAAATCGGGTAATGTTCTGGGGTTGCGCTACCAGTAATATGTATTAAAGCTGCACTTTGGAGGTTCTAGAATATTCTGGAATTTAGCTGTAACTTATCGTAATTTTAAGAAGTTTTGCGCTGAGGCACGACGATTGAGCGGTGTAGGATTGAGGAACATTATATCGCCATTAACAGCATTGAAAAAATATCGCGAAATTGGGATAGTATTTATTATAAAGTTTTACATCATTAACAATTAACTTCAAAATATGATTATTTAATACCATTATAATTTCTTGTATCAAATTTACATGTTTTTAGGTAGCACCAACCTCTAATATCACATAGTCGGGTCAGTTATCAGATCAGCTGCATTCTCTCGCGTCGACCCATCTGCCAGGGGCGAAGTTCCCCCTGATATGTAGGGAGCCTTTGTCGAATATCACAGACCCAGAGGCAGTATGTGGTTAACAATTCCTTAACCCTCTGAAAGGCCTCAGCTTCGGTCGAGCGCTCCTCTATCCTTCCCGCCCCAATGAAGCAAAACACGAAACGGCCCCAACTTGTCTCTCCACCCGAAGCGACGACACTCCGCCGAAACGCTCCTCGCTAAGCCATTCCCCCACGGCTGGTGACCAACCCAAATGGTTTCGTTCATTCACCCTTTTCTTCTCCTTCATGAGACGCCATAGTGGCTAGGCAAAGAGGCCTTCACTAGGAGGAGGGAGTTGATGAGAGGGACGTTGGGTAAAGATATTAAGGAAAGACTCGTAAAAACTTTGATATGGAGCGTAGCTATGTACGGTGCGGAAACGTGGTCATTGAAGCAGGAGTATAGACGTAGATTGGAGGCTTTTGAAATGTGGGTGTGGAGAAGAATGGAGAAGGTGAAATGGACCGAGAAGAAAACAAATGAGGAAGTACTTGATATGGTGGGCGAAGAGGGAGGTTTGTTGGGAGCAATCCTATGGAGGCAGGAAAAATTAATGAAGGGCGTATTGATCGGTAGTGGGATGTTGAAGACTGTAATTGAGGGGAGAATGTTAGGCAAACGAGGAAAGGGCAGGAATAGCGTAACGGATGTCGGATGGGATGAAGGAAGTACATAGCGATGAAGATGGGCTTCGTTGTGGAGTAAGATATTGGGCTGTGTTTGTTGAGATATTTATGTGGTAGTTGTGTCAATCCAAAACTATTCTTAACCGGTAGATTAAATTATAACAAAGTTACCAAATGGATGCATTGATAATCGATTTTGAAGATTTAGCGTGCAATAAAGTCTACACCTATAACATCATCTTCGAGTAACATTCATGAACGAATATACGGTGTAAAAAATATGGTATTGACCTGGACATAAGAGTCACACATATCTTCCAATCTCGTAACTCACACATATCTTCTAATAAGGTCGTTTATATTTCAACGCCATAATTCTTTATTTTGTGTACAACTGAATAACCAGTGAAGTTCACATGTTATACAAGTTCAACGAATCTAATTTTTACGTTATTTTTTGAAAAGCAATGCAGTTTACTTTGAAATTAAAATTAAAATAGTGTCAAACCGTCAAATATGTGTGAAAGCTTTGCCAATGTTCGGAGATGACATTGGGTTAGACAAATATCCAAAGTGAAATAAGGTCCAACGAAAGCATTTCCCTCATGCGCCATGACCTGCCCCTTCACTGAAGATGACACGCTGGCGATGGCGCCCCGCGTGGACGATTGGCGGCGCTGTTCAGAATTCCCGAGAGCAAGTTTGGTGGAGGAGAGGTGCCTGTAGGGAGTTCCACCCTCCCATCCCCTTCTCCTGGCAACTAGCTACCCCACTTGTGCTTATCCTCTGGCCAATAGCCGTCCGTCTTTGGGCTCCTATTCCACCATTCAGTCTACTCCAACCAAAATGTTCATCCGCTTTCCACGTTCCCTTCAAACCATTTACATTAATGCACAAAGCTTGCCTGCTCACATTGACGTACTCCGATCGACCACTCCGCCCCGTTCAAAGGTGCATGTCATCTCCCTGGCTGAATCCTTGAGTTTTATCCAGTACCGTAGAAAAACTCAGATACAACTCATTTCGAAATGGCGGCATCGGGAAAGGAGGCGGAGGAGTATGTATTTACAAAAAGACGGGCATTCCATGCATTTGACAAAAGAGGTTCCAAATACTGTGGGCGCCCTGAATTTCTCTTCCTCGCATTGAAAATTCACATTCAAGAAATACTCACAGGCAGAGTACATGGACCTCCCGAAATTTAACATCTTTCCGACATTGATGACGTCATTTCAAAGCATACTGACGCGTTTAATCACGCTATCATCGCTGGGGATTTTAACGCCCCATTGGGACTCAGATTATCATAAAAGCTCGCTTAATTCTCTTGAGCTGAGCATTCTCCCACTTGAATCCACTCATCATGCACCAAAATGTTCATCTTTGCTTGACCAAGCCATTACTGCGAACTCTGATAAAATACAGATTTACGGTCAGCTGCCTGCTCCCGGTATATCTTCACATGATTTCATTTGCACTCTTTATTCCTTAAAATGTCCCAAATCCAAACAGAAATACATCATCTATTGTGACTTTAATGCTATTAATGACGAAAATTTATTCATGGACACCTTGGTCTTACATTGGCGCGTCTTGGAATACCTAAATTATATCGATGGCAAAGTGCACCACCTAAACTCACTTTCTGCTTCATTAATCGAAACACACACCCCTTGCAAGACCAAACGAATTCATAAACCTCACGCCCCAAGGATAACTGTAGGCATCAAATGACTGATGACCAGACGTGACGCTGCTCTGCGATTGTACAGAAGTTCCAAAGAACTTGCAGCACTGCTTCAGTTTAAGTGCCTCAGGAATAATACTAAACAATCCATTAGAAATGCTTACGTATATAGGCTTTCACTATTCCTCAAGGAGCTCCAAACTGACATCCCCTCAACTCTGGGGAAACCTTAGATCTTTCGGCATCGGAAAATCCAAAGATATATATCAGCCACCGGCACTATGTCTTAACAAACTAAACACACAGTTTATTACCCCCACCCCACCCCGATATCCCAGAGAACAGAAGTGAATGCGTCAACTCCGCACCCCTCACATCATCCCTTCAATTTTTCACAAGTAATTCGAACCGATGTGCTCAAAGCTTACGAAAAGTTAAAGCTAAAAATCAAGATTCTGATGAAATGCCCATTTATTTCATACTTAAAATAGTTCACATAGCTTTGCCATTTACTACGCATATCTTTAACTGGTGCATCTTGCAAAACAAATTTCCCTCACAATGGAAACTTGCCTTAGTCCGTCCAACACCCAAGAAAAATCTTTCTACTGATGTGACGGAATACAGACCCCATTAGTCTCCCGCCTACTGTCTCCAAAGCATTTGAAAAGCTCGTTTTCGAGCAGATATCCCATTTCATTAAGAATAACAATATAGTCAATCCTTGGCAATCCAGCTTCATTAAATCGCACAGCACTAATCAAAGTCACAGACGACATTAGATGCGCAATCGACAATGGACTAATTACTGTCCAGGGCCTACGTGACTTCATTTAAGTTTTCGCAGCGGCCGACAAAGACACATTATTAACGATACTCCGTCTCATGAACTTCTCTTCTTTTGCCATATCTTGGCTCAAGGCTTACCTCAGCGAACGTTACCAAAAAGTTATCCCCAATTCCTCTTCCTCTGAGTGGATGGAAGTGTCTCGCGGCGTACCTCAAGGATCCACTCCTGGACCCCTACTTTTCTCTGTATATATTAACGAGCTACCCTCCCAACTCAACCAATGCAAATATCACATACACACTGACGACGTACAAATTCATATCCATTCTAACACCATAAACCTCGTCCACTCCAGTGAACATATAAACTCTGTATTAGACTCACTCTTCACCTGGATCATCAAAAATTTCCTCTAAATTAATCCTAACAAGAGTCAGTCACTTGTCACCGGAAATGCTAGGCTCCTCTCACAAATCAACTTTACAGAATTCCCATCACTCGAAATTCTGGACTCTCCCACACCCCTTCATAAAACAGAATCTAACCTTGAGATTATTTTTAACGAAAATCTGGCGTGGACCAATCACGTAAATTAAATTGGTAAAACCATGTACTGTTCTCTTCACTCTCTAAAGAAACTCGAAAGCATTCTCTCTTTCCCTTTTCGCAATCAGGTTATCAATGCTCTAATATGTACTACACACACTTCGACTACTCCAATACAGTTTACCAAGACTTGTCACACGAACTAACTTTAAAACTGCAACGAACTCAAAACACCTGTGTACTTTTTTATCTGTGATCTCAAAAAGCAAGATCATGTCTCTGAAAGCTATTGTAAACTTAAATGGCTATAACTTGAGGATGGGCGGAATCTGCGCACAATCTCACTTCTATTTCATATCACAAATAATTATCTACCCGAGTACTCATCTGATACACGTGTCCTAATTAACAGTGAGCACAGTGCCAACACCAGGGGAAATAAGATATATTAATACAACGACACGACGCTGTAACTTACAGGAAGTTTTTCCATGTAACGACTTGTAGACTCTGGAACACTTTGACTAAGGACATTAAAAATTGGCACTCACTCGTGTCATTCAAAAACATATGCACTAAAATGATTCTACAAAACAAAAACAGTTTTCTATAAATCTACTCCTAATCAGACATAGATCCTCTCAATTCCTCTTTACCTTTTCATTATTTCTGACCAGCAACTTCACCTTGCTTTAAGACATGTGATATCTTATTTTACTCTATTATGTATGTTTGTATATTCATATGCATCTATTGTACTGTACTCCGTTGTACATTGTAATCCGTTGTATTGTATAAATGCATTACAATATTGTTTTGTACTGCACCTCACGCTGTTTTATATGCATTTATTTTACTATCTTGCAGGTTTTTCACACCCACCCCTTCTTTGTGGTTGTTTTCCTGCGTGGGGTTCTTCTAGAATCTTCATGTTCAAATTCCCTTTAAGGTTTTCCCTAAAAACTACATCTTGTGCTTACTTCTTTTATTACATGCATGACTTTTCCATTCATCTCTTATTTGATGCCATGATGTATCAGGTGTTATGTACTTGACGAAGGGTTAAATGGAAGAAGGGACCTTGTGATCTCAATTTCGCCCAAATGAAGACGTTTCTCCTATCTAGCTCCGAGGCTACGGAGGGATGGCGAGGAGGGTACAATGGCGCGTGGTCTTGTTGCATGTGCCCGGGATTTCTAGAAACGGAAAATGTCATCGCACGCAAGCACGGCCTCCTTCCAGAGGACTCCTCGGAAGAGAGGGCCCGCGGGCCGCACTCGGGCGGCGCCCCCGCCGCTGGTGACCCCTCGCCCTTCTTCCCTCCACCACCCCCTCCAACACCCCTCCCAACGGCCCTTCGCCCCCACTACAATTAGTACTAATGAAGGGTTGCGTCAGGGCGAAGAGCAAATAAAAATGAATGACGGGTGAATAAATATAATGTTAATAGATTAAACAAGAAAGCGATGTTAGTGGGCTGTAGAGCAAATAATGAGTGCGGAAAAGGAGCAGGCAACAAGAGAGGGCAAATGCGAGCATATCGAAAGTCGCAAATCAGGAACGGTAGAAAGGAAAAGGGCAAGGAAACCATTGATTACGGACGAAATGATGAGAGAGACGGCATAATGAAACGGAAGAAAAGAGTTAAGTAGAAAGAAGAATAAAGAGCTGAAACTGAGGCGGGAAACAAATAGAGCAAAAGAAGCGCGGTGCGAGACTCAGTGCGCGGCACATTACATTACATAGTACCTTGAATATCACCACTGGGATGTGTGACAGGGGGTGATTACTCACCATACTATTTTTGACAGAAAATAAACATATGCAGGAGCATGTAAGCCCTATTAGGATTTAAAAGGGCGAACTCCATGCAAGCAATCAAAGATAAACCAAGAAAAATATTAGTTGAACCAGTGAAAATTCAATGGAGATGGAAGGAATGTATAAAGCCACTACATTTGCTAGCAATTTTAGATAGAGAAAGAGAATAGGATATACTAGGTCTGTTCAAAAAGTATTGCGACTTTTGTGTTCTTTCAAAAATTATGTATTTATTCATAAATATATATCTTGTCCCCTTCAAGGTTATCCCCATTAGATATTATACACTAATTCCAATGTATTTTCCAATCCTCGAAGCACTTCGAAAAATCATTTTTTGTGGTCTTGTTCAGCTCCTCCTTCGATGCATTCTTTATCTCGTCAATCTTAGCCTAGCGTCGTCTTTTCATGGGCCTCTTCAGTTTCGGGAACAAGAAAAAGTCACCGGGGGGCAGATCTGGGGAATACGGTGGTTGCGGCATCATTAGTGTGTTGTGTTTGGCCAAAACTTCGCGCACAAGTAACGATGTGTGAGCAGGGGCGTTGTGATGGTGCAAAAGCCAATTTTTGTTCTTCCACAAATCTGGGCGTTTGTGGCGGACTGCTTGGCCCAAATTGCGCATACCTTGCAGGTTATATGCCTTATTTACTCTTCTACCTTGTGTCAACAGCTCGTGATGCACCACGCCCCTGCAATGGAAGAAAACTGTAAACAAAATTTCACATTCGATCGAACTTGGCGCGCTTTATTCGGTCTTGGCTCGTGCTGTAGCTTCCATTGGGATGATTGAGCTTTAGTTTCCACGTCCATAAACCCATGATTCGTCACCAACATTTTCGTCTGGTCGCGCTCGGGCGTCCGGCACGCTCTTCGTCGTTCACATCTTCTCGACCCTCTGAGAACATTTTGCACCACCGATGAACGTTGCTTCGGTCCAAGGTAGCTTCTCGATACGCCACAGTCAACATTCGGAATGCGACCGCGCACTTAATTTCGTTTTCCACACAAAATTTGATACATATTCTTTGATCCTTTTATTGGAACAGGCGAAAATCGCAGACAAGCCAAAACACGTCCAAGCAAAAAAGCTGTCAACAATTAACGGAACATTCAAAATGGCCGAAACTTTCGGCATAACTGATAGATTTCAGTACCAACATAACGCCGCAAAAAATTGGAAAATCAAATATATGTAACCCGCGAAAATTCAAAGTTCGCGATAATTTTTGAACAGACGTCGTATATTACCAATGTTGCTTTTGGGGTACTCTATGGTAGCACATTTTCCCTGCTATTCCCTAATGTAACCTAATCAATAATTCCGAACTATTGCTAATAAACATTAAAAGAGAAAAAACCGAAAAAAAGTTATTTTTAAACATTATTTCGAATAATTTGTTTCCTCTGGTAAAAACTGCTCCTCTCTGGTCACAGCAGAGGTCAAGAGGGCGACAGAATAACTTTTATGATAATGTTCGGTGGCCTACGGAGATAGATAGGTTGACGTTGAATTGGAGGGCCTTGCTCTCCAGTTCACAAATGTTCCCGCACTTCGTTTGTTTTTCGCAAGCAAAGGAAGGCGATGAGCTTGAGGCGAGCGGGGCACACGCATTCTGTATATTCCACCCCGTTTGCCGTCTATGGCAAACGGGACGTAATACTATATATCCAACGCTCATAAGCTAGATCCGTAAATCGATCTCCCTCCTCCAGGGCCTCGTGGACTCCGGCCTTATCTAATCGCCCTGCACGCGCGCCACCGCTCACTCACGTCTTCCTGAACATCGTCGGATACCTTCTCCCTCCCCCTGCACCCCCAGGGTGAAACCCCTCCTCCCCACACCCCCACCCACCCACGCCGCCACGTCGAGGATAAGTCGACCGCCCGGGCACCAAGGGAACGAACGCTTTCTCCGTGTTTGGACCTCGTCACCTTATGACTCTCGTCCGCCACAGCTTTGGGCTGGGTGCTCAAGCTTCAGGTAGCCAATGATTGAAGGAATTGCGAGCATTGAATATGTCACCGCGGAGCCAGTCCGAGAGGCAGAGGATGAGAATCAATCTTAGGAATATGAGGGAGGTGAGATTGCCAAGGAACAGGAAGGCTGACATAACGATTAAAATGGGGAAGTACGCGTAGAGTGGAGGCTAGCTCGGTTTACACGTATGTCTGGGAAATATTTAATGCGAAAGTGGACCAAGTGGAAGGCACATAGGAAGAGGAAACGCGCACGATGAAAAACCTTCAACAACAGGTTAATGCTACGGATCTTGTGCGCAGATGAGAAGAAGAATAAACTGAAAATTGGAATTTGCAGCATAATTTTGCATGCTATCCGAGAAAGAGTACCATTAGTACTGCCAAAATATTCTAAATTAGCTGGCCTCGTATCCATACCATGAAGATGCTGTACGTACCTATAGACCCTATTCCATGTACCCATTCTCTCTCTATCTCTGTCTTAAGTTTTCCCTGGACGAGTGAATAATTTCCTTGCGCCTCTTGGATAGTCTGCACGGCTCTCTTACTTCCTGATAGCTTACATTTTTGTTCACCTTTACCGCTCTTACCTCTTTGTGCAGCGCACGAATTCCGCGCGTCCTCCCTCCAATCCAAATCTCCTTGCACAGTATCCTTTCCCCCCTCATCTAATTATTCAACTCTCTTTACTTCCTTCTCCCTGCGTCTTTAAAAGGGATATCATTTTTTAAATTTTTATTCTGTGCCATATAAAAAATTTGGAGGAAAAAAACATCTACAAACGAAAATTAAACCTTGCGGTGAATTTACTTTCCTCGATTCAATTTAGCCCGCATGCAGTCACACACATTGATCCGAATTTAGTTGATATTCTGTGTACCAGTGCACTCGCAACGTAGGCACAGGTACCGCAAAAGAAGACATCATTTGCAGAAAACCACTGCGTGCCGTGGTACATGGGGAAACATGTGTACTTCGGCACACGAATCACGTGGAGTGAATGAATTCATGTCCACCCATCCGGCGTCTCCTCCCGAGACGAGAGCGAACCGCGACAATAAGTGAACCCCCCTCGGTCGCTGTCTCGCCTCCCGCCGGCGTGCCTCGTCCTCGGCGAGAATTGGCACACGGGCGAGGAATGTGCGCGGAAGACGTTGGAGGAAGAGCGCGGAAGTCATCTGTCGAGCGGCGGGTCGCACAATGCGGCCCGCCGCTCGCCGGAAACCCTATTCCGCCCTCCCTTCGTCTCATCCGTCACTACGGGTGTGGAAGGGGCACGAAAAGCGCGACTTGTTGCCCTCCCTACTCAGGGTACACCCACAAGAAGAAAGATCTGTGCCGAACTCGTCCTCCCGAAGGTCTTCTCGAAGGACGACCAAGAGAGCAGAGTCGAGTGTCTGTCTGCTTAAGAAGAAGACCTTCTGCAACGTCATCGCGACGATTCCCCAACCCCATTACGGCCCCGACTTGGTACCAGCAGATTATATTTCTATTCCCTGTAAAAGTGGAATCTTCCCTCAAAGGACACCACCATGGGACCCTAACTCTCGCCAAAAAGGCCTGCATGCGTACCCACCCTTAAGGACCGACCTTCCGCCTGCCACGGAGCCTTCGAGTCATGGAGAAGCCGTAAAAGGGCTTAAGTATGAGTCGACGTTCTCAAGGGATGCACTCGTTGAAGAATTTTCGGAGGCATTGCAGCAATATCTGAAATTAATCTATTTCACGGGAACTTCTCCCGCTACGACTAAAAGGGATTCTGACGGAAAAGAATACAAATAGAGGGAATCCATTTTCACTGGCGCTGTTGGCGGCACCAAAGAAGAATATTCTAAAATATTAAAAAGTATAAAATCCGAAAATTCACAAAATTGAAATGGGACGGAATGCAAGCACCCACTGACAATACACACACTACTTGCATCATTTGAGTGGTGACCACCGTCGTGGTGGAGGGAGAGGCTCCCAGGCGAAAAAAGGCGCCGACCATAGGGCGCAAGCGCGGGCGGCGAGAGTGGTCGCAACCACCGAGGAAGGTGCGCGCACGCACGGAACATGTGGTCCGAAGAAGTCAACAAACAAACAAGGTGCACAGCGGGACGGCTGGAGGGGGCGGGAGATTTGGCAACGCGGGGGACACGCAAGAGCGCGCACAAACAACAGACGCTCGTCGGCGGAGACAGGTGTGCCGGCGCAAGGGGAAGTGGGGGAGGGGGGTTGGCGGGGGTTGGAGGGGGGCTTGAGGGAGGGTTGGAGAGGGTTGGACGGGGGTTGGAGGGGGGTTGGAGGGGGGTTGGACGGGGGATGGAGGGGGGTTGGAGGGGGGTTGGAGGGGGGATGGAGGGGGGTTAGACGGGGGATGGAGGGGGGTGAGACGGGGGATGGAGGGGGGGTTGGAGGGGGGATGGAGGGGGAGGGCGTCACGGGCTGGCGATGATTACCGGCGAGGGAAGGAGAGGAGGGAAAGCAGGGGGAAGAGGGAGGGAGTGGGGGGATGAGGATGTCGCTGCAACGGGGACACGTCGGTCCGAGGGCCCGCACTCGATCGCCAGGCCCCTTCTCTTGAAAGACACGAGTCGAAACAAGGTTTGGCGAGATATGAAGAATACCTCTGGAGCATATAATTAAATGAACATAATCTGGCGTGAACCTATCAAGATATTCATCACATAAGCTTGTACTTGCCCATTACTTGGATTTTTTGACGAAAAAGAGAAGTAAAAAATTAAAACCACCTTTTCAGGGAGGGGTGCCTCCCCCTTTGGACTGCAAACTTGACTTTGATGGAAGGGCGTCCGTGCTGTCATCATCTCGAGGTCTGATTCGGCGAGAGCAGCAGTAATAATTGCCCCTGCTAAAATCATCCACTCAAATAAAGCCGTGCGGATGGAAAATAAAGCCCAGGGTAGGAGTGAAAGGGGAAATGTAGTTGGCGCAGCACCTCAGAGCGAGGCGGCTACAAATGCGTCCGACCCCAGTGGGACGACCATCGATGATGGTGTCACGTTAAAAACACTATTTATGAAAGCGACGGGAAGCCACCTCCATTAATTATCCCATGCATCATCGATGGACCCGAGAATGAGTCCTGGCTGGTGCACAGCTGAACTCATCGTGTCCCATCGAGCAGCATCATTGGCCGAGATGCTACGGTCGTATTCTAAAATAAACCTGGCGAAGCGAGGTCAGGAGCTCAGATGCCAAGGAAGAGGAATGAGCAAATACGATTCGGGGCTGGGCATGAATGGCCGCTGCTGGGATGGAGGAGGGGTGAGAGGAATGGTTGGGGAGAGGAAAGGGAGAGGAGAGGCTAGAGGGGAGCGGAGATAGGGAAGGAGGGAGAGGGAGGATGTGGAATTGACACAAAATCGGAAAAGAAAACAATCTGCTCACCGCAACTATTGCTACATCCGAGACCAAGGTTTCAACGTACAAAGTCGGGATCAAGACCCTGCAAGTCGAAACAAAGACCACGCACACCAAAACTCATTCGGAAAAACAAAGTATTCACCTCTCCGATATGTATCGCTTTCACAAAGTGACAATTCAGGCCATTCCCATCGGTGAACGACATTGAGGCCCGGATGCTGATAGCCTCTTCCTCCCACATTTTCCTAAGCATTTTAAAAGTTCCACGGAAATGTTATCTACCCCTACGGCCTTATATAGTTTCATCTCCCTTAATGCCCTTTCTATCTCATTGTCTAATATGCCTGGACTATATGGCTATCTTCTTCAATGTAATGTTCGTTTTCAGTATAACTTTGTTGGTCTAAGTTCTTTTCTATAAAGTTATTCTACATATTCCTTCCATCTCTCTTGGATTTTTCCTGCGTCAACTATTACCTTACCCGCCTTATCTCTAACTGTTAGCATAGATCTTTCTTTCTTACTTCCCGATAACGATTTAACTTTGCTGTACAGCGCAACGATTTCACCCTTCCTCGGCACACTTTCCATATCCTCGCACTGCGTCTTCCACCATGCATCTTTTGCTTTATTTGTTGCCCGCCTCAATTTATTGTTCAATTCTTTGTATTCATTTTGCCTAATTCTGTATTTATATTCTTCCATTTTCGCCGCTCATCCATCTTTGTAATCATCTCATCCGTGATCCATGGTTTCCTAGTCCTTTTAGCGTTAACGGTTCCAATAGTGTCTTTTGCGGCTTTAGACAACCCTTTCTTGATCATTTCCCATTTTTCTTCGATAGTACAAAGCCCTTTGCCATCCACCATGATTTTCTCTACCGCCTGTTTGTATTCCTTCCTTTTCAACCCATTTAATGCTTCTACATTCCATTTTCTAATTCGCCGCCCCTGCCTTATCTTTTTGAATCGTGCGCTACATTTCATAACAACTAAATTGTGGTCTGAGTCCGCATCCCCTCCCGGGAAGCTGTGGGAACTTATCACACTGTTCCTAAACCTGTGTCTAACCAGGATATAATCTAGCTGATACCTTTCTGAGTCACCTGGCATTTTCCATGTATGCCTGCGTGTTTTGTGGTGTCTAAACCAAGTGTTGGTGATGACTAACCCCTGTCTCCTGCAGAACTCAACGGCTTTCTCCCCGCGGTCATTCCTCGTGCCTAAACCGTAGTCCCCCCACCTCATCACCATCTCTTCCTTCGCCTACCGTCGCATTCCAATCCTCCATCACTATCAAATGTTTCCCTGCAGGAACACACGCGATCATGTCATTTAACTGATCGTATATCCTATCGACCTCTTCTTCCTTATGGTTGCTCGGTGGCATGCAAACCTGAATAATAACTAAATTCGTCGGTTCTGCTTTTATCTCCACTAGTAGTATTCTATCCGTTACCTGCTCTATGTTGACTACGCTTTTAATACTATGGCAACCCCTCGTTGGCCCTCGTCCCCACCGCTCTATATTTTTCTATACTTATCACTCCAGTAATCCCCGCTATCTTTCCATCTCACCTCGCATAGACCTAAAATATCTATATTTCCCCTTCCCATCTCTCGCTTAACATTCTCCAATTTCCCTGCCCTCATCATTGTCCTAACATTCCACGTTCCTGTTCGAACTAATTTGGTCTTCTTCTCCTGCGTCTTCTGTCCTGCTGCTGCTGGTTTTCCCTTGCAAGGGTTTCGTGGGATGACGACCGTGGAAGCCTTGCCTCCCCCGCTGCCGGGCACGACACACGGCCGATTGGGCCGAGCCCCGTGGTTGCCAGGACTCAAAATATCTCTATTGTCCATCATATTTTTCTTGGGAATGATAATTGAGGTGGTTTCCCGTTGCCTTCCTCAATAGTGTTTTTAACGTGACACCATCACTGGGGTCAGACGCCATTGCAGCCGCCTCACTGAGGAACAGACGCTGCGTGGACTACCTTTCGTCTGGCTCCTAACCTTCGACCTATCTGCTATGGGTGACCCTACCAGGAGCAATTATTATTGCTCCCGCCAGCACGCTGCGCTATCGCGTTCCGTGACGTGGGTCGAGCGTGGAGGTTCGCGTTAACAGAGCTCCTCACTACACCACAGCTCAGAGCCGACTGCCTTTTTCAGCTTCGCTTGCCAACATACCCCCCTCCAATCGCAGCCCGTCAGAGTGGTGCTGGGCACGCCTGGAACGGCGGGAAAAAATCAGTAGTCAGTACATTTATTTTCCGGACGAACCCTGTATGTGATTTCTCGGGTGCCAGGTCTTCCTGGGAAACCATAACCGGCACAGGGAAAGAAACGGGTTCCCCTGCCCTGATATGTGAATTCCACACGCCGTCGGGCTTAGATCTCTACCATCTCCTACCTAATTGACCTTCGGGTTACTTACTGTGTTTATTAATATATATATATATATATATATATATATATATATATATATATATATATATATGGATATGCGTATGAGATCCGCTCCTAATCCGCAACCGGTACATGTCTCAGGCTGTCCAGATGCGAGTGGGGAGTCTGGATGGGCGGTGTTAGGAATGCAGGTTTAGGTTTAAGGCAGGGTTGCCCATTAACAACGGTGCTATTCGACGTATAGGTCGAGGTAATGGTTAAAGAGGCATGGGAATAACTGGAGTTAGGAATAGAGAGCGGCGGGGAATTTGTCAAATTATTTAGGGTTGCTGATGACCAAGGTCTTTTTTGTCTGTCAGCCAAGGGGTTGCAAGCATTGCTGAGTGAATCGGAAATTAGTGCGATAGATACGAGATGAGAATCAATATAAATTAAAGAAAGGTTACGTGGTTTTTGAGGAAGATGTTGGGTAAGGTAAAAATTAAATTAGGAGTTCATATATTAGTAAGGTGAACAGTTTCCGCGTATTGGAGGTGTTCTGGATCAAAATGGCCACAGTAGTAAGGACAAAAGGAGACGAATTGTATCAACCTAAGAAGCTTTCTCAAGATGGTTGGAATTGATGGCAGTGAAGTTGAGTAAGGACGCTAGAAAAAGATTTAAAAATATTTGATATGGTGTGTAGTGTTTCATGACGTGGATGCATGATTATTTAAGCAAGGGGACAAGGAGGGATATGCGGGTGTGGAGAATAATGGGAAAGCCTAAAGGGACAAATGGAAAACAAACGAAGAAGACATGATATCGGAGGTGTGATAGTTGTTGGGAGAAATCCAATGGAGACAGGGAAGAGAGAGGCGATGCTTCGATTGTCGATGGGGATGAAGAAGACGGCAGGAGGGGGTAAGGCGAGAATGCTGGGCAAGCGGGGTTGGAGTGGGAAAAGGACGGCAATGTCGGTCGAAGTGAAGGGAGGGAGAATTGAAGAAGTGCTCAAAGTATTGTAGGGCATGAGGCCACGTCTTCTTAGCCGAAGCACGGAAATGTAGGGCTGCCAGGTTTGTGCCAAACCAAAACCTTCTTCAAACGGTAGAACACCAATTATTGTTACCATTTCCGGTTTGATTCTACATCTGTTCGACTCCAGGGTTGTCGGGTTCTCGGCTATTCCTCAACTCAATCACTTAACTCATTTAGGTGTTCTGCCGTCCCTAACGTGACTCTCATCATCCTCCGTGCGCTAATGTGAACTCAAATATCACCTACTCTCAAACGAAGTCTGACTCCACTGGTTCATGTCATCATCCATTGGTCCTCCCATCCATACATTGCTCAAATATGGATTTCCTGGCGGAAAAATAATGAAGACGTTATTTCTTAACTTGTATCCATCTATCTTTGCCCCAAAAACCGCCAAATGGCGAATGGCTAGACGTTTTGGGAACACCTTCCTTTATCATGTACATTCTGTTGAATGTCGTATGTTAGTAATTGATTCTCAAATTACAATTTTTCGAGCACTGCCGCTGGAGTGCGTACCGGTATTTTCGATTTATCCACTGCTCAAGGGACGACGGGGCAGTCAAAAGAATCAAAATACCATTCTATACAAGGTGGAGATAATCTCAGTTTGGTGTTTTAGGGACCCCGTCACACTCACTTTCTTCTCGTAATGTTAACAAATCCTTCAATCCACGCATCGTGCGAAATATCTCCATGATGCATCGCGATAGATTGGAGACAAGATAACTCCCTGATAATTGAGATATATTGTCAATTAATAATGTACCCCGTCTAATTCGATGCAAATCCGTGGATATCATTTCTTTTTATCGAAGTTGTTGCTGTTGTACATTTTTAGTTAACGCTGAATTCTAACCCAAATTCCTTGCTTCAATCCGATTGTCTTCGATAGCGAGAGTGAGCGGCCGATGCCGATGCACTGGGTCGTAAATGTAGATTTGGCTTGTGGCTCACCGTTTCTGATCGCGACTCGACCCCCGCGAGGGCCGATGCTGACCGGCGTGCCAACAGCGCATACAGGGGCCAAACATAATCTACCGTTTCCATGGACACCGCCTCACTTGATAACCGCGGAGAGGGAAAAATTGGAAAATTACAGGGGCAACAGGTCTGACAAACGTGCTGTACATGCACCTACGTGAAGCACTACCGGCCACGTGGAAGGTGTATGGCGGTGGGTGCACTTTTCTACATCAGGCATGCAACAGTATTCGTAGAGCTGCGTTAGAATACCGTACAGAAAAACTGCTTGTTTCAAACAACTCCTTTTATTATTTCCTAATTATAAATTACGAGGGTCATCCGGAAAGTAGTACCCGTTCGTGCCGCATGAAGTGCTGACGACGCGAGTAGCCGCTGGACGAGGTCAGATAGCTTCAGTGGCTTGTCTGCCTTCTCTGAGCCAAGTTGCGTGACGCTAGCATTGCCTGTGTTGTTTCTGTGATTGTTTACAATGTTTAAAAAAATTGAGAACGCCGCCAGCTGTGAAGTGAGGGCAGTGATTAAATTCCTCAATGCAAGAAACGTTCGCCCATGTGATATTCATCGCCAATTAAAGGAGGTGTATGGAGACAATGTAATGGACGAGTCGTCTGTTCGGCGGTGGTGTCGCAACTTCAACATGGGGAGGGGGAACACACACGACGATGAGCGTTCGGGGAGACCGTCTGTCATTACAGACCAACTGGTGAGCTCAGGTGACGAATTCGTGAGGAACGATCGGCGCGTCACAATTGATGACATCTGTGAGCATTTTCCCAATGTTTCTCGAACAATTGTTCATGAAATTGTTAAACACCATCTGCATTATGCAAAAATTTGTGCAAGATGGGTCCCTCGCGTATCTCAATGAGCTGGCGGCGAAGGACTATGCAGCAGGAATACAGAAACTTGTCACACGTTATGACAAATGCCTTAATTTGCTTGGAGATTATGTTGAGAAGTAGTTTAAAGTATCCTCTTTCAAATAAAATTTTTTATGTTTGTTAATATTTACTTTTGTGTCTTTATTTCATGAACGGGTACTACTTTCCGGATGACCCTCGTATATGCTTCAAATCCGCGGAGAAGAGGCCAATGCCTTTACTGTAAATATCCTGCAGGCAAAGAAACAAACAATAAAATAGCGACTCCCATCCTTAACTCTCCTACTTTCTATAGAATTCTCGTCATAATTGAGCAAAGCTCTTCGCCTTGCACGCAATTAAATTCATGTGTCACGCGTACAACACGGCGAACCCAAATATTAGCAACACATTCCAAGCGATAAGTAACAAAGCCTCAACTTTTTACTGATTTTAGGAAAACTCCACAAATAAGCAACACACGCACTTAACAAGCCATAAGAGATATTTTTAGAGCAGCTTTGAGATGTTTTCTACCCTATTTCATTTTTTATGGGAATAATTTGAAATAACACTGAAATTGTGTCAAATAATTTTTATCTAGGAAACACGTGTATTTTAGAAAATAAATCAGAAAATAAGAAATATCGAAGAAGGTCAGGATGTCCTATAAGGGGTACGAAAATGCACTTCCTGCATCGATCGATCGTGAGTTCATCACACGAACGAGGCACCGAGGCGGAGGTAAGCGCGTGAGAAACATGGCCACACGCGGCGAGTGACCAGCCAAGTTGGTGGGTCAGAGCGAATGCACTCTTCTGGGGAAATAAATAGGAAGATTTCTTTAAATGTTGAAGTGAAGAAGGTGATGTGAGCGGAAATCTTATCAATGAGCGTGGCGAGCAAGTTAAAATCCAAACCAAGAAATAGCAGGTCGAGGGGATCAACATGGCAATACGGAAGGGTCGTAGTGGTATTGAAAACAAAAGAGGTAAATTCGAATGTATAGATTTCATGAGTTCTAAATGCCGTGGGTAGTTGGCTGACCGGGGAAGTTGAGGAGGGCGAGGGCTTCATCCCCTTTGATCGTTGATGACAGCATTGACGGGCGAGGCACATCAGGAACGGAGGAGGTATTAGTGCATCGATTGCCCCCGAACGCACACTTAAGGAGCTAAATTGGAACGACCGGATAGAGATCGTTAGGAGCAATAGAGAAAAGAATAGCCAGAAAAAAGAATACTCGTTCAAAAAGCCATCCTGTTCCAGTTCGCACCGCAGATGACAGGAGTATGGCACTCCAGCCGTAAGCGCCATTGAAGCCGGATCCTCCTTCAATAGACCGGGAGAACCGCTGAAGCAAATGAAGAAACTGCGATTCATGCGAGGCGACAACACTTGACGTGCCAAGCACTCGGGGTTATAAATGATGAAAACGCCAAGCAGGGGTTAAGGATATTCTCTGCATATCTCTATTTTATAAACCATCCCGAAAAGAGCACGCACTAGGCAGAAGACCACGAAGCCATTGTTGCCTCAGTATCATTGTTATGCGTCCGTAAATAACATTGTAAAACTCAGAAGAATAACATTTCTTCCCGAGAAAGGGAACTTCAAGATTGCAGGATGACAAATCTTAAGGAAAAACCACAATTACTCATTACGAAAAGGCGCAATGCTGGAACTGAAACTGCATGGAATTGTTTCTTAGAATTAATGTCACATGGCATCGAGGGCTGTGGGCAGGTTCCTTCTCCGATACGTAAACGTTTAATCAAAAAACAAGAAAACTTTGCGGAGATATCAGCGATAGAGTTACGAGATCGCGTGCAGTCTTCCGATGGCACGCGAGGGTGCGGCGGGGTTTCCGTTTATCCCCGCATCATTCGATGATAAACCAGCCTCCCCCTCTTGCTTCATCAGCTGCTTGCGCAACGACGATCATATCGCTCGCAATGATCATATCTGCAGCCACGAGGTGGTCTACATATCTTAATCTCTCTCTTGATTGGATCTCCAATCCTTTGATCTCCAATGCCAACCAGTGAATTTCACCGTTCGCCATGGTTCACACTCAATTCCAAAACGTTTTTTTGACACAATGCCTTGTAATGAAATTACGAATTAATCATTTATTAATCCTCTCTTTCAGGAGAACTTGCACGAGCTTTCCTAGTGTCTCGTAGCATTGATGAAATATTTCCTGGGGTTTTCCACCCGCTCGACGGTCCCCCGCCGACGTTTCGATGAGCGGCTCACTCATCCTCTTCACGTCACTTACCCACCCACACACACACTCCCGCCTCCGAATTCAGATTCTTAACTTTCAATTACACGGTTCGTTTAAAAAGGATCGGGAAAATTTTCCGAAATATACATTTAATTCAGATATTGCTGCAATGCCTCCGAAAATTCTTCAACGAGTGCATACCTTGAGAGCGTCGACACACACATTGGCCCTTTTGCGGATTCTCCACGACTCGAAGGGTCTTTGGTAGGCGGAAGGTCCTTAAGGGTGGGTAAGCCTGCAGGCCTCTTTGACAAAACTAAGGGTCCCATGGTGGTGTCTGTTTTGAGGGAGGGTTTTACTTTTAGGAATTAGAAATAGCCTGCTGGTACCAAGTCGGGACTGTAAGGGAGTTGGGTAATCGTCGCGATGTCGTTGTAGATCTTCGCAAGCAGACACTCGACTCTGCTTTCTTGGCCGTAACAATATATTTTGTGCATGTTGTTACAACAATATGCATGTTCATGTGGTGGTGGAGTTTCGTATTCTTGCTTGTTATGTCCTGGCTTGCTTGTTGTTGGATGGCTTTGGTGCTGCATCCTGGGTGCAGTTTTTTTTGGTTTAGAGTATGTGTTTGCATGAGTATTGGATGATGGGTTTCTGCTTGAATGTGTGCACTGCTGTGGGTGTAGTTTTTCAGGTTGTTGTCTTTGCATGTGGTATTGTTCCTTTTTACGGGTGGTGACCTTAAAACCCCCGTCACACGCCCTTGCGGCGGCTTGCGGGGCATTATGCAGATGAACAGCAAACAAATGCTGAACAGGAATCTCTCCAAAAAGGCCAAAACTGCTACCATTAAACATGCATCTGCCCATTTAAAAAAAATAAAATAACAATATTCCTCATTAAAAATAAATGTTTGCGATTAGGATTTTAAAGATACCAAAAAAAAGAAAAAGTACTTGGTATGATGGGCATAGGAAGGGGTTTGCTGGGAAAAATCCTATGGAGGCAGGAAAAATGGATGAAGGGCGAATTGATCGGCAATAGTATACTGAAGACTGTAATTGAGGGGAGAATTTTAGGCAAACGAGGAAAGGGTAGGAACAGTATGGGGATGTTGGACGGGATGACTGGAGGAAGGAAGTACCCAGAGATGAAGAGGGACCTGATGTAGACTAGGTTGCTGGACTGTGTTTTGTTAGGAGTAAAAAAATATTTATTTGGTAGTTTTTCCATCCAAAAACCTACAGTAACCGGTAGATTACCTAATAATAATATGACGCTCACCTCCCATTGACTACAACATTGACGTGGAAGGCCTTGTGCGTTCCGATGACCCCTAGAGCTGTACTGGCGGGATTAATGATAAATGCTCCTGGTAGGGTCTCCCATGCAAGATAGGTCGAAGGTTAGGAGCCGGACGAAAGGTAGTCCACGCAGCGTCTGTTCATCAGTGAGGCGGCTGCTAAACTGTCAGACCACAATGGGGAGGCCATTGAGTGATGGTGTCACGCTAAAAACACTATCGAGGAAGGCAACGGGAAACCACCTCAATTATCACTCCCAAGATTTAAATGACGGACAATACAGAGAATATGAGTCCTGGCAACTACGGGGCTCGGCCCAATCAGCCGTTTGTCGTGCCCGGCAGCGGGGGAGGCAAGGCCTCCGCGGTCGTAATCCCACGAAACACTTGCAGGAGAAAACCGACGGCAGCAGGACAGAAGACGCAGGAGAAAAAGGTCCAATTAGTTAGAATAGGAACGTGGAATGTTAGGACAATGATGAGGACAGGGAAGTTAGAGAATATTAAGCGAGAGATGGAAAGGGGAAATACAGACATTTTAGGCTTATGCAAGGTGAGATGGAAGGATAGTGGGGATTACTGGATTAATAACGATACGATAATATACAATGACGGGGACGAGAGCCAACGGTCGTTGTCCAGGTATCAATGCCACCCAGTAAACATAAGGAGGAAGACGTCGATAGGATAATGATCTGTTAGAGGACATAATCGCGTGTGCTATTTCAGGGAAACATTTGATAGTGATGGGGGATTGGAAAGCGACGGTAGGTGAAGGAAGACATGGTGATGAGGTGGGGGACTAAGGTTTAGACACGAGGAATGACCGCGGGGAGAAAGCAGTTGAGTTCTGCAGGAGACGGTTTAGTCATCATCAACACTTGGTTTAGACAAAAAAAAAGGCGCAGGTATACATGGAAAATGCCAGGTGACTAGGAAGGATATCAGCTAGATTAAATTCTGGTTAGAAACAGGTTTAGGAACAGTGTGATAAATTTGCACAGCTTCCCGGGAGCAGATGCTGTGTCTGACCAAAATTTAATTGTTATGAAATGTAGCGTCGGTTTCAAAAAGATAAGTCAGGAGCAGGTTAGAAAATGGAATGTACAGGCATTAAATGGATTCAAAAGGAATGAGTACCAACAGGCTGTAGAGGAAATCATGATGGAGGATGATAAGGAGCTAAGTACTATCGAAGAAAAATGGGTATGTATCAAGAAAGGGTTGTCCAAAGCCGCAAAAGACACCATTGGAACCGTTAACGCTAAAAGGACTAGGAAGCCATAGATCTCGGATGAGATGATTACAAAGATGGATGGGAAGAGAAAATGGAAGAATGTAAACACAGAGTTAGGCAAAATGAAGCACAAAGAGTTAACCCATAAATTTAGGCGGGCAGCAAATAAAGCAAAAGAAACATGGTGGAAGAAGCAGTCCGAAGACATGGAAAGTGTGCAGAGTAAGGGTGAAAATGGTGCGCTGCACAGCAAAGTTAAATCTTTATCGGGAAGTAAGAAAGGAGGATCTATGCCAACAAACATAGATTAGGCGGGTAGGATAATACGAGTTGACGCAGGAAAGATCCAAGAGAGATGGAAGGAATATGTAGAATAACTTTATATAAAAGAACTGAGCCACCAAAGTTATACTGAAAACGAATATTACATTGAAGAAGATAGCCTAAGTCCAGGCATACTAGACAATGAGATAAAAAGGGCATTAAGGGAGATGAAACTAAATAAGGCCGTGGGGGTGGATAACATTCCCGCGGAACTTCGGACTACAGGACAATAAGTTTGATATCCCACGCAGCTAAGGTTGTTCTCAGGATCATAAACAAAAGGATAAAGAGTAGGGCAAATGATTACTTAGGGGATGATCAGTTTGGGTTTAGGAAGGAGAGAGGTACGCGTGATGCCATTGCAGTAATGAGATTATTAATCGAGAGGAATATAGAACACAAGCAGGAGGTATTTGCCTGTTTCGTAGATTTCGAAAAAGCTTTTGATAGAGTGAACTAGGAAAAACTAATGAGTATATTGCGGAAAATAGGAATAGATTGGAGGGAAAGGAGGCTAATCCACAACCTTTACATGTCTCAGACTGCTCAGGTGCGGGTGGGAAACGGGGATTCCGGATGGGCAGTGTTAGGAAGGGGTGTAAGGCAGGGTTGCCCATTATCACCGTTGCTGTTCAACCTGTATGCAGAGGAAATGATCAAAGAGGCATGGGAAAAACTGGAGGTAGGAATGAAAGTGGGCGGGGAATCCGTAAAATCATTTAGGTTCGCGGATGACCAAGCTTTCGTTCGTCAGTCAGCCAAGGGGTTGCAAGCACTGCTGAGTGAATGTGAAATTCAGTGCGAAGGTATGGGATTACAATCAATATTAATAAAACAAAAGTTATGCGATTTTCTAGAAAGAAAAAGGCTAAGCTAAACATTAAAATAGAAGGCCAAAAACTAGAGCAGGTGAAGCACTTTACACATCACGGAAGTGTTTTGGACCAACACGGTCAAAGCAGAAGGGACGTAGGAGAAGAATTGCGATAGGCAAAGAAGCTATCACAAGGAGTTGATGACATGTACGTTAAGTAAGGAATGTGTGTGGAGAAGGATGGAGAAGGTGAAATGGACCGAATGGAAAACAAATATGGAAGTAATTGGTATGGTGGGCGAGGAGCGGGGTTTATTGGGAGAAATCCTAAGAAGGCAGGAAAATGGATGAAGGGAGTATTGATCGGTAGTGGGATGTTGAAGACTGGAATAGAGGGGAGGATTTTAGGCAAATGAGAATGGGGCAGGGACAGGATAGGGATGCTGTGCGGGATGAAGGGAGGAAGGAAGTACATAGGGACGAAGATGGACTTGTAGGAGAGTAGGTTGCTGGATTTTGTGTTTTGTTAGGTGTAACAAAATATTTATTTGGTAGTTGCGTCCATCCAAAAACCTACCTTGAACGTAGATTGCCTTAAAAACTATATATATATGTATATATATATATATATATATATATATATATATATATATATATATATATATATATATATATATACATTCAAACACGAAATCCCGCCAAACGGCGAATAAATACTCATATATACAGAAACAGATATAAGGAAAAGGGATAGGGACACATATAAAGGACGAACATAATAGAGTGTGTATTGAATGTGTATTTGGCCAATGTGACTCATCTCTTTCTTCTGGCTATGCGTGCCACGAAACGCACTGTTCCTTTCCTGTATGATGTTGTATGAATTCTAAACCACTGACCTTTCCTCTTGTGTATTGTCTATTTCTCCTTTGGTGGGTGAAACAGTCCCCTGACGCCATCTCTTGGCTAAAGTATCGGGGCGCTTGGCGACATATTAGACCCACGGATCTCAGAGTAAATTACGTTTCCTCGATAGCTATCATAGCTCAAGTGGTTAAGAGCATCCGCCCGGCAAGTGGAAAGATCCGAGGTTCGAGTCCCGGTCAAGGAAATATTTTTACTCTTGTGATCCGTTCGATTCCGCCTTCCCCACCTCTATTGTGTTCGTCCTTTATGTGTGTTCCTATCACTTTTCCTTATATCTGTTTCTGTATATATGAGTATATATATATGAGTATATATATATATATATATATATATATATATATATATATATATATATATATATATATATATATATTATTTGACATATTTATAAATATGTTATTTGACGTTTCGACGGCTCGGCCGTCGAAACGTCAAATAACATATTTTGAGTGCCCTTTCTTTGTGTCTCTATGGTCTACAAATCTACATCTGTGTTTATATATTTATTCGTCGCCGAAGAGCGTTCTATTTCGAAGATATATATATATATATATATATATATATATATATATATATATATATATATATAGCGTTCTATTTCGAAGATATATATATATATATATCTTCGAAATAGAACGCTCTTCGGCGACGAATAAATATATAAACACAGATGTAGATTTGTAGACCATAGAGACACAAAGAAAGGGCACTAAAAATATGTTATTTGACGTTTCGACGGCTCGGCCGTCATCTTCAGGATATATACCTTAACCGGTAGATTACCTAATAATAATAATATAATATTCAAGAGGTACTTTCTCGACGCATTTGTCATTAAGACTTGCGTAGTGGAATTAGTTGTTTTAGTTATTGTAATGAATTACTTGGCTTATCAGTGTTAGGAACAAAATGTAGATAGCCGAGGAGGACGCCTTATCAGATGCAGGGGAGAGATGGACCCAGATGTCAGCAGCTGGGCGCAACTAAGAGATAAGGCCCCAAGGAATCGGTGCCCGGCGGTAGAAGCGGGCGGGGCGCATCGTCGTCATTTGCAACGCCGCACGCAGGTGCACAGTGCCAGCGAGCACAGAACCACTGCCAAGCATCACAAATACAAAGGGCAAGGGAATGAATGCGCAAGTGATTACAATTTTTCATTACTTTCGAACTATGAACTTATGCCCGCAGCCCGATTACAACGGCATGAAAAAGAATAACACTCATTGCATCGATAAATTTTTATATACACATAATAGACTCGCAACATATAAAATAATGTGAATACGTTAAAATATCGAAAATTACAATGGGTAAAAAAACTGAAAGGATTGTAAAAACTACAATGACGAGAGAAACCAAAAACAAATAAATTTTTAATCGACAATTCATCGAGCAAAGATATATAGGAACCAAAAATAAACAAGGCAGGCAGGGACATAATTCCCCCACCTGACCGAACGCTTAACTGCTAAGTAGATTCTTTACCTTGTTGCTTATTTCAGAAGTGAGGCCCAGAATCTTTGCTGGATAGGAAATATAGATTAACGTCTGCTTACTTCGATTCATCTCTTAATTCACAAATACGCCATTGGAGCCGTTTTCGAGATACTGTAAGAGAAACTTCAATTTTTTTATAGCCTACCATTCTCATTTTACTCTTACTTAATTATCGTCTTTAAATTATTTCTGCCATCGTAAATTAGAATGTCATCCTATTTTATGTTTATAATGATTCAGATTAACATTTTTGAAACAAAACATTAAGATGATGGACGTTACTCCCGCACGCAAATACACGGCAATGTTTCCGCCCAGGTAATGACGCCGTTGTAACCCTACGACGGCCCCCACAGTCGTCGACCTTCCCACGCTCCTCCGCTTCTGCCTCTTAGGGGGAGAGGGGGGCGAGAGGGAGAGACAATAGCAATTATTTCGACAATTCGAGGGGGGTTGGGGAGGAACTGCACTCCCCCCCCCCCTGTTCTCAACAATCCATCGTCCGGAACAATTAGGAGCGGCAAATCCGCCATTCTGTTAGATTAGACGCATAACACGAGTGATCTCACTCTTCCCTGACTCATGCCGTTTAATAAAGCAGTAATTTACAAATGGCTGAATTAAACCACAATTTGGCGCGCTCAGCGTCCGCTCCGCCACCCATCGCCACCGCCGAGTTGCGAGACGGAGACGCCCTCATCAGAGATCCCACGCAGCGGAGCGGGGAGGACTCGGTCGGCCGTCCGACCGTCGAACATCGTAGTCACTCCAGAGGTCCCCCTCCCGAAGGAGTGGGCGCCGGGCCGGCCCTCACCCGCGTCCGCACAGGCCGTCGCACAGTAGCCCCTCCCCCAGCGACAGTCGTCGCTACCGAATTGTACTCGCGGAAGCCATTATCTCAGGGTCTGGAAACGGCATTTTGCAGATCGGATTTTGCATCGGTGGGCCGAGGAAAGGGTAATTCCATTGCCAACGTAATCTCAGTCTTATTCAGCCAAGGAACACAACAGGAGGAAGTGGCGTGGCATTCTGAGAATTCGCACGGAGCGTACTGCCAATAGTGCTCGTTCTCCATTCCGATGCACGAGAGGCGGGATTGACTGATTGATTGATTGCCCCCCTCCCCACTCGACGGACAAGACAACGAAGAGGCACCACAGTCTCTGCAGTCCCGACGACTACGTAATGCAGTTATTGGTATACGGATCGTGCCTCACGCAAATGCCTCAGTGGTGTCCGCATAAGACTAACACGAAGACGCATGTGGGCCTATATTATGAGCTTCTACTTGCTAGTCGCGGAAAGCCGACAAAACAGAGAATAAATGCATAGTGATAACATTAGTTAAAACTTTAATGAGGAGGATGTGTCATCACATGATTTGGAATCTCGGAGTGAGAGCAAGGAGGTAGGACGTAGATTGGAGGCTTTTGAGAGGTGGGGGAGGATGGAGGGAAAAATTCGGACGGGGAGGAAGACGGGCGAAGGGGTATTAGGCCCGCAGCATTTGTGCGAGTGATGAGACCACAAAGATTCCATCCAACAGCACTTACTACAAATATGCCGTTGCTATGTTCAGTGGAAAGGGTCAATATTTGGCCATAGAGCTTGGAGAAGGCATCTATGTTGGACTCAGGGGGCCTGTAGGAGAAGCATATGAATAGACTTATCGGATTATAATCCTTCACTTTCCAGCGACGCTCTCGTATATCGTCCCAACAATAGCAGCAATGGGAACCTCGATTCCTTAGTCTAAAATGAAAGTCTGCGCTGTATCAACCATATAAGAAGCATATTCGGAAAGTGGCAGCCATTTTCTTACATTTAAATATCGGCGGGTCAGAATAAAGTTAAAAACATGCAGCGCCATCAATTAATCGTTTAGGAAGCCACCGAAGTTATTGCTTTGATGCAGTAGTCGTTTGTGTGCCGGTGAATGGAGAGGAAACAATGCCCGCGGAAATCTTTGCTACCGCCAGCCGCGAATCTCGTGCTGTGATTCAACTTTTCGAGTGCATAAACGATCATCAGCGGCCCAAATTCATCAAGAGTGGTGCCTAGGTCATGAACATACAGTAATGAGTGAATGAAAGTTTAGAAAATGGTGTCGAGGTTTCAAAAATTGCATGCACAAATGTTTAAGGTGAAGAGCGGAGTGTTAGGTACTATCCAAACAAATGAATTCGTTCAACGAGTGTACCATGGACTGCGATCTGATCGACAATTAGCACTCTGGCTGAAAAATGTTGTTTATTAAACGGACTCATTGAACGCATCACTATTTTCGCGATTGTTTCGGAAAAGCTCGGATATTAAAAATTGGGTGCAAGGTGTGTACCGAAAATGCTTACCGACCAACACAAAGAGCAAAGAATGTTGAGTGGACGAGTGTTTCTGGACTCAGGTCCCCAATCTCGACCTTGCACTCATCGACCATTTCCTCTTCTTGCACTGGAACCGGTATGCCTGGGGGGAAAGCGGTTTGAAGGAGACGAGAAACCCGAGACCGCCGCTGTCAACTCATTCAATTCCCAAGAGCCAAACTTCAGTGATGAGGGATTTAAAATACCAGTGCAGAGTCACGAAAAGTGCTTAGAAGTGAACGGTGATCATGCGGAAAAGTGAAGTAGGCTTGTAGAAAACTATATCCGTCAATAAATACTTTTATTGCTTATATTTTTTATGAAAGAACGGACCTAACTCAAACGATAACCCTCTTATTCATGCTGTTAACCCTCACTTCATGCTTGCAGGGAGGGGGACTGCGACTACGCCAAGTATGGCTGTCGTTATTATATTCTTTCGGAGAGCCACGCGTACCTACTCCGACTGATCTTTAGACGTTGCACTCAATAATCATTGCCCCACAAGAACACCTCCGCTCCGAACTACCAACTAAGCGTCACGTCGTCCTGCGATACCTCGTTTTTATAAAGCCAATTGGCATCTTGCAGTATCCCACACCCCATTTAGCCGCCTTCACCGCCTACGCCAACTAGGGGAAACCCTCCCCCTGGTGTACACCACGAGGACCACCATCCAACGTCTCCCTCCCGTTGGACGCTACGTCGTGAGGAAGAATTTATACGTCGGACATCAGGCCTACCAACTGTTGAAATTCCCTCCCTTCCCGCACGCTGACGGCTTTGCCGCGACAGAAGATGAGATGATGCGACCACCTGCCTCGTTGGAGACGGGATTGATTGGGCGTTGAATGTGACCCGAGGTGGACGGGGAACGGGTCGGGAGTCGAACCACGGCGTTCCGCCACACGACTTGGGACGACAATGCACAATCCAATATTAAAAATATATACTGACAGGCCACCACGATAGCGTCTGGCAGAGGGTATTTGGTCACAAATCAATACTAATAACAGTACTCGTATTTACTAAGATACAATCTCATCACCATGGTTTTCTTGTGGTTAATCCTCATTTCATACATCTCAAATTGCTCATGATATCACTCAATAAACATTGCAATCCCTTAATTGTCTGATTCAATATTTTTTGACTGATAATCTGAAAACCTGCATGAATCCATCATTCCGTGCCCCGCTTTTATTACCAGCTGAAGTTCTTCAGACCACCCTTAACATTTACTCAGCAGTTACTTCGAAAAGGACCTGCGATGACGGGCACCCCTGTCTCACTCTTCAGCCAATCATTGTCCATTGCGATTCTCCTTCTGCTACCCTAATTCCATACATTATACTAGTACATGGCATCCTGCAAGCCACCGCTAGGGTGTGAGGCAGGCGGTGATTACACATCAGACTACTTTTGCCCCAAATTACATTTCCCATCTGGCGCGTTCGTACGTTCATCTCATCCCTAATCGTCCGTGAAAAAATTACATCTAAAACCTATCTACCTGTTCTACACCTAATCTCTCTGATTTCATCAGCATGATCTCTCCTACCGTCGTACCATGGGGCTAATTATTCATTTTCGACATTAAAGCATAAGAGACGTCCTTCCAATTCATGCAAAGGTTACCTCCTTAATTGTTTTAGATTTAATCTAACCTTTGCTAATTCACCACGTTATACAGTTTCATTTTCGAAGAGGTCGAATCGCTCGAGCGCATGGTATCCTACCGTTTCCTCTGAAGTTCCAGACCCCACTCATTGAGTGAGTGTGGCACGCCATCTTAACTTTTATCCTATCGGTGGTGAAACACGTACAAGTAGAGAACAATACCGCTCCATCCACCAAGGTAGCACCAAAAGATATAACTATTATTATTTTTCGGGTGCGAGGCGAGATTCTTGGAGAATTTTCGATAACAAAGACGATCGAGAGAATGCTGACTCCAAACTCGCGGATTATCCGGGACATTCATAAGCAAATGATAATACCGTAGCCCTTTGGGACGGCACCCTCGCTCCTGCGGGAAGATGACACCGCTCACTTGACCGCAATCGCCTCGGGACTGCAAAGAGCGAATAGACCTGATCTGCGCGGGCCTCCTCTGCGGGCACGTATCTGGGTCGGCAGGAAGGGGGCGAGCCCCAGTGACTCCCCCCCCCGCCGGGCCACCTGTCCACGGCGCCGGCCGGGAAAATCCCGGGGCGAGGACGGACGCCGAGGGCAGGAGGGAGGCGCCCCGCCGCCTTCCATTCCCCCTGCGGCCCGCCCGCTCTCTTCCTCCTCTCTATGGAAGGCTGCACGCTCCACATCAGTCACGCGACTGAAACACTGACCAGACCAGACCAGAACCCCATTTTGTCTGGGCGTTTGCCCTATCTTGTAAAACTGCTTCGGTGCGACATCGTCCACCCCTTCAGCTGTAGGACCACCACCCTCGTGCTATTTATTTATTTTAGTGCCATGAAAACCACCGCTAGGCTGTGTGGCAGTAACGGTAAACAAATACACAACAGACTACTGCTGACACAAAATACTTCTCCCCCTGTAGTGCGGTCGGATATCGTTATTCCGATCCCTTATCATTCGTGGAAAAATGACATCTTAAATCTATTTACTTATTCTATCTACTTAATCTCTTTCTAATTTTATTGACATGATCTCTCCCACCGTAATATGATGGGAGTTATAACACATTTTCATCATCATCGATGCTAAAGAGACCTCCTTCCAATCAATATGCGCGAACAGATTTAATCTGTTGTAATTTAACCATCAGTCAATTTAGTGATCCCCAGCCTAGATGCTCTATTACATATTTCGGATACGACACTAAGTTTATCATAACAACATCTTACAAATCTAGCTCCTCTACGCTGCACGCGATCCAATTCGGCAATCAATCCAACTTCGTGAAGATCCCATTGTATACTTGCAGTGCATTCTAAACGAGGCTTGACCAGCGAAAGATAACATTTCTATTTGATCTTTTCATTACATTTACCCAGCACTAATCTCATAAATCCTACTATTGATCATAACCCACGAAGTGGATAGGAAACGGCAGGAAACCCTACGCTCGAGCGATTCCAATTTCCCGAAAATAAAATTACATGACATGTTGAATATAAAACAATTAAAGATAAAACCTTTGCATATGTATTGGAAGGATGTCTCTCTTTAGCATTGATGCTGAAAATGTATCATTAGCCCCATCGCACTACGGCAGGAGGGATCAAGTCCATAAAATTAGAGAGATCAAGTGTAGCATAAGTAGATAGATTTAAAGAGGTCATTTTTTCCACAAACGGTATGGAATCAGAATAACATTGTCCGGCCGCCGTAGGATCATGTTCGGGTCAAAATTAGTCTGGTGTACGTGTATTCACACCCTAGCGGTGTCTTGCAGGGTGCATGCATAAATAAATGTCGGGCGTGGGATAGCAATGCTGACCACACGCAACGCGACCGAAATCGGTGGACGTGGTTCGAGGAAAATGGGGTCTCCGCCCCTCTCACCCCCCGCCTCCAACCTGTGCTTCTGAAATGGCCGGTGCGCGGTTAGTAGACGCGCACGCCTCCTGATGAAGCCAGGGCGGGGTCGGAGCCGTTAGCGACTCCCGGAGCTAATGCCAGCGGCACTAACCTTCCGCAAAAGCGGCAGCGGGCCGAAGAGATGTAAACAATGCTGGGAAAACAACTAGAAAAAAATGACCAGTTAGATACTGCCAATGGAAATGCAATTTCACCTCATTCATAATGCCGACGATTCCGGAGTTTCAACAACGATGGCAATCTCATCGCGAAAGGTGCAGGTGAATTACAGGCGGCGTGCCATTGCCCAATCATAGCCTACAGTCTCCCACCCGCACCCCTATTTCTACAATTCCAGGGAGAATCCAGGGCCATGTTTTGAACTTGCCAAGGACACTCGGAAACATCTGCTGACGTTGCCATAGAAGAGAATGAATACACTTGTTAATCGTCTAAAGAGTAATATATCGTCTAAAGAGAGCGGTCCACCAACTTTCGCTCTGCGTACATGATTCTCAGCCCCAAACTCTCTGTGGCTGGGGCACCGATCTTTTTGTTGGGACTGAAAGCTAAGTACTTCAATAATTTTGGCGAAAATCCAAATCTTCCAATTTCGAAGGGCCAAGGGCTACTAATTACTTTCTGGAGAAGCATTGTTTTCTGCCTGCAAGGATGAATATATTGCAAAATATAATGTGCCGCGACCAGTTATAGCAAGGTATCGTGCAGGAAATGTATATTCGATGTAAATTCATCCAATGAATATGCCGACTGAACGAAAGCAGCGCAAAATTTTGCGCAATTTAACGTGAAATTATCGACACCGAACGTTTTTTCATGAACGCTAGAAACAATTCTCTCTGCGCAGCAACGCATCGGTCAAGGGAGTCCAGATGATTTGGAAAACGAATGGAGATGAATGCACGCTCACCTTTGGCAATTTAATGACCCAATGGCTGAGACATAGCGACCGTGCGCTGGTGTGATGCTGCAGATGGAACTCCTTCAGTCCCTCGAGGAGGGCCGACCACGCGAATCACACAGCGGAGGCGGAGAGGTATTCACCCATTCCACACACACATACACATGGGACTCCCGGCCCACGCGACGCCCAACTGGAACTTACCAGGCGGGAAACCTGGCGCCTTTGGAAGAAAACAATACGAAGCGGCGAATGCCGACTCGCACACTCATGCACTAACAAACGGACACACGAAGTTAATTCCTTCGGCGCAGCTCAAATCGGTCGCCGTGGCCACATGTCATCACTTGATTGACGGAGGCTCCTTCGTCTGGAACACGGGGATCCGAATAAAACAGCGGAGCACTCGCAAATTCCAAGGGATGCGTGTGATCAGTGGAAACAGGCCGTTGTCACCGAAGCAGGGTTGCCATGCAACCGACGTGAACCAGAGTGAAACAGTGGACCTCACACAGATGTCACGGGGCACACGAAAACACTGCGAATACAGGGAAGCACTGCAAGATCACTGACACGGTGTCACAGGGTGGACGCAACAGGTCGCGGGGACTCCCACCGCAGACCAATCGCTAATGACGGACGCGGGAGGACAGATGACAGTCGTCGCTCGCAATCTGTCGCGGTATCCACTTCACTCCACAGAGCGAGACTTCGAATGAGAAACTCGCGTGATTCGCATTCGCGGGTGTCTTCAATTACCGCGTTGGCTGTTTTCCTTCTTCACGAATCACCCGGCAGTCGGAAATCGACGAAAATGCGCCACATGTCGCGAGGAAGAACTGCACTTGGGCGAAGGAAAGAGCGTCAACAAAGAAGACTACCACGGCGAGGGAGACACGTATAAACAGACGCGTAGAGCGTCGGTCGGCTCACCACCGACAGCCAGATATACCGCGAGGGAGGGCACTGCGGTCCTTTCGCCACGACTGTCGCCTCAGCTGCCGACAGAGGGACAGGCAGCGCCGCTCGGCGACGGTGGGCGGAAGTCACGGAACGGGGCGGGGGGCCGTGACCGTGCCGCTCTCTCCCGAGGAAGAGGTGAACCTCCGCTGCTGGGAGCGGCGTGGAAAGGAAGGAAGAAGCACGTGGTGACGGGCCCAAGTGCTCCTGGAGGAGAATCCCCCGACTCATCCGTTTGCAAGTGCTTGATTCCAGGGGTCACGGTTCGAGTGATCGCTCAGGCCGGCGATGGAATATCGGACGTACTATTTACTCCGGCACTCACAGCAGAGAGTGCAATGCGAAATGCTTCGCACACGACAGGTTCTATTGCTCCACTCTCCGTATCGTAACCTCTCACTTTCCTCCTATCCTATTCATCTCTCGCCTGCCTGAGGATCCTCGACCCCCTTCAACAAATCCTGTCCCGTGTTGCATCTTGAGAAAATTATGAAAGCCACCAAATAAACGATCCCAGTCTATTCCATCGGTGGGATTTCTGCGAGACAGAACACCAATTAAACTTTGAACTTTTTCATATTACATTGTCATTATTTTGACGATCGCAAAAGCGATGTTTGCTTCTATCTGCAGGACATGGCTTGCCAAAACTACATTCCAACAGATCAAATCTGTCGCATCCAAGGCGATTCCCGGCGTACTATCAGCTCCCAAGGTCGAAGCGAAGAAGGAATGTTTATTTCATTCCATAGTTTCGCAGGTGTATTCCAGCCGCTTATCCAGACCAAAAGAACTCTTTGAACAAACAATCTCGCAATGCTAGAGTATTTTCACCTCAGCAGATGGACTAATTTTTATTTATTATTATTCACACAATTACGTTACAATTAGCGGCGATTTTCCTGGTGGCAACGGTCAAGTTTGGTCACTGTTACCTCTTACAACGAAAATTACACACGGACACATACGCGAAAGACGTCACGGGAGAGCGTCATTTTTCGTAGATCGCCGTCACTCGAACTACATAACCATCCGCAAAGATTGAAGATTTACACAATGTAGTGTGGTTTCCTTCGAAAGACGTTATGGTAACGCATTCTTATCTCAGACTGATTTTTAGCATAGCAGTGGATTTTGAATGGATGATATTTGTTACTCGTTATTATTGACTTCTTGTTTTAACCTTAGATTACACACACACATATATATAAACCAAACTTCGACAGCAACAAACAATATAAAATCACATAAAAAGATAACTCACACCGAATTTCTTGATCATTTCGACGGAACTCAGCTCAATATTAATTGGAACAAATAGAAGTAACGATGATGAGACGCAATGAGTCATTACTTCTATATGTTCCGATGAAGACGGAGTTGAATCCCGTCTAAATGATCAAGAAATAACATGTGAGTGATCTTTTTATGTGTACCCATATTGCTTGTTGCTGTACAAGTTTCTTGTTCAACACTTCCGTGTTACTTCGCCGAAATCATATATATAAATATATAAATAAATAAATATACATATATATATATACATATATATAACATATACATATATATGTATATATATATATATTATTATTATTAGGTAATCTACCGGTTAAGGTAGGTTTTTGGATGGACAAGATTACTAATTCAACAATTTGTGGCCCCTAGAAAAACAAAACATCCCAATCTACATCAGGTCCCTCTTCATCTCTGAGTGCTTTCTTCCTCCCTTCATCCCGTCCAACATTCCTATCCTGTTCCTGCCCTTTCCTCGTTTGCCTAACATTCTCCCCTCAATTACAGTCTTCAACAGCCCACTACCGATCAATACCCCCTTCATCCTCCTGCCTCCATAGGATTTCTCCCAACAAACCCCCCTCTTCATCCACCGTACCAAGTACTTCCTCATTTGTTTTTTTCTCGGTCTATTTCACCTTCTCCAATTTTCTACACACCCACATTTCAAAAGCCTCCATTCTACGTCTATCCTCCTGCTTCAATAACCACGTTTCGGCGCCGTACATAGCTACGCTCCATATCAAAGTTTTTACGGGTCTTTTCTTAACATCCTTACTCAACGTCCCCGTCATCAACTCCCTCCTCCTTGTGAAAGCCTCTTTGCCTAGCGCAATTCTTGTCATTACGTCCCTACTACTTTGACCGCGTTGGTCCAAAACACTTCCGAGATACGCGAACTGTTCTACCTGCTCTAGTTTTTGCCCTCCTATTTTAATGTTCAGCCATGAAGAGATGGCCAAGAAGAGATTGGCGTATGATGGTGCCACACTCTTCCCATTGCGGTGCCTTTTGTCTGTGAATAAAAACAATTTTGGAACGAGAATGTGTTTTTTGTCAGGACGAAAGTGGCAAGATTGAGGAGAAATTCAGTCGGAGGGCGCTGGGGTGGGGGGTGTAGAGAAAGATAATGCTGGAGGAAAGATAAACCTTCTACATGGGGAATAGAGTTATAAAGGTAGGTTACGTCGATGGTGGCCATTAGTAGGTTGTCGGTGGAGGGAATGGAGACAGAATATAAACGGTGGAGGAAATAATAAGGTCTGTCCAAAATGTTTCGTGAATGTCGAATGTTCGCGGGCTACGTATATTTGATTTTCGATTTTTTTGTAGCGCTATGTTGGTACTTCTGTCTCTCACTTATGACGAAAAGTCCGGCCATTTTGAACGTTCATTTAATTGTTGTCAGCTATTCTGCTTCGGCGTGTTTTGGTTTGTCTTCGATTTTTTCCTGTTCCAAAAATGGATCAAAGGATCTGTATCAAATTTTGTGTGTAAAACTAAATTAAGGGCGCAGATGCATTCCTAATGTTGACTGTGGCATATGAAGAAGCTACCTTGGACCGAAGCAACGTTTATCGGGGGTACGAAATGTTCTCAGAGGGCCGAGAAGATGTCAACGACGAAGAGCGTGCCGGACGCCCGAGCACGACCAGACGAAAACGTTGATGAAGTGAAGAAAATAGTATATGCCAATTGTCAAATCACCTTTAGAGAAGTTGCTTAGGGCCTAAACATATTGATTGGCTCGTCCTATTTGATTTTTACTAATGATTTGGGCATGATACGGGTTGCCGCGAAATTCGTACCAAAAATGCTGAATTTCGACCAAAAACAGCAATGCATTAACATTGCTAATGAGCTGTAGGACTCAGTCCTCGACGACCCAAATTTGCTTAAGAGGGTCATATCTGGTGGCGAATCATGTTTTGGGTTTTGGTTATGAGGTGGAAACTAAACCTCAATCATCCTAATGGAAGCTGCCCCCGCCCTTGCGGTGGCTTGCGGGGTATCATGAAGATAGAGAGATAGATAGATATGGTTATGACGTGGAAACGCCCTAACTCCCAATCATCCCAATGGAAGCTGCAGCACGAGCCAAGACCGAAAAAGGCGCGCCAAGTTCGGTCGGATGTGAAAGCTTTGCTTAGAGTTATCTTCGATTGCAGGGGCGTGGGGTATCATGAGTTCTTGCCACTGGGTAGAACAGGGTTGCAAGGTATGCGCAATTTGGGCCAAGCAGTCCGCCACAAACGCTCGGTTTTGCGGAAGGTCAAAAATTGGCTTTTGCACCATGACAACGACCCTGCTCACAGATCGTTACTTATGCGCGAATTTTTGCCCAAAAACAACACACTCATGATGCCGCAGTTACCGTATTCCCCAGATCTGGCCCCCAGTGACTTTTTCTTGTTCCCAAAACTGAAGAGGCCCATGAAAGGACGACGCTACGCTACGATTGGCGAGATAAATACTGCATCGAAGGTGGAGCTGAACAAGACCACAAAAAAATTTTTTTTGAAGTGCTTCGAGGATTGGAAAAAACGTTGGCATTAGTTTATAATATCTAATGGGGATTAATTTGAAGAGGAGCATACAGATATTCATGAATAAATAAATAATTTTTGAAAGAACACAAAAGTCGGGATACTTTGTGAACAGACCTCATATATCCTCAACCACAGAGATATAATTGTCTTTTCGGGAGAACAATTGGAAATTTGTGAAGAAAGAAATAGAAGTACGAAACGCCAAAGTTTTTATGCCATAAACATTCAAATACATCCGTCTAAAACTGAATTCCTTCCTTCCTGACGAAATAATTGGCCAAATTGTGACGTAATTAGCGCATTGAAGTAGCGCCGAAAGGAAAGGGAATCTTTTCACCAGGCGACCATTTTTAAATGGAACTTCGAAACTGAGAGGAAATCCATCGCAATTTATTGATTGGTGGCATTATCATCACGTTATTATGCGAATGCAATGAAACCTGGTTTGTGAGACTTTTTTGTTTTAATCTTTGGCTTGTAAAAGTTTCCCATCTCTCATTAAACGACCAGGTTTTTTTTCAACCTCTTTTAATTCAAACCAAAACTCTTCAGGTGGCGCATGCCCGAAGGTAATGCACGTGGGAAGTTACGAGGGCGATTCGAACAGTAAGGTCTACTATTTTTTTTAAGAAAAACCAAATTTATTCTCAATTTTGCGTACATCGTAGGAAAGGTTAAGAATTTAGCTATTTTTCTACATAGTCACCTTTACGATCAATCACTTTTGCATCCTTGTCAGCAGCTTTTTAATACCGGCGTCGTACCTTTCTCCCGTCGCGTCACGAAGTCAACTGACGACTGCTTCTTCGACATAAATTCATCACCATTTAGTGAAAGGGTATGGACATGAAAAACGTGCGGAAGTGGTGCAGGGAGTTTTTTGATGGCCGGGAAAACGTCCACGATGAGCAGCGGTCGTGGCGGCCGAGTTTGCCGGAATCAACGGTGGCTCCAATTGACGATATGGTGCGCAATAACCGGAGAATTACCCTTCATGAGATAAAGGAAGACCTTAATGAAAAGAGTGGCTAATTCTCCGATCAGAATATATGGTGTCGGAGGTTCTAGGTTACAACAAGGCGCCTCACCAAAGGAGTGTGTTTGCACCATGACAATGCACGTCCACACCAACATGCACGTGTCACATCAAACGACCACCCTACTCAATGAATTCGACTGGGATATCATCGACCACCCCCCTTACAGCCCGGACGTTTCCCCTAGCGACTACCACTTCTTTCCTGCTCTCAAAAAACACCTCGGAGGATAGAAATTCAAGTCGGACGAGGAAGTGCAAAAAGCAGTCGTCAGTTGGCTTCGTGACGCGGCGGGAGAAAGGTACGACGCGGGTATTAAAAAGCTGGTTACAGGGATGCAAAAAGTGATTGATCGTCAAGGCGACTATGTAGAAAAATAGTTAAATGCCTTTCCTACGATGTACACAAAGTTGAGAATAAAAATGATTTTTCATGAAAAAAATAGCAGACCTTACCTTTCAAATCACCCTCGTATTTATCCGAAAATCGTCTATGCGTTGGTCAATGTGATGCCTTTTGTATTTACTGCTGTTCGTCTTCAGGAATACGTCGATAAGGAGGAATATTCTTCAATGCTCGCGAGTGAACCATTTTTGATCGCTTTTTTCGTGTTCTTCGTTCGGTAAAAATAAATATATTGAATTTTAAATTTAAACTAAAGCCTTTCTATTCATTGAATATTGCTGATTATTGTCGTCGATATTGTGAAAATCGGTTGGCGGGAAATGAGCAATTAGAGGTGGACTACTTGCAGTTGGAAGATTGCACAGAAATATTCATAATACATTCCAAAACCAATGCCCATGCACCTCTATTACTGTTTTGCTTTGGATATTTTGATACCAAGTAAATTCATTAGGATTTGATGCCTAGTTTTCTGGATAGGCGTCAGTTTCAGTGTTCACAAAAATCAGTTGTGAGACTCGCTATTAACTTTCCGTAGTTTGGAATCAGGTGAACTGAAATCGACGCGTGCTCCCTCTCAGACATCGTGCATGGCACAATTGATCTGGAAGAGGAATAGGCTCTGAATGTTACGGATTCATCCCCCTCTATCTCTTCGCCTCCTTCCACCCCTTGATGGCTCTTATGTGTTTCTGAAATGTTATTGACGCACATGAACATCCGTCAGCTGATCTTATACGTGAGATGATCGGTTCGCAGCCCTATCTTGTGAACCACCAACACTTGATGACGCCCACTATTACGACGAAATGGACAAACGAGAGTGGAATTCCGTCGCCTGGAGCGCTAATTTTCAAATAGAGTGAATCCAGGAGTATGCATTCATAAAAGTTACTCAAAATTTATTTAAGACTACGACCCACGTACTCTCAGCTATCATCTTGGATGGCTTAGATAGTACTTATTTTTATGAAATATGACTTCCTTGAGCTTACCTATCAAAAATTGGTCAAAGCAATCAAATATTCTCTGTTGCGTTGATGCCACTTACCAATATATTGACGGTGTCAGGCAAGTTTCAGGATTCCGAATAATTACTGTGCGAGTCCTTCAATAAGTTCTTAGAAAATACAAGAGAAGGCGCCCGCGGTATCACTAAAGGTTTGCTTTGAGTAAGCCGAAGCTGCAGAAACCGCGGGGTCAGCTTCTGAACGCACCTGCCGTTTGTGGGAGATGCCTTCGCATCCTCACCGCAGCCAACACTACCCCCACACAAAGTTGATTGACTGCCCAAGCGGGCAAGTATAAACCGTCCCGATGAGTGAAGTCCCACCTTTACCGGTCATTATACATAAGAAACGCATGGCATTGAAGAAAGAAACATGGCTGAGGTGGAAGTGCGGTTTGCGAGAAAGTGAAACTTAAAACTAGGAATAAAATATGAATTCTTAATATAACAAGAAAGGAAAGCCGACAGGGAACGGCCTCACTGCGTGAGATGGCCCTCAAACTCGCGGTCTACAGATTGGCGCCTTCCCCTCCTCGAAAGATCGAACCTCGGGAGGAAGCGTCTCGCTCGGTCACCCCGCCGCTTGTGGTAGACGGGCGAGCCCGTGCGGTCTCATTAGCGCGGCGACTTTTCGTTCGCTATTCCGCCTTGACCCACTCACGAAGAGGACCCTCCCTTCAACCGTCGGCCGAAGAAAGAAATTTCGATCGATAACTTCCTTAGGCTTGACGATCGCCTCTTAAATTTAAGTCGAATTTAATTCACTGGCATGCCTAACCAGTAAACCCACCAGATATTTAAGATTGCCAATGAGAATATGAATCATTAATTAAAAACATATGGATAAAACATATAAATTAAGCAGCAACTCACTAAGTAAAGCAAACGATCTGATTCCTCAAGCAGGTAATTTGCTTCGTCCTCACGAGATAGGGTCAATAATACGCTTTCAATGTTATCACTACGGACGGACAAGTTTCGGGACTTAGTTTACACAAGGAGGAAGTTGTCGAATCGTAATTCTCGTGGTGTACACTAGGGAGCGGGGTTCCCCAGGTGACGCAGGTGGCTGCACGGAGCGTGGGATGCTCCACACTACGAACTGTAGCACACGTAGGGACAAACGACGCACCGCGGATCCGAGGCAATTCTGCGTTCCCTTGGGAGTCCGAGTGAGACGGGTCTGGGCGCAGTTCAACAAGAGAGAGAGGACCTCCGGAGCATGATTTGGAGTCGTATGGAAGAGCTAGGGGAGATTTTAGTTTGTCACATTAGACCATGTAGATTGGGAAATTTTTGTCGGGTTATTGGAGTGGATTTTTTTGACGCTCAGGGTGCAGACGGCGAGGTATGAGCGTGGCTGGTCCTTCGGAGCGGAAGTGCCCTTGCGCGGCAATGACTATCAAGGAAAACGTCTTAAGACCAGTCGGAGCAGGTAGGCGTATCTCTCGGAGGGAATATAATAACCACAGCCGTACTAGGCGCATTTACATTCCCACTGCCTACAAGCATGAAGTTTCGGACAACATGAATATTTGAAACAAAAAATGCCGATGCATAAAAAATAAATATATGAGATACATAGAACCCATATTTGAAAGCAGGCAGGCACCAACGTAGGAACTGAGGAACTGAAAGGTTTCGTGAAATGCAGAAAAGACGGACCTAATGGAACAGGTGGCTGAGTATTGAAAGCATGTAACCCAAAACTCGGAAGCTGTCGGTAAAAATGTGGACTCATGAAATAAAGAAAATTTAAATATGGAATGCAGTTTTAAACGGTTAGGGAACTTAGTCATTGAGGCGATACGATGTGCGTGGATTGGAAGATATAGACATGTAGGCGTGAAGTAGGATGGAGAAAATAGAACGGATGTAAATGAGAAGAAGCGATGTCGTTCTATGAGGAATTCAAAGAAGGCAGGACACGGGTGGATGCAGGAGGCACTGAGGTGGCTCCTGCGGGATGCTGAAGACGGCAATAGAGGGAAGAATGCCGAGAAAGCTTGGCGGGGGAGGAAAAAATGACATGCATTTTGAATACAATTAAGGGAGGCAGTAAGAATTATAAACTAAGGAATTAGTTATTGTAATTTGAAGAGTAAGGATATTTTGTGTCGTGATAATTGAGGCTTAGGGGTACAGATAGAATTGGGAAGTCGTAGGGTCCATCGACGACATACCCTATCCCGGTTGACGACTACGAATGATAATGAGATCGACTGAGTTCTTTCCATTGCACCGCCATTTTACACGCACGTAGCTTCCTCTCCAAAGTCTTTCCCGCGCTCACCTAAGACGCAGAAATCACTTAACTTGGTATCACAATTTCCCTTGAAAATAAAAAAATTCACCACCTCCGTCCTCATTAAATCCACTAGCAAACAACAATGCCTCCAGCGCTACATCTTTGCTCCCATTGCACGCTATCCTCTCTCTGCCTACGAGCACTCACCCTCCGCCCACGGCCACCGCATCTCCGATTACCTTAAATCCCTGGACTCCACAGACTACATCATCATCTCCACCAGCGCGGTTACCACGAGTCCCTTGTCGATTGAAAAACATTCTTCGGCACTTCCAAACACACACACCCTCTCCATTTGCACAAAACTCTTCCCAGGCATTCTTCATCCTCAGACATATTCTCAAAGACCTCTTCCCCAGCTTGACAAACCAAAACACAACGGCAATTTTAGTACACAAATGTCCCTCTGTTACTTTCAAACGACCAACCAACTTATCTGACAGTTCACAGCCCACCAAACCTTCTGCCATCCGCAGACGCACCCCAGTGCCCTGCAATGGACCAAAATGTAACACGTTCGCCGCTCCTCGCCTCCCCTCTCAACTTCGATTCAATTCTCTCCCATCCCACGGCACTCCCTCATCCACACATACCACACGCAAAGCATTCCACCACCTCAACAGCGCATTCCACCCCTCCTCCTACCAGTTTGGTTGTGCACCACACCCTGACATATCATCATCCGCAGCACCGCGCCTCTCTCCCCACCGGTGCCTAAACATGAGCCTCCCTCCAACGACTGTTGTTTCATTCGACGACTGCTCCGACGTTTCCATGTCTTTATTACTGCCTCCCTCCAGACGCACCGCATTTAAAACTAAAAGCCCTCGAGTCGGCATGCATCTGGCTCCTTGGCACCGGCTCCAATCTAATCCTGAACCCTTGATCACCAGGGGGCACACCCTTCTCCCTCCCATCCACTCCCACCCCTGCCGATCACCCCTTTCTCCCACTCTCCTTCACTCCTCATGTCCGTCCTGCCCACACCCATCGCCCGTATCATCAGTTTTCTTCCTTCCGTTGAGAAACGTGTTCGGGTCACTGAAACATTCACAAGCCAACACACAAGTGTTTAAGGGATAATGCGCTAGAATACAATTGCGATGTATTTATTTGTTGGGTAGATTTTGGAAAGTCATTCCATAAGAGAAAACTGGGGAGAACTAATGCATGTATTGCAGCAAATAGGAATAGATTGGAGGGACAGGAGGCTAATCCGCAGCCTGTACATGTCTCAGGCTGGCCAAATGCGAGTGGGGAACGGGGAGTCCGGATGGGCGGTGTTAGGAAGAGGTGTAAGGCAGGGTGGCCCATTATCGCCGTTGCTGTTCAACGTATACTAGTATGCGGAGGAAATGATCAAAGAGGCATGGGAAGAACTGGAGGTAGAAATAAAAGTCGGAGGGGAATTCGTATAATCAGTTAGGTTTGCTGATGACCAAGCTTTGGTTAACAAGTCTCTCGAGGGCTTAAAGTGTTGAGATCATTAGAATATTAGTGCGATGGGTATGGAGAGAGAATCAATGCAAAAAAATTTAAATCTCTTGAGGCTCTCGAGAAAGAGAAATCCTAAGTTAAATGCTAAAATATGGGGTTAAAAACATTAGCAGGTTGAGTAGTTGACCTATCTCGGAAGTGCTTTAGACCAAAATGGTTAGTAGGAACGAAAGGAGGGAATTGTGCTAGGAAAAGAGGCTTTCACAAGCAAGTGTGCATTGATGACAGGGACATAGAGCAAGGTTGTTGAGAAACGGTTCGTCAAAACTTTGATATGGAACGTGGTTTGCACGGCACGGAAACATATATGGTCTGTCCAAAAATAAGAGGAATGAAACCGGAACAAAAATGTGTCACAGATCGAATTACTAAATTCTTCAAAATATCATCCTAGTGCTTCGACACACCGATCGCTTCTGCCAGTCGCGGTACGCTTCCTGACGCCTGACGGGAACCCCGTTGAGGCACATCGTCATTTAGGTTATTCAGCGTTCCAAAATGGTTGTCTTTAAAGCTCTTTTATATTCTTGGCAACTAAATTATGGCCGACAGTGCGATATCGGCTCGAGGTCACGAGTAGCGTGGTGTGGGGCTGCGCGCGCACGTCGTCGTGGTCAGGCAGCCTCCATTTGGCAAAGATCTCCTTCCTGACGCGTCGCACTCTTTTCTGCAGCCTTTTGAGGACTTCCAAATAAAAACCACCCTTCACTGTCTCTCACTGAGGCTCAAACTCTATGTGGATAATGCCTTTTGATTCGAACGAGAGGACGAGAAAGATACTACGTACTTATTTTCGGGATAGACCCTGTAGTCCAGGGGTGGCCGAACCGTGGCGCATTTTCCAAACGTGGTGCATTGGATTGATATGAGTGGGGCATTTCATCTTTGCGCCTGCTTAATTTTTTTTAATAGGCGTCATAACTGAATCCATTGTAATATTCCCATCATGAACGTGATCTCAGTTCTATTCGTACATGCTCGGTGTCTGAAACTTAGAATGGAACTTGTGAGATGTTACTTCAGTCGGGTTTACAAGCGTACGAATATTTTCATCGGTGTTGCCATTGCGAGTTTCTCGTTAACCGATCGCCAACACCGCCGCCGCACTAGCAACATATCGTTAGTTCGAAGCGAGGTGCGAATGAACGACTGGCGTTCCATTTGGTCAGTCGGTTCGGAGTGAGCCGTCGTGGCGTTGAGTTTGTTGCAGTGTACCATCGTGGTTTTTGTATTGAGAGTGATGAGATTAAATATACATTAAGTTTGTCGAAGAAGAGCGCCACTACTTTTTTCTTCACGCGAACATATAAATCCAAATTCTACTCAACTGATATTCTCTGTGATACGACGAACGCACTTGTGATTTACTCTTTGTTCATTTTCACTCATGGGAGTGGTATACTTTTCTACGCTTAAATTCCTGTTATCCATTACTGCGCAAAAGAAGCCATCAATGATAGGTAAAGTCAATGGCTCTACAACCTGTCTTGAAAATATTTTAAAACATCCTCCACTGAAATGCCATGCACCAAGAGGCACTGTGGGGAAAACTTGAAACATGCCGCACATTATGTTACCAGTTGTAAAATTTGTGAATAAAATTAGAGTAAGAGCATCGAACAGAAGAGAATACTGTGAATTGTTAGATTTGGAATATGGTGAACTTATTCTTCTTTGTGAAGTGCGCTGGCTTTCCAGAGGTCAGGTTCTGAGTAAATATTGAAAATTGAAAAATGCAGTTTGTAATATTTTGATGCAGGAAAATTAACTACCCAATGAAAGAACCCTATTGTTTGACAATAGCCGGCTATTTGATTTGGCCTAATTATTTGATTATACCAGCATTCTAAGTTATGTAAATTTAAAACTGAAAGGCAAGATAAATTACTTCCTAACTTAGTAAATAGCATTAGCTCATTTAACGAATCCCAGTCCAGGCGAATGATTTTAACACTCTGAAATTGTTGCATTGAAATGCACATTAGCGGATGACTCCGTTAAAAGTTACTGTTGCGGCATCTCCCGCAGTTTCTTTGGAATGGATTAAAACTGTTCATCTCCCAGTTAGAAAATAAGGATTTAAGCATATTTCCACATTGGAAAGAGCAGGGTGAATGTGCTGTGGATAACAGCAGTTTGACGAAATATATTGAAAAAGTCAATATATCGCAAGAGTTATTTGAAAGTCGTTCTCATGACTTTACGAAAGACGAAGACTGCATGTTTGCATTTATAAACCCATTTTCACTAAGCGAAGAAAACGAAATGCAGATGCCTGGTAATACTACACAAATGAAATTGATTGATTAAAAAACAAATTCATTCTTGAAAGTGGATTTCGATATGCTTTTTCCAGATCAAAACGCTTCTGATATAATTAATTTCTGGCATTAATTACCCTGTGAACATTTCCCAGAGCTAAGAAAACTGGCAAAAAGAAATGTCGCTTTGGAACGATATGCAGATGTGAACATGCATTTTCATTAAATGAAGTTAATTGAAAGAGAAACAAAGTCGCGAATTATTGCCTCAAATTTGAAGAACTCTCTGCTGAGTTCAGTGATAACTTAAAACACCAAACATTAAAAAAACTAGCGAACTCCAAGCAGGCGCTTAAGTGTCAATTACAGAAAGTGAAGTTTTTGAGCTATAATAGACATTTGCTTTCATAAAATAACTTTTTCATTTAAACACGGTTGATTATTTCGATAAAAATACTTTTACTTAAAAGGGCTACCACGGTTTTATTGATCATATTCCAGAACCTCCTTTATACAATTGTCTTTTGAAATGGCGTACATTAATTAATTCAATTTCATGATTGACTTATTTCCTTTTCCTGCCTTAAGGCAAAGCAGATCCTACCTCCATCCATATTTTACAACCCCAAACGTTAAAGTAAGAAGGTAAAAAACTTGCTTGAGTTTTATGGCGCATCTAAACTCATCTGTGAAAAAATTGGCTCATGGTATCCTCGAGGTTGGCCACCACACCTGCAGTCAAAAAAGTAAGACGAAAGGCGTAGATTGGAGGCTTTAAGTATAGACGTGGAGAAGGATGGAAAAAGTGAAATGGACCGAAATGATAACAAACGAGAAAGTGGTAGGAATGGAGATGAAGGAGAGAGGACCGCTACAGGGAGAGATCGAAAGGATGCAGGAAGGGAGATGCATAGCGTTTTGATCGGCGAGGGGATGTTGAAGGGGGGAAGACATTAAGCAATCGTGGAAGGGGTGGAAATAGGTTAGGGACGGTGGACGGAACGGAGGAAGTACGCCGAATTGAAGTGGGGCTTATTTTAGAGTCGGATGTAAGGTTGTCTCATTTTAGGAGAAGTAAAGAAATGTATCGCTGTATAATGTGACCATACATAAAATACCTTAAACGGTAGAATACCAATAATTTTTATTTGAGGTTCACTTAGGAGTGGATAACATTTTCATAGACCCTCAAAATCCTATTGGATTTTGAGGGTCTATGAATCCAGAATCCTCTTTACGAGACATATCCGAGCGTGTAAAGCAAACTCATCATATCCGTGTGAAAATTTGGTGGTGTCTAAGAAAACTAATACGAGGGCTCACCTTTCAAACAAATTCGAGTGGTTTAAAGTTCCAAGGAGATAATTCCAATTAATTTAAATATTGCCAACCTTTCCGTTCAGCTAAACCTTCAAAGGAATTTAGTCTTTCACTCATTCTTTTTAAGTGCTTACATTGCAAAATCCTTAAAGGAATCAACACTGTGAATCATTCATGTATGCGACACATATAAATAAGAGGGAGGAAAAATATTACTCCTTTAATCTCTAAATAAATACCCAGGCCCTTTTGAGTTCCCGTGACGAATTGAATATAAATTCTTGGCAGTTTGCGCTCCACTTCCTGTGGATAAAAAATGCCTTGAATCAAAATTAATGATAATTACCTGGGGTTCCTTACTTTATTCCACTGGTCGATATTTTTACTCCGCGATTGTCACGACAAGCGTTACTCCAACTCTCGCCACACTTTCTCCGTTGTTATTTCAGCTGGCGGACCCTACAATCGCGTCTTTTGGCGAAACAATTGTGACCATGAACATCATTACGTATCAATTTGATATGACGATTGCTCATCCTGGCAACGATTTTCATGGTTTCCATGGAAAAACATTTGAATGCACCGAGGACCACAATATCGACGATATATTAAAATATATCGCAACACAAAAATACGACGCATTGCAGCATCTTGGGAATACGTAATTTAACGAAAAGTTTTCCACTATAACATTTCCGATGTTTGTCTCAGTCGATTCTACGAAATTTCATTTACTTAACTGCACTGGCACTTAAGTACAGATTATCTGAAGTTATACAAAACGCCTCGGATATCAGAAGAACTCGGGAATGCTAAGGGAAGGCATGGCTTCAATAGAAGGTAGGGTCCAAGGCTTGGCACATCGAGTTCATTCTCAAAAGCCCTCAGAATCAAATATCACCCAGTTAATCTACAGAGAAGCTCTCTTGTCAAATAATTTACCTTCCAAATTACACACCTAATGACATTAAATGGAAAACGTAACAAATATGGACCCACTCCATTTATTTTAATTTTTATGGGACGAGATGGGATAGGGCATCAATCTTAGTTTTACACAGTGACATTTAAGTACTGTCCAGTATCAGCAACTTGAAAAAAAGAGTTGGAAACTTTGCTGAGAGCAATACTGCAGCTAAGTTGGGAAGAAAATTATTAGCAAAAAGTCTTATCTGGTGGCACATTAAAAAAATACGACCAAAGAGCAAGAAAATGCACTGACTACATGTCAATATACATATTAAACCTGTACTTTCAAAATCACTGGGTTCAAAGCGAAAATGTTTAGAAATATACATACAAGATTAAAAATGTGCCTCTCCTGATTTGCTTAGTTGGTTTTCTAGACTTAATCCGAGCAAGGGTTTCATCCACTTATGGGTTCAATTAAGTCTCATTAACAACACTACATTATTTTGAGTGTGCTTTCTAAAATATCCATGTTCTACTATCGTGCTTTAAATCTGCTTAGGCACCGACAGCTTTAGGATGGAAATATCACTGAAGGCTGGCTAAATAGCTATGAACCATAAATCTGAACCAATTGTTAAATAATCAATTTGATCACGAAGTCACAACTATTTATTTATTTAGCAAATGATGAAAGTAATATAATATGTTAAAAAATAATATTTCAACCATCCCAATTTTAAAATTAACATTAAGCATGAAATATATATATATGTATGGGCATAATAATTATTGAACACCTCTGATTGCATAAACAGCACAATTTTTCTGGAACTGTCTGGCTACCAATGTAATTGCATAAATTTGGGACCATCCTTAGACAAAACACAAAAGGCACTTCCCTCCTTTCCTTAAAGAAAATTATGTAAGAATTAGTGCATGGCCATGGCATTCTACTCCTCAACCAAGGCACACCCTTGTCTCCTTCTCCCGTGAATTTTTAAGGGATGGTCACCCATCTCCAATAACTGGCATTACTCCACTTGCTGACCACATTCTCGTCTTTACATATTCAAGAGAGCTTTGTTGAACAAGGGCCAGGAACTTCAGCAAGTTCATCCGCAAAATGGACAAGTGACCTCAGGACCAAGAAAGGGCAGCTGACACCACAATTAAATCCCTTCCCTCATCAAACCCCTGCGCCAACTCATGCCTCCCCAACCTCATCACCAGAGTCATCGGCTCCAGTCATCATTATGCCATCTCAATATCAGAGTTTAAATAGATAATTTTTGTGGACCAGAGAACCAGGTGATTGAGACCCCAATGTTTTATTCTAAAGCTGATATTGCCCAAGTGAGGAAGTAGATACATCATCTGCAATTTTATCTAATAATAGTAATGTGCCCAACTAAAGCTTTGCTATACCCTGAGGGGACCCATTAGATGTGATCTCGCACACGTGCAGATGCCTTTCTTCCGGATATCACATCACAATGAGCAGGCACTTGCATTCTTTCTTTTTGATCTTAAATTACTGTGAGGTTGAAAAATTCAAGTTTTGCATGAAAATGCACATGGTCTGGTTCAACTTTTTCCAGATCAATCGCAAAAATATGCACAGATGGGATGATGGTGGGACCATTGGATGGCTTTCCTTTCAACCCCAATGCCTATTTGGGTAGGGAGAACTAAATTGTACGCTCCTTGCACTCACATCCAGTCAATAATAGCACTCAGGTCATCCACACTACGAAATCGGTTCTCACTGAATTGCTGGAAAGTGTATCTACTCTTCAAACAGGCCGAGGCCTCGCTCAAAGCATTTAATGCTTTAAATTGTATTTTATCTTCGATTGATGCCTCAGGTAAAATAACTGCACGTTACAACAGTCACAAAAAAGACAATACTGGGCATGATGGAGTGCATAATGAACATTTATACGTCATTCACAATGGAAATGCATTTTATGGTTTGATTATTATGTATTTAGCAATATTTTTCAATTTTTATTTTGTCTCGTTAATGACAATATTGAGGTCATTAACTGGTTTGAGCACTTTTAGTTCTCGGCCAAACAGGTGTCTGTATTCAGTTTAAAAGGTGAAACTTGATCAGAGAGGAAAGTAGGGATCAGCTGTACAATACTCATAATTCACAATAAATGCAAAAGTTACTTCCACAAGAGAATGTGGAATACACATTAAAAAATACTGATTATAGTCCTTGTTGGAAACCAAGGAGAATAAAAACATTCATTTTATGTGACACCCTGACCTCATGTTTGCAGTCTTCTGCAAGTTGAGTGTACAGGTAGACAAAACACAAAAACCTTGGTGACAAAAATTTACAGCTCTTTCAAAATCCAGACACTCAGTACAATAGATTCATAGAACCAAAAAATCAATTTGTCGCAACCCTAGTGGAATCTTATCATCAGAAATGGACAAAGTTCCATGCAGTTCTTCCAATGACCAAGTGATGACAATGTCAAGGTACCTAGGTGCGGTAAACTGCAAGCAAAAAATACATCTTCAAAAATGAGAAAAATTTAGAAAAAAACATGTGAAGGATAGAAATAATTGAATAGCTGAAATAATGACATTATTTTTTTGAGTCAATTTTCTCACCGAGTGCTAAACCATTGGTGTAATTGTGGGCCAAAATGATGAAAATTAGTGACATTACCACAGAAGGGCACAAATACATGTACTTGAAGTAAATCAGAGACCTTTATTGAGGTGATCATTCCAGAGAATATGAATCACTAGAACCACTCCAGTTTGGTGGGTATATAATTTAATGTCAAGTATTCTTCATAGCATTTCAGAACAAACAAAGAATCAACCATAAATAAAAACCTCAACTAAGACATGACATTTTATTTCCAAGAAAGATTTTTTATGATAATGTAAAACTGACGAGGAAAAGAGGAGAGCTGAGAGGAGTGTACGCACATAGAAATGGATTCTTATTTGCTTTGTTCCTCCAAGCAGGCAGGGCTGCTGCTCCGCGATCAAGTACCTCGTCAACATTACTCCACATTTCACATTTGAAGTAATGTGTGATTTAATAATGACCAACATATACAAGTTCAACAAAATATTACTATCATGGATACAAATCTACTGGCACAAATTTTTCCTGAATGGAAACAAATGACAGGCTTGTTTGCCAATTTTGGGTAAAGGTGAAAATTTTATTATTTTAAAAACTTTCAATGAAATAAATGTTAATGACTTTCACATGAAGTTCAAAGAAGAGAGAAGTTAATATCAAATATATGTTGAATATTAATGCCGCTTACAGAGTGTGGCACATTTACAGAATGGAGAGATGTAGTAGAGTTTGGTGAGAAAGGGGTTGGTTACACATACACTGAATATAAGTGTGAAATTACAATATACACTTTTACAAGACAAAATTACAAATTTTGTGAAATTGTAGGGCTGATGCACAAATGAGAGGTCAAGATTTCAGAGAAAAAAATAGATGAGGCTGAAGAGTTTCATTCAATAGTTTTAAAATCAAATCCCCACAGAATTTAAACATCAGCTATTGAAAGGAAGTATGCAATTGAGAACCATGCCATTGAGCGCCCTCATAATTTTGTCAAATAGCTGCAATTTTATTCCAAAAGGCTCCTTCCCTCCCATTTTTGAATGAATACGCAAACTTTGGATGTCAAGATAGAGAAATCTGTAATAAAAAGTTATTACAAGTAACAATCACATTTGCACAGTCAGCACAAGGAAAGAGTCGACAGTTTTAATAAAATTGAATGTTTTATATGACTTGTGTTATAATCGTATAAAAAGCAGTCAAGATGCATAGATAAAACCTTGATGCAATCATTCTGATTACATAAGTAGGTAATGAATTCTTCAACGATGCCAAGATTTAAAAGTAGTTAATACAGTATTATATGAGATCAGAGTGCATGCTTCTTGGTGAAGCTAAATTTTTAGTCATCAGTATGAAATTAATTTCATATTGATAAACAAGTATTTAATTTAAATATACAAGTAAATGCTAAATGACTTTTTATACCTAGCTAACCTTTCCAGCCAAACAAAAGTATTTGTAAATAGAACAATTTGTATAAAATAGCAAATTATTCATTATATTACTACATCATCTCAAAATTAATACATAACAATTACATAGGCATTAATATGCTTCACAGATAATTTCATTCTAAAATCTTCCAAGTGCAAATAAAGTAACCATTATTCTAAAAATAGGCATTATAAAAATTCATCATACTGTTGACTACAACTTCCATTCAATTAAGTTTGCCTATGACAAATGATTCATGAGCACCAATAATCAACAGACAATACACAAAAGAAGTAGGTATGTCGTGATATGATAAACCATTCAAGGTTCATAGAAGCTCAAAATATTGAAACCATAAATGGAAACATTATAAATTAATAGCAAACCAACAGAGTTGCAGCAGCTTCAAAACAACATAACAAAAAAGGTTCCTACACACAAATGTAATGAGCATAGGGTGTCAAATACATTATACAACAATATCTCTTTTACAATATAAAGGCATCTGTAAAAAATGAAATTATAACAGTCATATATAGGTATATATGTATTGGGACAACTCGTGTAAAATACACTACAGTCATCACCAGGTCACATACACACACACACACACACACACACGCAACATACACACATATGCAACAAACACACACAAACACACACAAAAACATTAATTCCACTTCAAATAAAACAATTATCACAATTCCTTTTCTTATAAATAATAAAAAGAATACTCATTCTCATGCAGTAATTTATCAAACCACAAATTACTCCTTCTATCAGCACACATATTTTCCACTAAAATATTTCTTATGATCTATACATATAATTGTGTATTCATGTGGGTGCATGCGTGCATATGTGCGTGTGTGTGTGTGTCGGTGCGTGTGCACATGCAGGAGTGTGTACTTGTACATATACATACATATGCGGCATTAACATGCACACAAGTATGTATATGTATATGTATATGTGGGTCTGTGTGTGTGTGTGTGTGTGCATCTATACACACACATACATACATACATACACACACACACACACACACACACACAAATACACACACCCACACATTGGTGTACACACACACACACACACACACACACATATATATATGCGCACACAAACTCATACATATATTTATAGGCATACACAAAAAATATGTATATACATACGCACACATATTCATACATATATAAAGACATGACTGTTTCAAACCAACGCAGGTATTTCTCAACAATGGATGAATAACAATGAATATCAAGGCTCATAATATCTTGTTCAATAATTTCTTTCACATTCAGTTGCTGATCATTCAACACGTGCTTCTGGCTTCAACCTGTGCACATTCAGCAGACGATAATCGCCCATTACAGGCTCAGTTCTCACGAACACATTCATACTTTATCAGGATAATCTAATAGAAATGTTAATAAACTATACTTTGTATGTTAGATTGTAATTATTAAACAAATAAAATTTTATTTGGTAACATCTGAAATTATGCTAACTCACCGGTAAAATATTATACAAAATGTATGGTTGAATTGAATTTACAATGAGAATGGGTGAAAGGAAGTCACATAAACAGTTTGAGAGGAAATACAATTACATGATTTTTTTTTAACATCTTAGGCTAACCTGAAGTCTAAGCAACACCATTAAAAGTGCCCAGTGTTGCTTAATGCCAACTTATCCATTGACAACCCCTTCCAAAAACAAGTTAACATCATTAAATGCACACACATTCATTCATGGTCCATGTCATGCATTTTTATAGCAGCCAGACAAGAAATGACTGAGTAATTTTTCTTTTGAAGATATAATGCAATACAAGCAACCATAGCTTAGATACAATTGCCTGAAATTTAGATTTTACAATTTAATGTTGGTTATATTACAAGAAGACAGCTAGTTGGCAAATTCATTTCATATTTGAGTTACAGGAAGCATTTACAAGAAATATCTATAAATGACAAAATTTTGATTTTTTAAATCATTAGAGCCTTCTTTGTGTACAAACATTTAATTACAAGAAAAACTATTTGTAATCTTTCAACAAATCCTACAGTTAGCACAAATCTTTATACTCCTTCCACTCTATATTTGTTTGCATTAAGGGATTGACTGACCAGTTCATTACAAGTATGATGACAATTAGGCCAAATAAGGGAAACAGTTCATGGAACTGACTTCAACAACATTAGGTATTTGAGAACGTCTACTTAAGTCTAAATGCAATGCACTCTTAATGCAAAGGTCACATTCAGAAGCTGAATCATAACAAGAAAAGTATGTTGAAACTGCCCCAAATATTTTTGAGAGATTTCTTTTCAGTTACAAACCTATTTTGACTGGAATAATGGCAACAGTGAGAAAAGTACATCTCTTCCGAGTCCACCACCAACATGTCCTGTACATACACGCTAAGTGAGTACTGACAAATTCACCAATGTGCACTCATTTGAGAAAAAATCTCTTTCACTCGGGTGATAACACAAAGTTGAAAGTTGATACATTAATGACCTCACATCAAAGAAAGTTATGCAAACAAAGATGTTTTACCAAATCATCATGACATCATCCACGTGGTACAAACTTAAAAATGGCATGTAAAAAAGTCATGTCAAAATATTCTTATGCTGTATTCTTGTGCTTAGGATACCGGCTCCATCAATGCATAATTCGGCACAAAAATGAGTTTATTGCATTGAAAATGATATGGTGCAATCAAAAGATGTAATGCAATCATTAACATAGATAATGATGGAAAGACAAGAGATTGTCGACAGTTTAAGCTCACTGTTACCTAATCCACATCACACAACAATAAGCAGAGCGCCAGAGGGCAGGCGAGAGCGGGGGCATCCCATTGCAACAAATGCAACAGTGCAATAGGGCATGAATATCTGCATTCCTCTCTCTCTCTCTCTTTCTCTCTCTCTCTATTACTCAAATCAGGGCTGAGTACATATTGGAGGACTTAGAAATGTGGAGGACATGACGAGAGGAAATGACGAACCATGGGCAACAACTTCACCAAGAGGAGAGAATGGAAGGTCTGCTTGTCGCATCTGTACTCTCGGCTATAAAACATTTTACTTGTGGGCAAAGGCATACGCTGGAGACAGAGCGCTGCCCGACCGGTGGAAATGGACATTCTGCCACTTGCCATCCCTCTTGTGCCACACCCGAGACTCCTCCGTCTGCTGAGTGTGTGCCTGGCCCTGCCTGCACGACAACAAGGGACACATGTTAGTAGGGAGAAAGCAAGGCCCAGGGGGAGGTCAGGCCACCCTGCCTCATTAACTAGAGGGACAATGAAAGCAAGCAGCCATGCCATTTTCCCATCTGAGGGATGAACTGGGGTAAAATCAATGATCAAATACATTCTCCATAAAATAAGTTGATGATAAAATGATAAGTTATTAAAAAAGTTAACTCTGAACTTCAGGGATCATATTACTTCTTGGAATGGTTTTCAATGGTTGGCCAATGACTGTTCCGTGGGGAGAGACAACGAGTGGGATGAGGGGAGGTTGGGGAGGCAGGGGGTGATTTACGGGGCTCGCAATTGATCGCTGCAATCCCTCTTTTTTCACTCTTCTTTCCCTTTTACTTTGATCAGTCCTCAAATGCCTTTTCTCTCTCTCTCCCTCTCGCTTCCTCCCCTTCCACGGCACCACATCCCTCCCTGCCCCTATGAGCACCCCTCTCGTCAGGCATCGCTCAAAATCTGTGAAAGTGCCACCATCATCCACCATTGGACCTGTGGGCACCAATCGTCCAAAGATCCTCCCGGGAACGATCCAACTCTGTGAGACACCCTCATGCCCCTCCTCTCAATCCTCACCCTCCCCTTATCCCATGTCTTCCCACTTCTCCATCATTGGCCATCGACAAAACTTCCGGGATATGATATTTTCATTCAGCCAAAATTAGACGTCCTTTAAACACGTAATTATGATGATGAATTTTAATCATTAAGCAACTTACTGCTTCAGACCCCAAGCATTAATTTCCAAGCAATCCTTGACCATGATGTGAACAACAAAACTTTTCGTTAAAAATAAAATAAAGTCTTAAGTGTTATGAATAAAGGAAAAGAATTGAAGACCTTGAGTTGAGACTATGGTGAACATCATATTCACATTGAAGGGCATTACTTGAATCAAAATTAACCCAGATATCTTATTTTGGAATTCTGATTGCACTCGGGTTGCTTTGGGATGGACATGCTGAGAAACATTCTGTGTGAATCACAAGACCTTTATGATGCACTTCTGAATATTGAATGTGCTTAATGAAAACTTTTCCACCAAGACCAATGCTTTTGAATTTTAACAAAAATCTAAGGAATTGAACAACTTATCACAGTGCAATAGTGTAGTATAACCTATGCTATTATAGTTATGTGGTGACACTGTTTGTAAGCAAAAAATACTTAAATATTTGATGGTTCATGGCGCATTATTGTTTTGAATCCCTGTCATTGCAATGGTAGTAAACTTGGCTTGAGATTAATTTTATTCCTTTTCTTAGAGGCACCCCTGGGTGATGAAAAACCTGAATAGGAATGTTCCTTGCTTATAAACTAACTCTCAAGGTTTCCCTAAAGGTAAATATATAATTTAATAAACAATTCAGGAATTAGTTTCTTTCACATATATAAAACCAGCCCTGTGAGTGATGATTGATTGGCAGAGCATATTTATTCTAGCATCATTGTTTACATTGTCACTCAAGTACAGTATCACTTTCAGCTCAACTTTTTCTTTTACTTGATTAGTCTATTTTTATTTAAATGAATAAACCCATGTAATTCAGTCATCGATTAAGAAATAGAGACAATGTTCAAGGATTAATTCTATTGTTTCCCCACAGATCCCTTGATCATTCAGTGGCATGACAATTCCTCTCTGGGGGACCATGTGCAGAGCACTTCAAGGGGAGTAACTCCATCCACTGGATAGAACTTTTACTGTGGACACCTTGGTGCCTAATTGTCGAGGAGAAGGTTAATGCCAGTGCCAGGTTTCTCTCCATCCTTCCTCGAACATCCAATCCCAATCAAATTGGCCACTTCTATCTCTTGTCACATAAATGCCCTCAACCATTGGTCGTTTTCCCTATCGATGACTATTCCCCTATTGATAATGAAATTGACAAGACAAGTGTAACTCCAGGGTAGGTTTCCCACTCAGGCTGACAGACCAAAACTCCCATGAGGGCATCAATTCAATTTGCTCCATTGGATGCTGCGATTGGAACCAAATGGACAGCAAGCAGCAGGGTACCATGCATCAAAAAAGTCACTCACTTGTCAATGAACTGGGTCAGCCTCACGTATGCTATGCAGGCAGCTTCCTCTCCGAGTAGATGAACATGTGGATTTATTATTGTAGTATTTGCAGTTTTACTATTTTTCCCTAGCACTGAAAAATAAACAAGAGAAAGGTTGATGTAAGTGAGGGTGAAACTGACCCCACTAGGTGGATCAATGAGATTTGGTCATGACAGAGAGTGCAGTGAAACAACGATATAATATCAGTAGTATGATGAAGTCAACCAAATAACTGAATGCAATAAAAGCCACAAAGAAGGAAGCAAAACTAAAACAGTGTGTGACAGTGCTGGGCAGCAGAACTTGGAAAACTGAACTTCATGTGGAGAAGCAGATGAATTCACCAGTCACACTGGTGCTGCCCTGCCTCAGCCAATCACTCTACATATCCTCATGCTGGCAATGCCTCTCCAGAACACCCTCCCAAGCACCCCTCACCACCCCTTCCGTTGGGTGCCCGCCCCTCTTGAGCTCACCCGCTCAATTATGAAATGAAACAAAATAACGCACATTTGTAATCATTTTAACGCACTCCATTGATCCCAACCATGGGTCTCAACTATTCAGGATCATGGCCAAAGGTAAAATATAAATCAGAAATACCCTTTTAAAGGTTATCTGTGATGATATCAAATAGGTTTTTATGCTAGCCAATAATTCCTTAGATGATGTAGCTTCAGTTGATATTAATAAAGTGCGTGGAATATTACAATTTTGTTTCATTTCACAATGGAATCATTCTACTCAGTTGGAAGGATTTGCAGCAATACCCTACTCATTACGTGGACCTATGTTACCAAAAGTGGTGGTGCATGGTGCTGGGGCAGGGGTTGATGGGTAGGGGATAGTTCAAACATCTGCCCATCTTTGAGAGTACACACTCACAGATGCTCTCTCTGACAATGGCCTTGCATCATGATTCTTAGTTGTCACAGAACAACTATCATCCAATAACAACCTCCAACTCATGAAAGCAAGTAAACTTCCCATGGGACAAAACACAAGTTGTAAGGGAATCTAACAAAATTTTGCAAAGGATCACTAAATAGTCAACTATCGGAGATTGAATGCACACTCCATGTGTCTGAGGTACGTCACAGCCAAAGTAACACTGTGATGGGGAGGCAGGAGAGAGAAAGGTTCATATGACTACTACTACAAATGATTAAATGTCTTTTTCCCACATTTCCATGACTGCCTAATATTCATTGAGAAAACCTGAAATCCTTACTTCCATGAATGGTCAAGGAATGATTGGTCCCATTCTCTTATGCACCTGCCATGACTGAAATTCAACAGTGGTGCACCCAATGCTATTTCTCTAAGATTAACATCGATATTTTTATGTAAAAGTAAGCTGACAGCATGCAATGATCCCCAACTGATAGGGATAAACTTTGTGGTATCGACATCAAATGGGTGAAACAATACACTCAGATAGTACATTTCTCAATGACTTGCATGCCACTAAATGAAATGGAGTTCTATAAAAAACCACCTTTCAGAGAAATACATCCCAATTTAAAGAAACAATAATGCACTTGCATAATCTGTATGAACTTTAGAATTCTCATAATGAACTTAGCAATAATGATTTAACATCCCTAAAAAAAGTATTTTCCTCCAGAATATAACTATTTTTTGTTTTATCAAACTAAAATAATTGCATCAGCACTGTGAATGATGTAGTGAATGACTGAGGCAAAGTGTTTGCTTGTTTTGCATTATGTGTCACTTCTCTGTTAACCTCTTTCCCAAATTTCTGTGCTATTTCTGTCTTTATCGGAGTCTGTTTCAAAAATTAGAAGAATGATTTTATTCCGCCAATGCGGATGGCTAGAGCGGGGCAAATTGTGACGAGAAAGTTGTTGGGAGATCTTGTGAAACCAATGTGACCCATGTCAGTTGTCTCACACCTGACGCTAGTGCGTGAATCACTGCTGGATGTGACCCCTATTTAAGAGTCACGCCACAAATTCATTATGCTGCATTCTATGTCACAACAATACGCTACAAAATTGTGTGTTAAGCTCTCGTTCGGAGCCCATGGCCATGGCTAATGGAGATGATGACGTCCCAATGAATGGCTGTTCCACTGGCACAAGATGTCCCGGTAGAGTACAGAGGAGGTTGAGGATAAGGAACGAGGCCGTGGACGTCCTTCGAGGACACAGTTTAACAAAAGTGTGCCGAAAGGGGAGGACATGCTCAATTCCAATGGACTCCTGAGTCCCAGAATGCTAGCAGAAGAATGCAATATCCCAAAAACCACAGTGCATCCTATGTATTCCCACAGTGTAGCCATGAGAATGGTGTGTGCTCCAAGGTGCTGTCAGAAGATCAGAAGGCTGCTTGTGTGACAATCTCATGTAATCTCTTGGACTACGGTGAAGGTGCTCCGAATTTTACACATGACGTGGTTACTGATAACATTTGTTCCCAAGAATAAAAAGGAGCTTGAAAGGAAACCATTTTGGCATAATGGATAGCATCAAAGAGGCTGCAATAAGGAGCCTGAACAATATAAATACAATCCAGGAAGTGTACCGCAACTTCTAGAGGTATTGGCATTGGGGTGCCAAGTCACAAGTCTGCTATTTTGAAGAATTTTAGTAATTTGCACTTTGATCTGCAATAAATTTTTCCGCCAGATTTATTCTATTTATTTTTGGAATAGGCCCTGCATTTACCTCTAGTTTTTCAACACAATTACCTACATTGTAAAGGGTCATGACCATCAAAAAATAATCCAATTCAATCTCATTCCTTATTTCACACTTTGTTTTCACTTTTCCTTAGTATTACCTTTGACCTGCTATGGATGATTAGCATATTTGTCATAAGTGTGTTCCCTGGGACAGCAATATTCCCTGAGTTTAGTAAGGAATACAAGGGATGGGATTGATAAAATTGAAAAAGCCAAAATTGGCAGGAAAGGTAAAATCATGCAGACTCCAAGCAGAAAATAGTTGCCCTTTCAGGTTCACAGCCCAATTCATTTTAATAATGATTTTATATAATTCTTCCTGGAGGAGCATGGCAGTGGAACACATATCCTTCTCAGCTCTCCTCCCTAAGCCACACACAATTCAAGCCCTCACCTTACTCATAGTGAAAGGGGAAATAAACTCATATTGATCAGATGACTAAATTTAGAAGATCACCATGCACCGTCTAATTCCCCTTCCACTATCTTCAATCCATAGCTAAAAATGGCAGCACTCTCGGCTAGCCCTCATGAATCAAAATTCAGTGTGAGAATATTTCAGTTTAATTTCTTCACCCAAGTCATATTAATTAAATCTAGCTGTTAGCAAATGATTCACAAAACTTATCACTCTTTCAGAAAAGTATTTTTGTTGAAAAGTTAAAACACTTTAGGTACTAATTTTCACAGGCCAACATTCAATATTTTAAAAAGAGATATGCATGCATTGATGTAAAATCTTTCCCATTAGTGAATACTTTCAATTAATGCTGTTTATGGCCCTATTTTCTTGTTCCCTAATTAATGAAATAATTATCTCAATATATATGGAGATAGGGGCTCTCCTAACAGTTACCTGCAACTGGTTCTATTACTCTCACCTTTGTAAAATTCTTGGAAGAGGTCTGAATGTTTTTCAGGTTTTCACCACAACTGTTGAAAACCAAAAGAACATGCAGAGCTCATCAAATCCATGAAGTGAAAACCTCCAATAAACAAAATACTCAGAACCATTATTAAATACCAATGAAGTAAGTACCTGGAAAGAAAAAATATACTGGCCACGTCTCAAATTGGTTTGCAATCAGGAAAGTCAATGGCATTATTACGAAAAATGTGACCGATGAGCTAATGAAAGTTTACAAAGAGATATCTTCCATCTCTCTCATTGTCTGGGACTTGAAAAAAGCTTCTGATTGTTTTTTAAGACATTTTTATGCGACAACTTTTAAACTATGACATCCAGAACTGAGAATAAAAAATAATTAAACAATATCTCACTGTTTAACTGGTGAAATGATTCTAAGGACAATTTCAGACATTTTGCTATGAACCCCCTCAAAACTTCATCAGTTGACCTTTGAATTTTTCATTTGAATTGTTCAATGAGCAATTATCCATTCAGATCACTGATCCTCAAAAATTGTCTTTAACATAAAAAACTATTTTTGATTTTGTGACACGAGTCAAAGCCTGGTTGACGTCACACTGTGTGATCTAATGAATTTTTATAAAACCACATGAATGGAAGAATGCTGAACTTGTGTATTTCCTTTAAAATAAGAAAATAGTTGATATATTGGAATGCAATTATTGGCTTTAGAATTCCATACACTTCTGTGTGTGCGTGTGTGTTTGGAATTACTAAGTCAATAATTTCATTTAATTATGTTATGCAGATTCCATAAAGTTACGCCGGAGACAACAAGAAAATGGTTGTTTATTGTGAAAAAAATACTACAATTTTAACTCAAATTAATGTCCTTTCCTATCTTCTCACCAAATAACTTTATTTTTGAATCACCCTGTTTGGTGCATAAAATGTGGGGCTAAAAAAAATATGTTGTCAATATTTTCCAAAACACAAATGGACATTGAACTGAGCATGAAATCACCAATCTAATACAAGTGAATCAATTACTCTTGGGGGAATAACATGTCAAGGAGGAGTAGGAAGGGGCTCTGATCTAGTCAGTGATGCTCCTTCCCATAACATAACAACAACACTGATTGTTAGATCACATTAATTTCATTGCCTTGTAATTATTCCAGTTCCTTGCATGAACATTTATATGCTTGTGGTTTCTTTTTTTATGCAAGCCATTCTACTGATGTGTCAGGCCGATAATTTTACAACATCTCTCTATTTTATTCAGTAATAATAGTAATACTCTTATTAATATATTTATTATTATAATATTTTCGTTAATATGGGTGATGGTTCCAACATTAATTATTCATTTATCGTGGTCCTTTCAACATAACCTGAAGAAACTGATATGCAATCTCCTTCCCTGAACCAATATTTTTTAATTGCATTAAAATTCATCCGCAAGAGATGCAGAAATGAAACCCAGACTGGTAATATTAAACAAATAAAATCCAATAACAAGAATGCTATACAATTGAGCTAAAATTTGATCAAAATAAAGATATGATAGTAATTACCATTCTCAAAGTAAAATTTGTGAAAGTCCATTCCTTCAACTAAATTACCTAGAGCCTCAGGCTCAAATGCAGTGAGGTGGGGGTCACAGATTTTCCTGAAAAGAAAAGACCAAAGGTGTTCTCAAGTACAATGAAAGAAGACATCATGGAAATAAAATTCAATCATTGAATAAAATTGATAAGAGCATAAATCCTGCCGGAACAATAAGAGAGCGAAATAGCTTACGTGTATGCCTCAAAGTCTCCAGCATTAATAGCCTCAATCAACTGCTCCGTCATTTTGATGATCTCTTGTTTGCGAGCTGAAAATCAGGGAATGATTGAGGAAGAACAGAATGTAAATCATATGCATGAAATATCATACTATGAATGAGAAATAAGTTTAAGCAAGAGGGGGTGTTGGGGGACTAAAATTATGTGATGTTAAACACCCCTCACCAGGCCAATTTACATTCTAATTACTCCTATGTTATCAAAGGTTAGGCAGTCCTCACACAAAAAAGTTATTTTCAATGATCACAGACAAAAACAGTCTATTTGGCCAAAACTTCCACATTGTTACTTGAACACCACCACAACCACGGGAAAAGCAGCAGAATACGTATAGTTATTTTGAACATTGCTCCTTTTCAAACATTCATAAAACAAACTAATAAGAATTTGTAACAATCTCAAAAAGCTTCCTGCACAAAACTATGATTAATTTACCCCTGTAGTTGCTAATATTTTTATCTTTCCAAATAGTGATCACCTAAATAATTATGTAATAGTTGTCAAATATTAACTAAACAAGATGCCACTCCCTTGGGAGACAGTGACTGGAAAAATGATGTGTGATGAAGACATGGTTTCTTCAACCTTGAAGTAATATGCAATTAGTCCATGGCTTATTATATTACAATTATGCATGTACACTTATGATTGTCCTCTGCAATAAATAACCCTCCTTCATATGATAACATCTTGAGAATAAAAGAAAAACTTTGGTAAATGATTCGAAGAAATATTGCATAGCATTGATAACAATAGCAGAAAAATATACGTTATCAAGCTACAGTGGTTGCTGAGAACTTAACTAAATTATTCCTTAAGAGGCATGATAAAATGTTAACTACATATATAAAAAAAGAAAAAGAAGAAAGTTAACAGTACTTATCCTGTCAGAGAATGAATTATTTGCTATGTACTTATTGAATTACAGGTAATCCAGGTACTAGTTCACAAAAAGAATTTATGAGCTTAATTATTTAAAATTTTATAAAAGCTTATTTTTAAAATCCACTGTGGCTAGCACTCCCAGCATCCTTCACTGAATCATATGTATGAGACTGCAATCTTATGTGATGGGAAGCCACAACTTGAGTTATTCAGATTTTCCCCACAGACGGGTAAGAGAAGTTAGAGGGTGGTACATCTCACTTCCGAAGTTAACCTACATTTAAACACCTCTCACCAACGTACAAACCAAATGCTCTGAAGAGACTCACCAAAACTTGAACAATATGATTAACAAATCTATATTTTGCCAGTATTACGATTTTCTCTCCTTGAACAAAATACATTCACAGTGCCGCCCACTCACATGCCAATTATTGACGTACCCTACCCTCTACTGTTTTTTCATGTGTTACATGTCCACCTTACCTGAACAATGGGAATTGTTGGAAAGCTGCGAGCACGTCTTGTTTGGGCACAGAATCCTTATCTCTATAAGTGGAGACCATGGATTAGAAGATGGAATATATATAAGGGGAAAAATTTGAAGAGAGAGACTGCATTTTATATTTCACATGCTTACATACCCACTCTTGATCCACTTCTAGCAAAGAGATTACATAATAAGGTCGTCAATGAGACTGTGGTGTTTGTTTGAACAAACCTGCTTGATTTGCAAGGATATTTTGTGTATGAGGAAGGATGCCGATCAATATACTCACAGCTTGAATATCAAATTCCATCAATGTAAATGACTGTCACCTCATTTCATGTGGGAAAATTACAGATAAAGTGAATCGAATGATGCACAGCAAAATAATGTCAATATTAAGTTTTCCATCATATCATACACAAACAAATATGTTCATCTACACGTAGGCATACACGTTTATAATAGCCACCAATTTTATCTCTTATTTGATTAAAAGAAGGAGCATTACAAAAACAATCAGAAGAGCAATATATAATTTTCTACAGTAAGCCATTTAATATTCTGCCTTGTGCAAACACAGATGCAACACACATAGCAAGTTTAAGTTATATAATGGGTTCAGTCAAAGGAGGTATTTTAAAACTTCTATTAATAGTAACTAAATATGCAAGCCAGGGAGAGGGATGCAGCCCACAAAGGTATGTATGTAACATTCACATAAATGGGGTTGACATACATCATATTGTTAATATGTGTATTATCTTCCATCCAACCTTGCATCTACATATTTAAAAACTCTACAGCTAAAATTTTTATTCATACAACTGTCTATCATAGTTGCATCTCCTCTCTTCAAATACACAATTCCTAATTCTGACAGAGAAAGACATGGGATGAATGCAAAAAATGAATTAATGTAGTGAACTAATATAGATATCAAAAGTTTATTTTGCATTGTCTTTAGAACCAAGAGTGTTTGGAATAATAGTCCCATTTATTCCCTGTGAATCCATAAACTAGTGAGAAGAGGCTATGGCCATGATAAGAGCCACCCAATCTTTGAAGGCTCAGAAAAAAATTAAACTTCAACTCCGGTTTAATAATGAAAGGTCTGAATAGGTGTTAAATTACTTGTATAGAGCGTAAGATCTAATTTTTCTGGTGATCTCAAATATATTTATAAATGCACCATGCATAATGCATATTGTGCAATGGTCCATCATCAGTGGGTACTTGTTCGAATTTGAATCAATATATGTATCACACTCTAGGAAGGGGCAAAGGCCCCGAGCAAGTAGATGTCTAACAGGTGTTCCTCATCGTATGCCCCAGAACATAATTGCGAGCCATGCTTTGTCGGCATGAGCAGTCTCATGAGTGGTGACTAAGCAATGACCATGGGGGTGGAGGAAGACATGCTCCAGAGAGCTTCCCTGTACTGACACACCACAAACTTCATTGGTGGAAGGAAAGAGATTGTATTCTAAGAGTGATGAGCTCACATGATGGCAAGTTTTGGGTGGCATATGATCAGTTCCCTCAATACTTCATAGCTTCCTGTTGCGGACCGTGGCATATATGCCAGCAAAGTTGGCATACATGTCCAGCTCCAAATACTGCACCATTAGACCCTCCATGATTCCTTCTGCCATCAGGGGCTTTCCCAACAATGCCCCTCCTTTGTGCACAACACAGGAGTAGCTGGCCACTTGAAGGCACACGAGGAGCAGGCACTGGCCTCCTCCCAACCAACTACACACCCCTTCCTGGCCACAAATTACACCATATTGTTCAATTTCCCTCATGTCTACCACCGCTAGTTCCCACTGAGGGCTCTGTTCCCCAAGCCATCACACTCTCGGGCATCCCTCGGAAATTTCAGAGCATAAAAATCATTTGCCTTGACTGGGATTTGAACCCGGATCCCTCGATGTGCACGCTAGTACTTCAGCCAGTTAAGCTATCGAGGCACCCTCTTAAACTCTGAAAGCACTCAGCTGGAGATCAAGGGATCCAGGTTCAAAACCCGGTCAAGGCGAATGATTTTAACACTCTGAAATTGTTGCATTAAAATACATATTAGTAGATGACTACATTAAAAGTTACTGTTGCGGCATCTACCAACGTTCCTTGGAATTAGTAAGTTTTGTTTTTTTCCAAATAGATGGATGGACGGGTTGCAGTTTCTCTGGCTAGATTCGAGGGAGGGGAGTCCCAGGAAAGGCTGTGCACTTGAGTGGCACTTGACTCCCAGCCTTTAGAGTGTGTGGCTCGTTTGTTTGCAATAGCTCAGTAATGCAACATCAATACGCTCTGTCATGAACTGGCTATTGGAACAGAACTGCACCATTAAATTTTGCATTAAATTGAGAAAAACTGGGAAAGAAGCTCATGAAATGCTCAAGGCAGCTTATTAAGATAATGCCATGGATAGATTGAGTGTTTTTGAGTGGCACAAATTGTTTTGGGAGCGTAGAGAAAATATGGAAGACACAAAACTTTCAGGATGCTATTTGACCTCAAAAAGTGACTAAAATCTTGCAACCGCTAAGATTTTGTTGGAAAGGGATTGCAGACCAAGTGCTCACATGGTTTCTGATGGAATCCCTCAAATTGATGTGCATCAACTGGTGACTGAAAGCAAAGGCACGGGAAAGGTGTGTGCGAAGTTGGTGCTGCGACTGCTTTAGGATGGACAAAAGGAAACCCGTCCACGGACCTGCCCACAGATTCTCAACCATGTGGGAGTGAGGACCCAAATGTTTTCTACAACGTCCCACCAGACTTCCTCCTCATCCCCCGCCTCAAATCCATACTATAAGGATGTCACCACAGCACAGTAAAACATTACACCAGGCCATGACAAGGGAGCCTAGCAGAATTCCAGGCGCGCCTTACAGAAAGCGTCTAAGGCATGGAAAAACCACTAGTAGCAGTGTGTGAATGCACAAGGGAGCTACCTCAAAGACTGAAGTCAATGTATCAATTCTGTCAATAAATTGCTTTAATCAATTCAGCTCTATTACTTTTGGGATAAACCATGTATGCATATGCAAATATATATATGATATATATATATATATATATATATATATATATATATATATATATATATATATATATATATATATATATATATATTATTATTATTATTAGGTAATCTACCGGTTAAGGTAGGTTTTTGGATGGACATAATTACTAATTAAATAATTTGCGACCCCTAGCAAAACACAACATTCTACTTTACTTCAGGTCCTTCTTCATCTCTGAGTACATTCTACCTCCCTTCATCCAATCAAACATCCCTATCCTGTTCCTTCCCTTTCCTCGTTTGCCTAACATTCTCCCCTCAATTACAGTCTTCAACATCCCGTAGCCGGTCAAAACCCCCTTCTACTACTTTTCCTGCCTCCATAGGATTTCTCCCAACAAACCCCTCTCTTCGCCCACCATACCAAGTACTTCCTCGTTTGTTTTCTTCTCGGTCCATTTCACCTTCTCCATTCTTCTCCACACCCACATTTCGAAAGCCTCCAGTCAACGTCTATCCTCCTGCTTCAATGACCACGTTTCCGCGCCGTACATAGCTACGGTCCATATCAAAGTTTTTACGAGTCTTTTCTTAACATCCTTACTCAACGTCCCCGTCATCAACTCCCTCCTCCTTGTGAAAGCCTCTTTGCCTAGCGCAATTCTTCTCCTTCGCACCCCTACTACTTTGACTGTGTTGGTCCAAAACACTACCGAGATACGTAAACTGTTCTACCTGCTCTAGTTTTTGCCCTCCTATATTTATGTTTATCTTGGCTTTTTCTTTCTAGAAAATCACATAACCTTTGTTTTATTATATCAATTCTCATCCCATACTTGTCGCACTGAATTTCCAATTCACTCAGCATGCTCGCAACTCCTTGGCTGACTGACAAACTAAAGCTTGGTCATCAGCAAACCTCACTGATTTTACGAATTTCCCACCCACTTTCATTCCTACCTCGAGTTCTTCCCATTCCTCTTTAATCATTTCCTCTGCATACAGGTTGAACAGCAACGGTGTTAATGGGCAGCCCTGCCATACGCCTCTTCCTAACACTGCCCATCTGGATTCCCCGTTCCCCACCCGCACCTGAGAAGTCTGAGACATGTACAGGTTGCGAATTAGCCTCCTTTCCCTCCAATCTATTCCTTTTATCCGCAATATACTCATTAGCTTTTCCCAATTCATTCCATCAAATGCCTTTTCAAAATCTACGAAACAGGCAAATACCTCCTGGTTGTGTTCTATATTCCTCTCGATTATAATCTCATTACTGCAATGGCATCACGCGTACCTCTCCCCTTCCTAACCCCAAACTGATCATCCCCTAAGTAATCATTTACTCTCTATCCTTTTGCTTATGATCCTGAGAACAACTTTAGCTGTGTGGGATATCAAACTTATTGTCCTATAGTCCTCACATTATGTAGGTTTTACCTTTTTCGGAATAGGAACCAAAACTAATCTCACAAAGTCTTCCAGCCAGATTCCTTCCTCATAAATACTATGGATCAGCACATATAGTCTCTTCCTCCCACATTTTCCTAAGCATTTTAAAAGTTCTGCAGGAATGTTATCCACCCCCACGACCATATTTAGTTTCATCTCCCTTAATGCCCTTTCTATCTCATTGTCTAGTATGCCTGGACCTAAGCTATCTTCCTCTACGTCATGTTCCTTTTCAATGTCTAACTCTGTTGGTCGAAGCTCTTTACTATACAGTTCTTCTATATATTCCTTCCATATGATATATATATATATATATATATATATATATATATATATATATATATATATATATATATATATATATATATATATATATATATATATATATATATATATATATATATATATATATATATATATACATATTTATACATATGTGGGTTGCGGTAGTCCAGGGAGTAGAGCGTTAGACTACTGACCAGAGGGTCCCGGGTTTGATTCCCGGGCAAGGCACTCTCTGCACCTGCAGCTCCACCGAAGCTATGTGATATTTTGGGCACCAGATCTTCCTGGGAAACCATAACCAGCACAGGGAAAGGAACTGGCCCCCCCTACCCTGATGTGTGAATTTCACACGCCGTAATAGGGCTTAGTACTGGGTGATCTCTACCATCACCCACCAAACCGACCTTCGGGTTGATTACTCTTTTTATGGTTATATATATATAACCATAAACACAGTAATCAACTGGGTATATATATATATATATATATATACCCGGGGAGGGTATATATATATATATATATACCCTCCCCGGGTATACCTCCTGGGTTACCTGCTCTATGTCGACTACGCTTCTTCCTACCTCTTTATTTAATACTATGGCAACCCCTCGTTGGCTATCGTCCCCGCTGCTGTATATTATTCTATAATTATCACTCCAGTAATCCCCGCTATCCTTCCATCTCACCTTGCATAGACCTAAAATATCTATTTTTCCCCTTTCCATCTCTCGCTTCACATTCTCCAATTTCCTTGTCCTCATCATTGTCCTAACATTCCACGTTCCTATTATAACTAATGTAGTCTTCTTCTCCTGCGTCTTCTGACCTGCTGCTGCCGGTTTTCCCTTGCAAGGGTTTCGTGGGATGACGACCGTGGAAGCCTTGCCTCCCCCACTGCCGGGCACGACACACGGCCGATTGGGCTGAGCCCCGTAGTTTCCAGGACTCAAAATCTCTGTTTTGTCCATCATGTAAAATCTTGGGAATGATAATTGAGGTTGTTTCCCGTTGCCTTCCCCAATAGTGTTTTTAACGTGACACCATCACTTACTGGCCGCCCCACTTGGGTCAGAAGCCATTGCAGCCGCCTCACTGGTTAATGTACTAAGTACTAAGAGGTACCCAGTACTAAGCCCAATGGCGTGTTATATTCACAAAGGGTAGAGGGGCCAGTTCCTTTCCCTGTGCCACTTAGTTTTCCCAGGAAGTTCTGGTACCCTAAACATCACACAGCTTGGGTGAACCTGAGGATGCCCAGAGAGGCATGCCCCGGAATTGAACCTGGGTAGTCATCCAATGCTCTAGCCCTTGACTACCACAGCCCACAAATATATAAAGGTACCCTACCTTTCTTACAGGAAATATTACTGTATATATTTTGTAAGAACGTCTTACGAATGAGAATAATAATTTAAATGAAAGAATGAGACACAGCAAATCAACAAAAGCACAGATAAACTCACGCAAAAGGACACTCAAAGGTATTCCAAATTTGTTCATATCCTTCTTTCCCCAGAGGAAGGTGGTATGGTAAGGTGGTACTTATCCGATTGTAAGCAGTCAGTAAATGGTTATGTAAATGGTAAGCAGTCAAAACCATTAAATATTAAATATGGTGTGCCTCAGGGCTCTGTGCTAGGACCTCTTTTATTTCTGGTCACGATTAATGACTTGTGCCCCAATATGATTACTGATTGTGTCCTCTCCGCGGATGATACTACTTTCCTACATAGTTCCCCCCATCATTCTGATGCAATGAATAGAGTCCTATTATACTTAAAAAGGCAGTGGATTGGTTTTCTGCCAACAATCTCCATATGAATCCCGATAAAACTCAGCATCTTCTATGTACACTAAAATGTGCTACACCGGATACTGTCCCTGTGAAACGCTGGGATTTTATTTAGACTCCAAGTTAACATGGAATGCTCATATTCTACACATTAGGAAGAAACTTGCACGAGCCTTATTTCTGCTCAGGAAATTGAAATTATATGTGAGTAAGGACTACTTAATTAATGCCTCCTATGCATTCTTTCACTCACATATTAATTATGGCATTAGACTTTGGGGGCATGCATCTGATATTAAGCTAATCTTTGTGATGCAGAAAAAGGCAGTCTGTACGATATCTAATTCATGTCCACTTGAACACTGTAGACCTCTCTTTTTAAATTTAAAAATTATGACTGTCTACAATTTATATATATTCTATTCATTAGTTCATCTAAAAGAAAATACGAGTAGGTACTCCACTAGGGCTGACGTTCACAGCCATAACACCAGAGCAAAGTCTAATATGGATTTTCCATACTGTAGGCTAGAAAGGACTTACAAAGTTGAAGGTCTACCTATCAAATTGTTTAATATGCTTCCAAAATCTGTAAAGTCAGCCCGCAATGTAGTGTTCCGTAGGGTGCTGCGTGATTGTCTTACCTCCAATCCTTTATACTCAATAGAGGAGTATTATGAGCTCGACTTTACTAGCCTAAAATTATAAGGTCTAGCGTGAGTAGAATACTAGGTGTATGTATGCAAATATTTTCAAATAAGTATTTTATGTGATTGTAAATTGTGCTGTATACTATATTATCTATGAAGAACTGTATGTTCCTAAATGACGACATCTACCATTTGTGAATATAAGATGAATAAAGTATATTATTATTATTATTATGGCCACCGAAAATTTGGAATACGTGTGAGTGTCCTTTTGTGTCAGTTTATCTGTGCTTTTATTGGCTATCGCTATCTTGCCCCTTTGTTTAACAAGAAAGGTAGTCACAACAATCAACAAATAACATCCATTAAAAATTTGCAGCTTCTGCTAAAAATCAATGAGAGCTTAGAATGCATATGCAAAAAGCCTTTCGAAGAAAACTATACATTGTGTAAATTATACATTCTGAATATTTGTGAAAGGTTAATGTTAATTTACAGAGGTTATAATTTATGGGCAAAATAAAAGTATCTAGCATTGGCTCTAAAAATTAGTTTTGGCATTTATTAAGACCTAGATTTGATGGAAAAGTGTGTGAAAAGGACAGACTGCTGTATGCTTAAACTGCTTGTGTACACAGTTACATAGCAAGCTGAGAAAAGTGAGAATACGTCATTATCTTACCAGGTTAGTCTTTATTCTACCATAAAGCTGAGAAAACAAGCCTCCAAAAAATAATGGGCAAATGCCATGTTTCAAATTACGATCCTCTATCCTTGCAATAAAAATGGTACCAAAATTAAATACTTGTAGAGAATGATAAGTCTAGTCTCTTTTAGTCATCATTCAAAATGCACCCTGTCCAAAAAGTTTGATATCAGCAACTCAATTGCCTTATTGCTGAGATTTGCATTACAAGCTTTACTGAAATGGGCTGAGCATGTACAAATGATGTGAAACAGAGTGTCCAGAGTTACACATCCATTACAGAAGTTCAAAACGGTGATTCCTGACAAATACCTAAGCAATATTCAGTCAGCATCGTTTGACTTTCATATACCATATGGTCTCAAGCTGTGAGGTCACTCTATCGAATTAAATCAGTTTTTCTGCTACAAGGCAGTCCATACTGCACACGTATAATGCATGCAGGTATCTTATATCACACCTAAAGACCACTGCAAGACTTCTTTTTTAGCCGAAGTCATTATAACTGTGTACAGACATATTATTTATGATAACTAGGATGATGTCAAGGCTAATTTGTAAAATTGGGTACTGAGGTTAGACATTTATAACCACAGTATGAGAAATCATATGAAGCTTGAGACTTTTTACTGTTGGCTGTCCAAGATCCAAGACTATTCTAAATGAGTGGGTATCAAATTGCAAAATTTATAAAATTTTTACCTAACTCTGCAAAGAGTGACTATGATTGTATGATTGTATATTTAAAACTAAAATCCACTCCTTGGCATCCACTAAAGGCATTTTATTCAAATGCATTGATGAAGATTTCAGTGAGCTTACTTTTTGATGACAGATCAACATGTGTAATAATGCAGTGTTTTCAAATCCTGATGATATTTATTGTGTTATCTTAAGAGGTCATGCAAGACAAATCAATGCCATAATGAGCCTCAAAGAAATAAAACTCAAATATAAAATTATGTAAAGGATATTAGTGCATAAATAAGTTTTTGAATAGCCCGCGCAAGTGGCCCAAATTTGTTTTAAGGAATATCCGCAAAATGTTTTCTTTTGTCAATAACAGAAGAGCAATTCTTTCAACATAATTGATTCACATTATTTACTTATGTAATCTACTAATTACTTGACAAAGAGGATATTGCTCATTGATTTCAAGTTAGCATTTTTATGAATTTTTTTATTGTTCTTGGCAATTTAAAAGTCTCAAATGTTCTGCTTTCATGTGGATATTTAGTAAAACATGTCAATTGCTATTGCCTAGCATCAAGTAACCCTCCAGGTCAAGTCCCTTCACTCTCGAGAAGCTGTTTTCTCAATATTCTGAACTCATCTACAATATTAATTGAGCATTTGTCTTAAATTTGTCATAATTACATTCCAAAGAATTAAAAGAATATATTCTCAATAATACCCATAAAAACTGTATGAAGAACAGTTATTTGGCTCAGGTTACCACAATTTGACATTTAATATATTAAGGATCATACCAGCCTCGATATGGCATCTAAAATATTAATAACTGATAACGACTATCATACTATGGTTGAGCTGCAAACTAAAGAATTGTACACAGCAGAGCACACTGGGTTGTAAAATACATTGAGAAGTAAAACCTGTGGAAAAGCACAGGGATTATTCTAGTTAGTGCACAATTGTTTTTTATGAGGTAATACAAAATACAGCACCCTCTCTGAGTTTGCTATAATTACTCCAAATTTTTTTAATTTCCAAAAATGTTTTATGCAAATATATAAATTCCTTTGATGGACATTTGTTGCACAACATGAGGGCGATAAAAAGCATATATTTCCTCTTCTGAATGAAAATCTTATGGACAGCCTACATTGTTAACTACTCTGAACTCACACAAACTAATAATATTTGAATCATATGAACCATTAATGTGCACATCTGGACTTTTTAAATATAAAGTTGCTAATTCTTTAGAAGATTATGGAAGATGAAAACACTGAATCATCTCCAGAAGACTTCCATCAATATGTTAGCTTTTATCTTTTGGAGGTGAGTGTTTGCCAGACCCATGTTAGTACCATGGCCAGATCTGTTTTGAATATCCTACATCAGCGGTAATGATCAATGAAAATGACAAGTAAAGAAACTGGCAAATTCTCACATGCTGAATGGAAAACACCAAGTCCTGTTCATTGATGACTTTTCCTCCCAATACATTCAGCTCTTTGCTCACGCCACTGTACACCCCACACTGTACATTTCTCCAGAGAAAAGTGAAACAAAGCTCAATTCAATGGGTTCCTCATTGCCTACCTCCCACAGTCACTCAATCCCTATGCACTTATCACTAATGCACATAATAGTATCCTTGCCTTTGCTCTGCAGAGGTTTCCCATTCACAATGGCTACATTTCATTAATCAATCAAAAAATAAATTGCCCGATGATAATGGCTAAAAGTTCCACAGTACATCGGCAATGATGCCAATATGATTGGAGTTTTCCATCTTAAGGAGAATAATAATGATTAGGCTCCAGTACATGTACTTATTTGGTATGTTTGAGTTAAATATATTTCACCATGCTTGTGACATATATCATTGTATTGGGTATACCATTTCATTAGTGAGATCATTTCAATAAGCTTCATGGATAGAGTGAATTACCTCAATGTTGTTGTATGAGAAACAACTCTCATATTTGCTGTGGGGCCCTATGAAAACATATGCATGTACTTATTCAATAGTAAGTTAGAAATATGTAATAATGTGAAAATATTCTATACTGTTAAGTAGTGGCTTTTTCCATCTCATGCAAAGATGAAACAAACACAGATTGTATCTTCATTTGGTGTTGGTGACAGTTGGGGATGTGGAAGGGAAGTATCAAAATGGTCACTTTTCAAGGTCAAGTGAGGCTTGATGCACACAAAAAAGCATTTTTTGAACTTACACTTTACATAAATTAAAAAAAAGAGATAATTCAAAGTAATATAATTCATTCCAAGGAGAATAAATGCCTTGAGCGGCAGCCAATACAATTTAAAAACTACTGCAATAGAGTCAGGATTATGGACTGTACCTAAGTGATTGCTTTGTTGTAAACATTTCACCTTCATGTAATTAGAAATGTCTTCAGAATTTACTAGGTGCTAAATCATTAATGATATTCAAACAAAACTTGACCATGTTATTCAATACACATGGAGAAATAACCAGAGTGACTCACCCTCCTGGTCATCTGAATCGTAGCCCAGAGGATGGTAGCACACCTCAGAGTCCTCTGTGGGCCACAAGCAACAGAGACAGCAAAGAGCAAACACAAATAAAAAAAGGAAGTCAAGAGGACAGAAGACTGACCATGCAACAAGTGCAATCATCATAAAACTAAGGTAAGTAGATTGATGAAATTCATTTTTATACATAATTTCAACATGCATAATGAATAATGCATTTCTATCTTCCGATTTTATAGTACTTGGTAGTTCAAACAAATCATCAAAAAGTGTGCAAAAAGTCTACAATTACATATAATTATGAGTCACCATGGAAGCATTTGACTTCACTTTAGTGCAAAAAAAGTTTTCAAAAATTACTCTCAGATGGAAAAGATGATAGGTTCAATGGAAAAAATCACTCTCCAAAACATGAGAGTAAAATGAAAGTTAGAGATAATTCTCTAATCATCATATTTGAAACCTGTGGCAATCTTAATAAAAATCAGGAATCATTTGTGAATGTTTAAAAACTAATTAAAATAGAAAAGGATAATAAGATCAATATAATAAATATTACACATTATGCAAAATGTGATGCTAAAAATAATTCAGGCACACACAAGACTTTCATTGAAAAAACATGTGCAAACCACAAATGCAAAATACCCCAAAATTTATACCCAAGAATTTTGCACACTTTTTAAACAAGCAGGTTGATGCCTGAGAAAACACTTTTCATTCAAGCAAAATAAGATAAGCAGAAGGTGGCAAATGCATGCATGGCAGAGGGCCCCGAAAGAGCGATCCCCAGGAAACCCACATGCAGAGGCCACCGCTCAAAATTTTCTAAAATGCAACTGGAGAGGGTGGAAGGGGGGTACAGAGGCACCATCAAACCAAAGTAGATGGTGTAGCAATGCACAGGCATTCACAATCAAGGGTGAGATGCCACCCAGAGCGCCAGTGGTGCTGCCCACAATGGGCATTTCCAATGGCAGAGCCAATGGGTGGGAGAGGGGAGCCAGGCAGATTGAATGACCAACTCTAGAATGAATGCCGTTGGACCTGAATGGCATGGCACAGTGCTTGGATTCTCAAGGCCAATCAAATATGGGCCATGCAATGGACAGCGAATTGTCACTCGTGCAACAGTGCATGTAATAGACAAACATGGGTGAGCAAGCATTATTGAATAAATTTAAGTGGCCTATTTCACTTGAAATGCAATTGAAAGAAAACTTAATAATGCCTTGTATGAACGATCAATCGAGAGATCAATGTTTTTATGATTCCAATGAATGGCAGCTTTGAAACACAATTTCAATCACACTAATGTCAGGGTGGAAGATTAGACAGCACTCTCAAATTAAGAATTTTTAGTAAAGAACTAATTAAGGCATTTATTTCGAGTTTACACATGGTCACAGAGAGAAATACAATTAAAAATGAAATAAAACTTCAGCAGATATGATGTTAATGACAATGGAGGTGATGTGGAAATTAGACAAAACTAAATGCAAGTAAAAATATGAATCATAAAAATTCAACTTATCATCTCACCTCAGCACTAGCATGAGTAAAGGTAAGAAGGATGAATGTTAGTAACAACACACACGAGTCATGACAATGGCGCCAACTAGGCAGAATCATTTCCCCCAATTAAGGAGAGAGCGCGCACACATACACACTTACCAGAGCGGTTGAGATCGTTGGGCTCGCTTATCTGCCTACTTTGTACATGGCTTTTGGAAGGTTCGATTTTTGCTACGTCTGAAGCATATAAAGAGAAGAAAAGGAGAGGAGGAAAGAGAGAGACAGAGAGAGAGAGAGAGAAGAGTGGAAAAAGAGACAAAAACTGTAAGAATGAGAAATGAAGATTTGGAGAGGTACTCACTAAAAATTATACATACAAGGATAATGATAATATGAAATTAAGTAATCAACAAAAGTGAAATTTTATTGCCTTCAGTAAATGCAAAATGCATGACTTTTCACGCAATGAAAATGCCAAACTGGATTTAAAAAAGCTATATTAATAACAATTATAGAATGTACAGAAATGTTTCAAAAATTTACAAAATCTTAATTTTTTAAAGGTAAAAAATGATAACGGCTTTCACGGCAATTAATAGAATTGACTAATTTAGTTTAATTACAGCATTATGTTGTTGATATCTAAAAAATTATGTGCCTTGTAAAACCATTAGTGATAGAGAGTCTAGTTATCCTTATGGCACAGTCAACCAAAAGCCTGAGCTATATTCTGAGTATTAAAAATCCAGCAGTTAATATTGCAGTCACAAACAAGGAAAAGCATTGTAAAATCATCAGGCAATAGCAAACTCCCCTAAGTGCTAAGCACAAGAACAACAGCAGTGACATGAGAAAGAAATAAATGTGCTCATATTACACATTATCCCCCTTACCTGGTAACTACACCCTTCATGAATGCTGATAATAGGTTTTTAAGTATGTATCTATGATCCCATGAAAAGAGTCACCACATGTTTAATAGTCTTCACCAAAGAATTTAAATGACTCCTGCAAGAAATCTCGGCACATGTAATTGCATGTGATTGCTAGATCCTTGAATGAAACTGCAAGGCATCTATTGCTAACCCCAGACAAGAACGATGATTTCTGAGAATGGTCATTACTCTAACTGTAATGCACTTCAAGTGCCTACTATAATATCAAAAAGTCAAGGTTCCCATTAATTAATCATGTTTTATACCCTCAAAATTTCATTTCAAATAGGGAATTTTGTGTACGAAGGACTTTTGAACTAGTTTCTTTCAGCTAGGAGAAATCAAAGAGCAGCTAATAGGTACTGCCACAAAGAGAAGCTAAAAGAAACCAATTAAATATTGAAAAATCACAATATATATATATATATATATATATATATAGGTAAACATATATATAGAATACATATATACATATATATATATATATATATATATATATATATATATATATATATATATATATATATATATGTATATAATTAATTGGGAAAAACTAACGAGTATATAGCAGAAAATAGGAATAGATTGGAGGGAAAGGAGGCTACTCCACAACCTGTACATGTCTCAGACTGCTCAGGTGCGAGTGGGGAATGGAGAGTCCGGTTGGCCAGTGTTAAGAAGAGGTGTAAGGCAGGGTTGCTCATTATCACCGTTGCTGTTCAACTTGTATGCAGAGAAAATGATTAAAGAGGCATGGGAAGAACTCGAGGTAGGAATGAAAATTGGAGGGGAATTCGTAAAATCAGTTAGGTTTGCTGATGACCAAGCTTTAATTTGTCAGTCAGCCAACAGGTTGCAGGCATTGCTGAGTGAATTGGAAATTCAGTGTGACAGGTATAGGATGAGAATCATTATTAATAAAACAAAGGTTATGCGGTTTTCTAGAAGGAAAAAGGCTAAGCTAAACATTAAAATAGGAGGGCAAAAACTAGAGCAGGTAGAACAGCTTACGTATCTCAGAAGTGTTTTGGACCAACACGGTCAAAGTAGTAGGGACGTTAGGAGAAGAATTGCGCTAGGCAAAGAGGCTTTCATAAGGAAGAGGGAGTTGATGACAGGGACGTTGAGTGAGGATATCAAGAATAGACTCGTAAAAGCTTTGATATGGAGCGTAGCTATGTGCGGTGCGGAAACGTGGTCATTGAAGCAGGAGGATAGACGTAGACTGGAGGCTTTTGAAATGTCTGGAAAAAGCCTCCAGTCTACGTCTACCATCCTGCTTCAATGACCACGTTTCCGCTCCGTGTATAGCTACGCTCCATATCAAAGTTTTTACGAGTCTTTTCTTAATATCCTTACTCAAAGTCCCTGTCATCAACTCCCTCCTCCTTGTGAAAGCCTCTTTTCACAGCGCAATTCTTCTCCTTACGTCCCTACTACTTTGACCGTGTTGGTCCAAAACACTTCCGAGATACGTAAACTGTTCTACCTGCTCCATTTTTTTCCTTCCTATTTTAATGTTTAGCTCAGCCTTTTTCTTTCTAGAAAATCACATAACCTTTGTTTTATTATATTGATTCTCATCCCATACTTGTCGCACTGAATTTCCAATTCACTCAGCAATGCTTGCAGCCTCTTGGCTGACTGACACAGTAAAGCTTGGTCATCAGCGAACCTAACTGATTTTACGAATTCCCCGCCCACTTTCATTCCTACCTCCAGTTCTTCCCATGCCTCTTTAATCATTTTCTCTGCATACAAGTTGAACAGCAACGGTGATAATGGGCAACCCTGCCTTACACCTCTTCTTAACCCTGGCCAACCGGACTCCCCGTTTCCCACCCGCACCTGAGTAGTCTGAGACATGTACAGGTTGCGGATTAGCTTCCTTTCCCTCCAATCTATTCCTATTTTCTTCAATATACTCATTAGTTTTTCCCAATTCACTCTATCAAACGCTTTTTCGAAATCTACGAAACAGGCAAATACCTCCTGGTTGTGTTCTGTATTCCTCTCGATTAATAATCTCATTACGGCAATGGCATCACGCGTACCTCTCCCCTTCCTAAACCCAAACTGATCATACCCTAAGTAATCATTTGCCCTACTCTCTATCTTTTTGTTTATGATCCTTAGAACAACCTCAGCTGCGTGGGATATCAAACTTATCGTCCTGTAGTCCTCACATGATGTAGCCTTTACCTTTTTCGGGATAGGAACTAAAACTGATCTCACAAAGTCTTCCGGCCAAATTCCTTCCTCATAAATACTACGAATCAGCCTATATAGCCTCTCCCTCCCACATTTTCCTATACATTTCAGTAGTTCCGCAGGAATGCTATTTACCCCCACGGCCTTATTTAGTTTCATCTCTCTTAATGCCCTTTCCATCTCATGGTCGAGTACGCCTGGACCTAAGCTATCTTCCTCTACGTCATGTTCCTTTTCTATGTCTAAATTTGTGGGGCTAAGCTCTTTACTATACAGTTCTTCTACATATTCCTTCCATCTCTCTTGGATCTTTCCTGCGTCAACTATTAACCTACCCGCCTTATCTCTAACTGTTAGCATAGCTCTTCCTTTCTTACTTCCCGATAACGATTTAACTTTGCTGTACAGCGCACCGATTTCACCCTTCCTCTGCAGACTTTCCATATCCTCGCACTGCGTCTTCCACCATGCTTCCTTTGCTTTATTTGTTGCCCTCCTCAATTTATCGTTCAATTCTTTGTACTTAATTTTGCCTAACTCTGTATTTACATTCTTCCATTTTCGCCGGTCAGCCATCTTTGTAATAATCTCATCCGTGATCCATGGTTTCTTAGTCCTTTTAGCGTTAACGGTTCCAATAGTGTCTTTTGCGGCTTTAGACAACCCTTTCTTGAAACTTTTTTCTTCGAAAGTACTTAGCTCTTTACCATCCTCCATGATTACCTCTACCGCCTGTTTGTATTCCTTCCTTGTCAAACCATTTAATGCTTCTACATTCAATTTTCTAACTTTTCGCCCCTGCATTATCTTTTTGAAACGGACACTGCATTTCATAACAACTGAATTGTGGTCAGAGTCCGCATCCGCTCCGGGGAAGCTGTGCGAATTTATCACACTGTTCCTAAACTGGTGTCTAACGAGGATATAATCTAGCTGATACCTTTCTCAGTCACCTGGCATTTTCCATGTATACCTGCATCTTTTGTGGTGTCTAAACCAAGTGTTGGTGATGACTGACCCCAGTCTCCTGCAGAACTCAACTGCTTTCTATCTGTAGTCATTCCTCGTGCCTAAATCGTAGTCCCCCACCTCATCACCATCTCTTCCTTCGCCTACCGTCGCATTCCAATCCCCCATCACTATCAAATGTTTCCCTGCAGGAACACACGCGATCATGTCCTCTAACTGATCTTATATCCTATCGACCTCTTCTTCCTTATGGTTGCTCGGTGGCATGTATACCTGAATAATAACTAAGTTCGTCGGTTCTGCTTTTATCTCCACTAGTAGTATTCTATCCGTTACCTATTCTTTGCTGACTATACTTCTTCCTACCTCTTCATTTAATACTACGGCAACCCCTCATTGGCTGTCGTCCCCACCGCTGTATATTATTCTATAATTTTGACTCCAGTAATCCCTGCTATCCTTCCATCTCACCTCGCATAGACCTAAAATATCTATTTTTCCCCTTTCCATCTCTCGCTTAACATTCTCCAATTTCCCTGTCCTCATCATCGACCTAACATTTCACAACGTTCCTATTTTAACTAATTTCTTAATAGTCTTCTTCTCCTGCGTCTTCTGTCCTGCTGCTTCTGGCTTTCCCTTGCAAGAGTTTTGTGGGATGACAACCGCGGAGGCCTTGCCTCTCCCACTGCCAGGCACGACACATGGCCGATTGGGCTGAGCCCCGTAGTTACCAAGACTCAAAATCTCTCTAGTGACCATCATATTTATCTTAGGAATGATAAGGTGATTTCCCGTTGGCTTTCTCAATAGTGTTTGTAACTGCGTCTTCTGTCCTGCTGCTTCTCGTTTTCCCTTGCAAGGGTTTTGCGGGATGACGACCTCGGAAGCCTTGCCTCTTCCGCTGCTGGGCATGACACACGGCCGAATGGGCCGAGCCCCGTAGTTGCCAGGACTCAAAATCTCTGTATAGTCCATCATGTTAATCTTGGGAATGATAATTGAGGTGGTTTCCCGTTGCTTTCCTCAATAGTGTTTTTAACGTGACACCATCACTTACTGGCCGCCCCACTGGGGTCAGACACCATTGCAGCCGCCTCACTGAGGAACAGACGCTGCGTGGACGACCTTTCGTCTGGCACCTAACCTTTGACCTAATTCGCATGGGTGACCCTACCAGGAGCAATTATTATTACTCTCGCCAGCACAGCTCTAGGGGTCATCGGAACGCACAAGCCCTCCCACCACGTCAAGGCTGTAGTCCGGGGAGGGATATATATATATATATATATATATATATATATATATATATATATATATTTATGTATGTATGTATACATATATATATTAGCTGACCTGGCAAATTTCGTACAGCCTTGCAATCAATGAATAGTTTAGTTAAACTATTAATAAATCTAGAACAGCTGTACCAATTTTAATCATACTTGACTTGTTATAATAAAAAAGGAAAAAATTCAATAAAACTACAAAAAAAGGAGTACAATGGCTTGCCAGAAAGACATTTTCTTTATTCAATCTATACATATATGCATTCGTGTTTATTCTCTTGAGTCAAGCACCTTCTTATACAGAACATTTTTTGTTTTGTCATCAGGCGCAAGAAAAAATAAAGCGGATGGTTTACCAACACGTGAACATGCCACATACAGGCCTTTATATTTGACCATGAGATAGATATGGCTTTTCCAGATTCAGACCACAAACACTCCACGATTGGCCTTGCGATTTGTTAATCGTCATCGGAAATGGCACACCAATTGGAAATTGAATTCGTTGGAACTCAAAGGGCATATATCGGTTGGGATAATAGGAATCCTCGGAATGAGAACTTCCTCATCTTGGAATGAATCACTCTGATGATCAGTTTTTTTAATCACCAAATGGGTTATATTACATTCTTTGGTTGCTTTGGATTTAGAAGCATCAGCCACCGAGCCAACTTTCAGCTGTAAATTGTGCGGTGGTAAGCCAAGCACATCAAAGAGTTCAAAAAAATACAGATGGATAGTTGGTGACTTCGTCTTCGTTTGTTACACAGTCAATAGATTCGAATGAATGCAGACTAACAACGATTTGATTCTGAATTACAAATTTTAAGTCATCCACATCTTTGTCCTTAGCCGCCAAAATTGCTCGCTCACTCAACCATGTGTGATTTTTTTGGATATCAATGATGATCAGGAACACTTTGTTGATGAGCTCATCTTTTAATGAAACGTAATTGCAAAAATTCCGAGGAAATGAAATCAATCCGCTCGATTCGTCGACAGGAACACGGCCATTACCGATAGTCAACAATTGCTTAGAGGAATCTTTACCAGATGAATTGTTCAGCTATGAAACTCATGTTTGTTGTCAGTTGAAGTTTCTTCACATAGCGTCACAGATATGATGATTTGAGGCAAGCCTTTATTTCAATGGCATCAGTCGATCTTGGAATGATTGGCAGTGTTTGGCGGAAATCGGCAGACAGTAAAATCATTACGCCACCAAAGCATCTCAAGTCATTGTGCAGATCTTTCAATGTCCGGTCAAGTGTTTCCACTGCGCGTTTGGGCGCCATTGTACATTCACCCCATATAATTTTAGATGCAGCTAAAATTTTGGCCACTGTGGACTGTTTCGAAATGTTTCATGTCACTTGTTCAGAGATTTGTAGGCTTAACGGTAAATTTAACGCTGAGTGAGCAGTACAAAATCCTTCGAACAATGTGGTCGCTATGCCAGAAGAAGCAACTGCTACCGCAATTTTCGATTTCGTACGAACAGTGGCCAAAAGCAATAATATGAGGAATGTCTTCTCAGTCCAACCAGGGTCATCCAGGAAAAATAAGGCACCATTTCCATCATCAATTGCCTTCATTAATTTATCATATTCTTCTTTCTGTTGTGGTTCAGCAGGGGTACATTTGTATGAACTGATTGGTCTAATTCATGTTGATCATATTCACCTTCACATTCCAATTCTTGTAATTGATGGTTTCTGGCGTAACTTTATGGAACCGATTCATTATAAATAAATGAAAGGACTAACTTTGTAGTTCCACACGAACGATTTATTCACACGACCCGGGTTTCGAAGTAAAACTTCATCATCAGGTGAGCTCTCTACGGTTGCAGCCCTTCTTATATATACAGCCAGGGCGGGGGTGGGGTGGAGATAATCAGGAAGGTTTGGGAGGGGTAAAGTCAGGAAGGGTTTGCGTGCCGGAGGGGAGGGCAGTTTGGCGTCACCTCCGCAAGGTTGAAGGAATGTGGAGCGGGAGGGAGAAGTCTACACTGAAGAGCTCTCGTTAGTCAGGGGATTAGAGAAGGTTAGATGAAGGGGAGGGGGGTGTGTCATCGGCCACCGTGAGGATTGGGACTTTAAGGAGGGGAGAGTGGGAGGCATACAGAAATTCGTTAACAATATTTTCATTTAAACAAACACTACTTAAAATTTCTAACTGTTCTAAGGCGTCTAATCTAATCGTTTTTAACACGATTAAATTGATCGCAAGAAACAACGGCTACGATGAGGAGCTAGTAGAGAAACTATACCGCAAAAAACTGAATAAAATGGCATTGAAAGATATTTAAAGTACCGAACCGCCACAGGACCCCGCAGCCAAGTGGCGCAGAATCCTTTATTTAGACGATTTTTCACAAAAAGTATGTAAGAAACTTCCAAAAGATAGAATAAAGATAGCCCATTATAACAAATCAAGCCTCAGGGGCCTGCTCTCCCACACAAAGGACAGAATCCCATATAAGGAAAAGAGTGGAGTATATAAGCTAAAGTGCGATTGCGGAGCAATATACTTCGGACAGACAGGGAGGAAATTCCAAGAACGAGTGAAGGAGCATCAAGCATGTGCAAGAAATAAAAAGATGAACTCTCAATTCGCAAAGCATTTGATTGATAATAACCATCAAAGTGATTTTGATTTCGAAATTTTACATGTTGAAAGCAAAGGCTATAGATTAGACGCCTTAGAACAGTTAGAAATTTTAAATAGTGTTTGTTTAAATGAAAATATTGTTAACGAATTTTTGTATGCCTCCCACTCTCCCCTCCTTAAAGTCCCAATCCTCACGGTGGCCGATGACACACCCCCCTCCCCTTCATCTAACCCTCTCTAATCCCCTGACTCACGAGAGCTCTGCAATGTAGACTTCTCCCTCCCGCTCCACATTCCTTCAACCTTGTGGAGGTGATGCCAAACTGCCCTCCCCTCCGGCACGCAAACCCTTCCTGACTTTACCCCTCCCAAACCTTCCTGATTATCTCCACCCCACCCCCGCCCTGGCTGTATATATAAGAAGGGCTGCAACCGTAGAGAGCTCACCTGATGATGAAGTTTTACTTCGAAACCCGGGTTGTGTGAATAAATCGTTCGTGTGGAACTACAAAGTTAGTCCTTTCATTTATTTATTCCAATTCTTAATTAAACGTGTCGTTCATTCCACGATTTGGAGCTGTCATTCCTAACTCATTGAAATACTGCCGCACATGGGGTAATACATGTCTTCAATCAACAGCAAAGCCTGGTCATGCATCTCCTCATTTACCTCAATATCGAGATTTCTCGAACTTACAGGAATTCGATGTAAAATGTCTCCTGACATGTTATCCTTTTATTTGTTCCACATGTCACGTGAATTGGATGGGAATCATGTCGAAAGGATGATAGCAAATAATGTGCGTATCTGACTTGGGGATGGAGAAATAGCTGCTTCAGCCATTACAGTGTTCCAATGATTATCGGTTTCGAGCAAATTGAGCTCTTGACATGCAGCACGAAATGTTGGGCACACTATACCATTAACAGTTCGTAGTAATTCGAACGATGTTGGCCCTCGAACATTCAAAAGTAACAGCTTTCTTTGGATGGATGTTATAAATACGGCCAAGAGCATCAGTTGAATGACCATCCGATTGACCAGGAACCATGTCATCTTGCTTCCAATGCTGAAATTTCTTCAATGAAGCGATATGTTACGATATTTTATGATATGATATTACGATATGATACTATAGCAATACTGCAATGAGTATCTGCTATTCTAGGTTGAGACGAATCCGAAAAACCAAATTTCATTAAAATCGAAGATACGATATGATACCTTTACGATATTTTAATGATTATTCTGCCACATTGGGCTGAGATGAATCCAAAAAACCAAATATCGTTAAAATTGACGATACGATACTTTTACAATATTTTAATGGTTATTCTGCTATTCTGGAATGAGTCGCAATGAAAAAACCAAACATCATTAAAATCGGTTCAGCCGTTCTTGAGTTATAAATGGAGTAACTAACACGATTTACGACTTTCTTTTATAAAATATATATAATATATATGTATATATATATATGTGTGTGTGTATATATATGTATGTATGTGTGTGAGTGTGTATATATATACTACCTTGATCAAAAAGTTCCCGGAATAACCACCGTGTGGCGCTCCCATCGTTCCGATTTGAGTTCTGTTTTTTTTGTTAAATTGGTACATCTGTTGTTGATATTCCCTTTAAATCTTAGTGTCATAACTTGACATTTGCAAAAGTTACGTAGCCAAGAGTACATCTATCTCTGTGTGTGTTGGCGATTTTTTACAATTTCAGAAATGGATTTAAATTTGCAACAACGAACTTGTATTAAATTTTGCGTAAAAAACGGATTTAGTGGCGCACGGACGTTGGAAATGTTGGAAAAGTGTTTCGGCAACGATTCTCTAAAAAAAACGGTCGTTTACCAGTGGCACGAGCGGTTCAGAAGTGGTCGTGAGTCAATCGAAGATGATGAACGCAGTGGCAGACCATCGACATCGAAAGTCGGTGAAAAAATTGATAAAGTAAAAGAAATGTTGGTCAATAACCGCAAATTAACCATCAGAGAAATAGCGGAGGACTTGAACATTGCCTATGGATCCGCCCAAGACATTGTGGTTAATGATTTGGGTTTCCGTCGTGTAGCAGCAAAGTTGGTGCCAAAAGACCTCAATTTCATGCAAAAAAGAGACCGTGTTGACGTCGCAAAAGACATGATTTGCGAGGCTGAATCCGATCCCACATTCATCAAAAGGATCATTACTGGAGACGAGACGTGGGTTTATGAGTACGACACGCAATCCAGACATCAGGCAAGTGAATGGCGTTCACCAAATGAGCCGAGACCAAAAAAACCACGTCGTTTTCAGTCAAAAAAGAAGGCAATGCTGACGGTTTTCATGGATTACAACGGTGTAGTGCATCATGAATTTTTGCCAGAAGGCCAGACAGTAAACAAAGAGTATTATTTGGGCGTTATGAGACGTTTGCGTGAAGCAATTCGCCGAAAGAGACCAGAAATGTGGGCAGAAAACTCGTGGATTTTGCACCATGATAACGCACCGTCGCACAGTGCTATCATTATTCGTAATTTTTTGACGAAAAATGCAACAAATACCATCCAACAGCCACCGAATTCACCTGATTTGGCTCCCTGTGACTTCTTTCTGTTCAATCGAGTTAAAAAACCATTACGGGGAACGCGTTTTAGCAGCCGAGAGGAAGTAATGGAAAAATCGCAGGAAGCACTGATGGACATACCGAAAACCGAATATAAAAAATGTTTCGAGGATTGGATCAAGCGCTGGCATAAGTGTGTTGCAGTCGATGGGGATTACTTTGAAGGGGACAATATAGATTTAGATGAATAAACTTGTATTTTTAATTTTCTGAATAAATTCCGGGAAATTTTTGATCAAGGTAGTATATATATATATATATATATATACATATACACACACACACACACTCCTATAAATGTATACACACACACATACCATAAAAACAGTAATCAACCTGAAGGTCCGTTTTGTCCAAAAATATATATATATAAATGGTAGGTCTAGGCTAAACACATATAACCGCTACTTAAGCACTGAAACCAAAGGAGTTCCCAGTGGTGTGATACCTGGAAGCTTAACTTAAACCCTAGAAAATGCAGCATCATGACTCTTGCTCTGAAAACTAAACCATTAACTCAACTCCCTTATACAGAGTATCCACCATTAAAGACCTATGCTTTTGACCAACCAAACACTAAATTACTCCAACCACAGTCAGACTGCAAAAAAAGGTAATGTCCCTATTAGGCCTTTTTTACTTCTTAATAGAAATTAAATATCCAATGGCACTCTATTCGTACTTCTCAACAATCATCCTTCCCATGGTATCATATTTCTCCCCAATTTGGCCCACCTCAGCCCCAACTAATCCAAAACCCCTCGATTGTATCCCTCACCTTTTTGTTAAAATATAGTAGTCAAAAACCAAATCCCACATTTCCGCAATATGTCCTCAAATGCTGTTCTGTTTTCTTTATCCACTTCTAGAACCCAAAACCGCAGAATTAAAGCTGATTTAAAACTCCTCCGCAACACTCTAAACTCGACTGTTGATTGCCCAGAACTGCTCTCTCTCTCTTCGAACTCAAGATACCAACTGGATCCACCCGTACCCACTCCCTACTCCATCTCTGCCTATTCCTAGGATATCTCTCACCAAGCGCTCACCTTTACTATTTCCCCTCTCCTCCCGTCTAAATTCACACCCTCACACTCTCCACCCTTTTAACTTATCATGCAACATTTTTGCCACCCAAGTTTTATCCCATCTGTCAACAAATTAAATTCTTCCCCCAGTCCATGTTCGGTTCTTGTTGTTTATTGTTATTCTGTTGTCATATTTTATCCTCTTTCATGTTTCTGTTAAAATGTTCCCTGTAAATTGGCACTACTGCTACATAAGAATAATCTTTTATATACAGAAAATAAAAATAAATAAGCTCAGGAAAAAAAAACATCTATGAAGTGATATTCACCAAATGTGAAGGGAAATCTATGTTCTTAACATTTCATAAATCAACACACAATTACAGGGCAGTGCACCCATGATTAATATTACCTATTTCCCTATTTTATAATTAACTTAGATATTCTTTATCTGCACTTAAAACACAAAATGAATAACTGTTAATTCACCTAAAAATACTTGAAAAAAGACAAGATAACTGGATAAATCCCAAGAGATAAAATACAAAGGACAAGACTTATCCCATAACTGTTACCAAAGCCTTCCTTAAAAACTATCAAACTATAATTTCATGTTCTTTTTACATAAATTTTGGGCCTTTGACCAACACAAGGGGAGGTAAAAATATGTTTTCAATAGGAGGTAGGCTAAAATTTCTTTTCAATCAAGTCTGCCTCAATTTCAATTCTCCTCTGCAAAAAAATTATCCTAGCTGCTTGAAAACCAGATCAACACAAGAGACAGTTGTTGATTTATTCTTCATGAAATATTTAGCAAGAAATGGGATGGAGCGTTTTGTATGAGGTGGATGGCAGCGGTCGAAATGAAGATACTGTTGCTTATTAGTTGGTTTCATGTGGACTGAGGAGTAAAACGTATTGTTTTGGAGGTGAATGTCGATATCTAGGAAAGTGATATTCGAGTCGGAGATAGAAGAAGTGAAAGATTACGAGGAGGAGGAGTTGAGAGAGGAAATTTAAGAGGATAAATTTTGGAGCCCGTGGGACCAAAGGAGGAAAATATCATCGATATACTGGGCCCAGAAGGAGAGGTTTGAGGGGTTTTTGTTGCAGAAAGTCATGTTCTAGTTTACCCTTAAAAAGATTGGCATATGCAGGAGCCATACGCGTGCCAATTGCAGTGCCTTTTATTTGTAGATATATTTTGTCGTTGAATTGAAAAGCATTTTTGGTGAGAACAATTTTGCTGAGTTCGATGAGGAAATCTGTGGATGGGGTGTGTGGTGTGGGTCATAGGGAGAGGTAATATTGCAGGGCTTAAAGGCCTTATTTGCGGGGAATGGAGGTGTACAGAGATGTAACGTCTATCGTGGCCATGAGAATGGTCGTGTTGTGCGGAATTGGGATTGAGTGTAGACGCTCCAGAAAGTGGTGCGAATCTTTGATGTAAGAAGGGAGTGAAGTGGCTATTGGTTGTAGGTGGTGGTCTATTAATGTGGAGATTCGCTCAGTGGGTGAGTTGATGCAGGAGACAATAGAGCGTCTGGGGTTATTGGCTTTGTGGATTTTGGGTAGCAAATAGAAATGGGGTGTCTTAGGATTAGGTGGAGAAAGAATGGACACATCTTTGAGGGAGAGACCTTCTTTGGGACCAAAATTGGATAGAAAAGAGAGAATATCCTTTTGATATGAAGGGTTTGGATCTTGGGGCAGGGGGGCATATCAAGAAAGGTTGTTTAATTGGCGAATAGCCTCAGCGTTGTAGTCTTCTTTGTTTAGCATGACAACGGATGACCCTTCGTCCGCCGTTGTGATTATAACATCTCTGTTTTACGCTAAACGTCTGAGAGCTTGTCTCTCAGAGAGGGAAAGGTTATATGGTGGTTTAAGGGAATCTATTAATTTTTTTAACGGAAATCTTTGTCAGATAGAGATTGATATAGATTTCAATTGGGTGGTTTGATGGGAGTGGTTTGGGATCGTTTTCTGAGGCTGGACGGAATCGGTTAAGTGCTGGGTTAGTGGTGGGAGAGTTCGAAAAGAGAGGCTGGGATTACCAAATATATATATATATATATATATATATATATATATATATATATATATATATATATATATATATATATATATATATATATATATAATTATTATTATTAGGTAATCTACCGGTTAAGGTAGGTGTTTGGATGGACATAATTACTAATTAAATAATTTGAGACCCCTAGCAAAACACAACATCCTACTCTACATCAGGTCCCTCTTCATCTCTGAGTACTTTCTTCCTCCCTTCATCCCATCCAACATCCCTATCCTGTGCCTTCCCTTTCCTCGTTTGCCTAACATTCTCCCCTCTATTACAGTCTTCAACATCCCACTGCTGGTCAATACCCCCTTCATCCACTTTTCCTGCCTCCATAGGATTGCTCCCAACAAACCACTCTCTTCGCCCACCATACCAAGTACTTCCTCATTTGTTCTCTTCTCTGTCCATTTCAACTTCTCCATTCTTCTCCACGCCCACATTTCAAAAGCCTCAAGTCTACTTCTATACTCCTGCTTCAATGACCACATTTCCGCATCGTACATAGCTACGCTCCATATCAAAGTATTTACGAACCTTTTCTTAATATCCTTACTCAATGTCCCTGTCATCAACTCCCTCCTCCTAGTGAAAACCTCTTTGCCTTGCGCAATTCTTCAATGGTGGAAGAGTTCGAAGGGAAAGGCTAGGATTTCCAATGGGCATGCCAGCGTGAATTCCGGCAGAAGTTTAAAGTGTCGGTGATGATGTTAACGTGGTTGGTTCTAGGGGTGGGGGAGAAGGAGAGGCCTTTACTTAGTAGCGAAAGCTCGCTATTGTCGAGGGGTACAGACGAAAGGTTCACTGCAAATGCAAGTTTCTTAAAAAAATCTGAGTAATTTAATTTGCGTTATAGTGAGTATTAACATTTAATACGCCAATACCAAAGTCAGAAAATGTTATGCAAAGAAATAAATCAAGAATGGTGAGCATCAGGATCATTCAAGGGAGTGATGGAAAGGACATTGTTTCATGGAGGCTTCATTGTGTTCATTGCTCTGCAAATGCAATGAGGGAATCTCTTCCCTTTCGCAGGCGAAGTTGTTGCTCAAGAGCAGCAAGCTATTGCGATGCTCCTATACCATTTCCCATTTAATTAAACCAACTCCACCATCGCAAACTTTGTGGAGAGAAAGTACAGCCAGAAGCTCAAACACAACGAAAAGAATCCAAATTGAACCATAACCTGTCCTCTGAAATACAACAGCATGAGTACTCACATCCACCCTAAACTGCCATACCAATCTGGCTGAAATATTTGAGGTTTTGGGGACTCTTCCAAGAAACTATATGGAAATATAACCTTACTCCAAGGTGCCCTTCATTTGGTATTTAAAAATTTCCAAATTTCTTCTTAGGTCTAATGGATAGCACTCATGGTAAACTTGAGAAATACTTCAGGACGGATTACTATATGCTCGCAGTCAAAACTTGTCCAGATTGTGCATCAGCACGTCCTGCCAGTTCAGTTCAAAGGTCAGTTTTTTAACAATCCTCGACTTGATGCATACAAAATCTGGAATGTCTTTCTATTTTTACATTTCAAAATGCTCTCCATTCTCTTGAGGATTTTACAAGGATTGGAGATTTTTAAAAAATGGCTAAGTGACATCTACAAAACTGAAAAGTAAAAATAATTAAATCCCAAAAAGTCTAAATAAATTTATTTAAGAGGAAAACTCAAAGCTTTATAAAATGGATAAATCTACTATCCTATTATTTGAAATTCCCTCGCAACAGTGTGACCCACATTCAGAAGTGAAATAGCCATGATGGTGTGAAAGTGGTGCCGTTTCCTTTGCTTCAGAGCTTCCCCTAACCGTAGTTCCCATTTGAATGCTGACCACTGGTCTGGATTCAAATACTCATCAAAGGCAACGTATTTCAATGTTAACAAGGACTAGCGATCCTCCCTAGTAACGCTTTAGACTCTACCAACTATCACAAACTATGACGAATGGGCTCCTTTTCCAGGTCACCATTGCTGACTTAACCTTTCATTCGCTCAGTCCATAAGCCCTGGCAATTAATGTCATGACATGCATATTCATGATATTTATTTGTTCAGTAGTGTACCATTTGAGGTGGTGGGGAGAGACGATTATTGGGGCCTAAAAAATCTAGGAGGAGGTTAATTATGTCAAACAAAGTAAAATAATCCACAGCGGTTACAAGTGAATGTGAAAGGAGCAAAGTCAGAAGATCAACTAAGAGAAAAGAACAAAGACAGTTTGATCAGAGAGAAAGTATAGGATATGTAATTGTGAAAGAAGTCTATGTATCAATAGTCATGGTAACGTAGCCATACCAGAATTGTAGTATCAGTATATCCAACACATTTACAAAAAATTGGGATGTATTTGTTTCCACCCTTATTCAGCATTTACATGAAACAGTTATTTGTGCTATACCAAAGATTAGGACTAGAAAAAGGAAATGAGCTAGTGAAAAACAACAGATCTTTTGTTGTTTAAATGTGAAATTTTGGCATGAAAAATTACATCTTATCAGATTACAATGCCATTTAATAAAATAAACATACAAATAAATTTGGATTCCAAAATGCTATACATTACCTCCTTTCTAGAATAGATTTAAAATAAAATGAGCAATAGTTCTCTTCCATGCTTCCGTTTACTGCCCTACTATTGATTTCATTCCTTACATGATCACATTAAATTTTAATTTTCACATAACTGACATTTAGGTAACATATAAAAGCTCAACAGCATTTAGAAACTATTTCACATTATTTCCATAATATGTAGCACATTTCCAGAAAGCAATTTTTCTTTTTTTATAACAGTAATCCATTTTTGAGAGCTTTTCAAAGTGATTCTAGGTCTATACTTCTCTTGCCCTTTTTTTTTACATTATGTATAAATTTTTTCACCAATGAATTGTCAACAAATACTTTTTCATGCACGGAAACAATGAAGCTGAAAGAGACTACTGCAGAGTACAGTATTATCATACAAATATGTGGGCTTGAAATTAAACAATGGCTCTTGTCATTCCGAGCATCAATCTTCCATTCTTATATAGATCTAATTGAACCAGTTAAAATGCCCAGGTCCATTCATGAAGATCAATAAATTATCAACTTGAGCAATCTGGCTGGTCAAATAAGTTATTAATACATTGGTTTTCTTAAAAACGTTCAATGAATGTGCTTAAATGAATGCTCAAACTTCAAATGTGTCTATCTTAGTTAACTATTAACATCCAAAATTATGATTGGAATAATTTAAAAACATTTTTTGTTTAAAAAAAGTCACTTTTCAGGCAGTGAGAGATTCTTGGTTTCCCTCAAGTCAGGTAGAAAACATATGAACATGCATATATTTGAAGAACCATAGCGACAGATTTTTTCTTGATTTCATAGTGGGCAGAAATATTCATTCATATTGTCCAACTTTGGCAGGGTATGCTTTCTAGCCATCAGACTATTTTAAAGCATAGGTGCCTGAGTAGCAGTGATATATTACATGAAAAAATATAATTTCATTGTCTTACTAATCACCTTCATACTTTTCCATATTCACAATGAAAACTAATATTCAGTAAAATAGATCGATGGTCAATCATAATCAACAGGAGAGTGTCAGCTGCCAGATTAGTTTCCACAAAAATAATTACAGAATAAAAGATCAAGAAATTATTATTGCAGTGGCTAGGATAACTTTCATTGGCCACAAACCCAATTCAAATTAATTAGCTTATACAGATTTTCATGAACACCTGAAAGGCAACAAATCCCAAGGAAAAATAGAAATGTTATGAAATACTCAGGTTTGAATTTTTTAGTAGAAATTTTACATTTCAGAGCAGAGAAGGACAACTCAACTGCATTTTTTATTGAGGTAGTCCAGAGCCCATGCCGCATATAAGGTGTCATCAATTGGTTATTGTGTCTTTAATTCAAGTAAATCACTTAAAGTACGTAATCATTCTGGAAATAAGTCCTCTCAATATTTTCTGAAAAATCCATATTTTGGAAATTACCATTGCCATTGCATCATTCCTCTTAATTATCCCACTCCTTAAGACAACCTCAAGTTACCATTAATGAACTCTCCAACATTGGACGCATTCCCACAATCAAAACATATATCTGTTCAATTAAATTAATTATTTAAGTTTTTATTAAAAAATTAAGGTGAGAACTGAAGCGAGTAGGAAGAATCATTATTACTTAATTATTATAAAATAGAATGTAAGATGGCATTTAATATCCTAATGCCAAGATGAATACAATGATCTCTGTTGAGTGCAAATGTGCTGAAATAAAAGAAGCTGCATTTGATACACTGACCATGATATGAAAGTAATTCCAAAGAGCTGCCTCCCAATGACATGTCTCAACATGATCGGCATCCTTTGAGACACTTAAAATGATCAAAAAATACTATGACAATCATTAAATTCAAAACATTTTTGTATTCCAAAACAATTTAAGGTATTGAGAGTTGTAACCTTGCAAAACTATCTTCAAATTCGAATGAGAATAATCTTTACAGTTATTTTAGATAAATGAACTGGAAATAAAAATTCCAGTCCTGTGTTTTGAAACTACTGTTCTTCCAAAACAACATGCATTTTAAAAACTGCTTTTAAAGTTCAATGAGCAAGGCCTTTTTAGACTGGTGGTGCATAAAAGTTGCTCAGAAGTATGTATGTATATATATATATATATATATATATATATATATATATATATATATATATATATCATACAATGCTTAAAAATGTGATCTAATTTTCCCAGGTGCATATGTTAATGAAACAGGGAATCTACTCAAGCATATTAAGAGAGGAACAGTGTTTCTGTTGACTGTACCTTCTGGCTCTTTAGCTATAACAGTTGAGCTCCTGTCTACACCTGTCTTGTTTAGTTTGTCTTCTGTTGGAGAGTTGAGGGAAGGGGATGAGGCGATGAGGAGACAACAGAGGGAGAGAAAGAGAGAGAAAGAGAGAGAGAGAGAATTGATGAATGAGCGACGACAAGCACGGTTGAGAACATCTTTTAAACCCCCCCACCCCCCAAATTCCCCAAAACTCAATGTGTCATTACCCATGTACACAGTTATTGAAGAAAAAAAAACAAAAAAATTTCACATGCAAGTGACATGTTAAAGGGGATTAGTTAAATAGATGTACCAAAAATGTAAGTTACCACAAGCAAATACACATTTCAAAAGACACAGGATTATCATAGAAAGATAAAACGTAAAAAAATGCACAGCTCCACAACCAAGAATTTCTTTCTATGTTTGAAAGCTGTCTCTGAAGCTTTAATTTTTTTTAACAATGATTCAAGAGGCAGTGAACTGTCCTTGGGTGACCTTTACATCAGCTGAAGCAGTAAAAGCCTTTCACATGAGCCCATGATGATAATAGCAAGGTTGTGGTGCCGTCAACAGATTAAAGTGTACATAGATTGAGGTATTACAGGAAGCACTGCTAAGCTGACAAACACACACACGCACACACAAAACAAATTTACTGACTTGACTTCACTCATAGGGAGACAATTATAAGCTAGAGAACAAGTGTAATAGTCCATTCATTATCCATTTTACATGAAGGAGGGGAGAGAAAGAGAGAAACACAAAGATGTAAATTATATATATACATATATATATATATATATATATATATATATATATATATATATATATATATATATATATATATATATATAATTATGAAGAGAAATCCTGTTAGTAATATCAATGCACACACAAAATATAAGAATATGATAGGAGAGAAATGATTTTGTTGGTTAGAAGAGAGAAGGTGTACTGATGACTCAAGCCTGATGAAAGACACCTCTGGAGGCCTGGTCAGAAATCCATAACACTTGTGATGGATCCACTTTGTATGCATCTCTTCATGTGCATAATCAGATGTAAGTCATCCAGAAAAAATCTGGATTTCAGCAGCATAACAAAATTGTGTGTGCCATGGGAGAAACTAGTTCAACTTCCAAGTGAAGGTTTCAAAATATGCCCTTTATTTATTAGCTAATTATCAATTTAAAGAGAGGGACAAAAGAAGGAATATTTTCATACATCAATAATCTCATTGCCTCAATCATGAAAAATGTGACAGTGCATGGAGGAAATAATACTCGAGGAGGCAGTCAAAGTGGTTAATTGTGCTCTAATACAACTTGTTAGGGTTTCTGTGTGTGTGTGTGTGTGTGTATACACATATATGCTTACACACACATACACACACACACACACCACACACACACATATATGTATATGTATATATATATATATATATATATATATATATATATATATATATATATATATATATATATATATATATATATATATATATATATATATATATATAATGTGTGTGTTTTTTCCAAACTTTCAAACTACAAATAATATGAAAATAAAATTTTAATATATATTCTACTCACTGAGCTATTACATTGATGGTAACTATGTACACGGACATGTTCTTTAAGCACTGACCTTGTAGCATGTGGATATTTTGAAGAGGATGTGATCTACCTTATAAAACAAATAATAAAGGATATTCTATTTCCAGGCACATAATTCACTCGTACAGCCCTAACTCTGGTAAAAGATTATAAATTCAAGGAGAACTTTTTTACTTAACAAAGAAGCAGAGAATAAAACCACAATTCCAAAGGTAATAACGGCTGGAGGTGGCATATTGGCAAAACAGAGATAAAATACTATTGGCAGTGGTAGTGGTGGTGGTGACAAGGGAAAAGGAAGTGACTCTCTTACTATGGAGACCATTTCTTGTCATCACATAATCATGCAATGACAAAATCATACAAACAATAGGCAATATGTCCCATATCTTACTCCTGATACATGAATCAGTGCCTACACATTACAATACAACAATAATAAGCACATGGTTCCTTGTGTTATGGATTTTTGGCCTTACAAAAAAAATGATTAAGAGAAAGAAAATATTAGGACAGATGGTTTTTCGTCATTGTTTCCATGCCACTCTCAATTAATTCCAGTTGAAATGCTAACACTTTCATGCACTAGTTGAGCTATGACTCACGAGCTAGATTGCATGGAAAACCAATTGAAAATAGAAAAGTTCATCTGGGAAACACTGATAAGGTAAGATTGTTTTTTCAAACAAGAATCAGTTAAAAGTTGAATAAGACACAGACACTAACTATGGATGTATTAAAATGGAAAAATGAACACTATACCGAATGAAAAGATCTAAACAAACTTATTTTGGATGAAAGTTGTAAGTTTTGCATTCATTCAAATCAAACAAATGTCTCAGAGCAGATAGTATGAATTTTTAAGTACATAAGAAAATGTCATTGACAAAGGTTACGAAATTATATCAAGGTTGTCATTATTACTATGATTTTTAATTTCAATTTTTTTACTATTTCAATATTCAAACTGTAATTATTGTAATTATCTTTAATAAATTGGCACATGTTAACTATGATTGAAATACCTTTGACATCGTCATCTTCAATGGTCGTACTGCTGTCAGTGGACTCCTTTACTTGAGACCCATCGCCTTTCTTTGCTATGATACTTCGACCTGTGAAATAAATATAAATCTTTCATATTAAAATTTGATTCAAAATATCTTTCTGCTACAAATTTTTTTAGGATATCTTTAATTGCATTGGACCGAAATTACCTTAGTTAAACGGATTAATTATTAAAAAATGATATATTTAAAAACTTAACATTTATTTTTATTCAATTAAATATTTTATGCACATTTATAAAATTTTATCAAATTATTATAAATTCAATGGTAATCAATAAATAAATATTTTTTTTATTTCAAATATTATTAGAGCATAATATAAAAATTACACATTAAAATGTAAATACAGTCTATCATAAAATGAAACAAAATCTATGAAAACTCAATGTATTAAGAACTAAAATATCCATACATATACACAGATTAACAAGTTAATCTGTTATCATGCATAATACCGAATGGCTATATCACCTAAAATAATCAATTGCATTTTCATTGATTACAAGCTACTTATATGTACTTATTTACAACTTATCAATGGCATGCAGGAAATAATACTTAATTAGTCCACCAAATTTAAAGAAAAGTAATTTGAACCTGAAAAAGTAAATGCCGGAATAAATAACATATTAAACTGAAATATTTAAAGAGAGATCTAAACAGTGCACGTCTGAAAAATAAAAGGAAGAACGTACATTCTAGGTGAGAAGGAGTGTTGCCAAAGTCTCATGCATGGAGAGTCTCATGCAAGGGAGGAAGCATACTCAAGAGGAAAGAAGATCACACTAGATGTCACAGAATATGATCTTACCACTTTCTGGAGGTAGTAGGTAGTTACATCAGTTACCATGTCAACAAAGAGATAAACAGGAGCAACATTAAGTCTACATCTACCATTCAGAAGCACTCTACCCACTGCTTAAGTGGCAGGCATCTATAGTAAATGTGTGATGGTAACTATGGCACAATGCATTCATTGTGGTAATGGGAAAATCTGGGTGCATCTATGCAAAAAATTTATATTATTCTATTTATGTTTCTCTACAATCAGACAAAACATTTCAGTTGTTGCTAAATTCACAAAGTATTACTGAAATAGAATGCTGCTGAGCTGACACCTCGTTTAAATATTTACTATTGTAGAATTAGTCAAGGTGCATTTATGTTTTCTGCTTTAAGGAAGCCTTCTATGAAAAGTAATTATTGCCAAAGAGATGCCTTTACCATTCTATTTTATTAACCTTTAATTATGTACTACTTAAAAAGAGTTTTTCATTCATGCATCAAATAAGAGCCAGCTAGCATTTTGAAAGTGCAAAAATTTACAGCAGAGGTTTAAATGTTATACAATAGAAAGGTAATTATACACTTTCACTAAACTAGCTGACAAAATAATACCTCCAACCCCCCACTTAACAATATGCACTGTCTCTGACCATCACCTTCATGTCAGTCTTGTAATTTTGGTATTTACATTACCAATCCATACATAGTTAAACTAAGAAGAGCAATAGGCTACAAACTTCAGGCTAAATACCAACCATAGGTAAAGAAGGTGGTGTATAAAAGTTTTTTAGTTTGTGATTTCAGAGGGAGAAAACCATAGAGGTTACTAATACTGTTACATTACTTTTGTGCAAATATACCTACACTAAAATTATGAGTATGTGCCTTTTAGAAAAGAACTATTCTATTTTCTAATGATTAACCCTCAGAGGCTCAAGGCATGACAATATCAGATTTCAATTTGTTGCCATAAATATTTAACCTCCAATACATTAGCTTATCATGGAATGGAACAAACTATGCAAAATTTCACTATTAAAAAATATTTTTTTATTTACGACCCGGGTTTCAACAGTTTATGTCATCTTCAGGTGATTCTACTGCTTAAACTGTTGAAACCCGGGTCTTAAATAAAAAAATTTTTTTAAATAGTGAAATTTTGCATAGTTTGTTCCTTTCCATGATGGATCAATTTCACATAATTATCCCTGAAACCGTTCGGTTTGACATTAGCTTATAATTAATTTGTTGTCATTTAATCCTCACATTTAAAAATGGTAACATAAATTCTAAATTTAAAGAGAATGTTTTCATTTTAACCAACCTTTGCATTAAATTATCATGACAAGTTCTATTTTCCTGTGAACTATGTAGTGACCAGGAAACTATACCTAAAAATATATTCAGTAAAGAAGTGTGAGCATTCTAAGACCAAAATTATAAAAATCCTTGAGAATTTAAGGGTTAACTATATCATTTGTTAAGTGGTACTACCATGATGGCATGGATCCTTGGCTCAAAGGTTTGGTGAATTAAGGGGATGATTACATGAAAAAAAGAATAAGTTTCTACGACGGCCTCGCCCATAAGTCAATTTAAGACAGCTGTGCGAATAGCTCAATGAGGGAATAAAAAGCAGTCAAAACTGCAACATGAATTGGCATAGGTATATGAGCCAGTTTTAAATTAGATTCCGAAAGTGCTAAATAAAAGATATTGAAAAGGAAGAAGATTCATGCACTGAATAAAGCATTAGTCTGAATTTATGTGATATTATCACATAAACCACCCGATAGTTCCAGACACCTGAACAGTTCTCAAAAGAAAAGACTCACAACCATGAGATAAACTAAAGACTAAAAAGGCAGGATTGAAAATCTGAGTTCTAAAAAACTTGATGACTACCTTAATGTAGAAAGCACTAATGTTAATGTAGAAACTGGATCCACCTACCGATGTGAATTGAAATTGATGGGCTTTCCTATTGCTTTGAAGGTGGTTGCAAGCAAAAAACCATTTGAACAACACTATTGGGGATCTAATCCAACAGGAACCACCCTTAATATTATTGTGTTCATCAAACTACTCCATATGAACAATGGTGAAGAATAGATTGAAGAAAAAATCTCTTTTCGCAATTAAGTAGGCAAGTGATGACCAATATGACACAAGTCCCATTGGAGAAATTCCAAAGTGTCACTGTGACCATACTAACAACAATAATACTATCCTGAGAGTACACTCTGCGATATAATCATTCCTCCTTGAATAAATAACTCCATACATTTGAATATAATAACTCATTATATAATGAAGCAGTTACAGTTTTCAGAACTTTGGAATAAATGAGTTTCACTTTAATATCATCGTTAGCATTACTGAGGGTAAGAATGGTGCCACATCTCTGGATTGACAGTGGGAATGTTGATAGGGGGAAGAAGGGGAAAAACAAATTCAATCTCCAATGTTACTTTCAGTCATGGTCTGAAAATAAAATATTATGCCTCTAGGATATGTCCAATCCATTTTCCTCTTTTTCTTGTACGTTTCCTCCATAGGCTTTCATCTTCACACACCCTTTCAAACTACTTCTTGATATGTTACTTTGTCTACGCATTCTATTTTCATCTATAGCACCGCATTCCCATCATCTCCTATCCCACCTCCATAGACCAATAGACTCACAAGAGAGCAAAGCTTCTTTGGATTTGAACAGCTACCCTCTTACATGGACTAAGCGTGCAGTACTCAGTCTGTTATGGGGGCTCTGAGAAATAAATACACAATCTTTTTTATTGATCGTAATATTCATCTATTTTAATACACACAATTAATGTTTAACTAATTTCTTATTGATTTTTAATACAAGTATATATTTTTTTTAAGGTAATCTACCGGTTAAGGTAGGTTTTTGGATGGACACAGCTACCAAAAACAAACATTTTATTACTCCTAACAAAACACAAAATCCATCATCCTACTCTATATAAGGTCCCTCTTCGTCTCTGAGTACTTTCTTCCTCCCTTCATCCCGTCCAATATTCCTATCCTGTTCCTTCCCTTTCCTCTTTTGCCCAACATTCTACCCTCTATCACAGTCTTCAACATCCCACTGCCGGTCAACACCCCCTTCATCCACTTTTCCTGCCTCCATAGGATTTCTCCCAACAAAACCCTCTCTTCGCCCACCATAACAAGTACTTCCTCATTTGTTTTCTTCTCTGTCCATTTCACCTTCTCCATTCTTCTCCACCCCCACATTTCAAAAGCCTCCAGTCTACGTCTATCCTCCTGCTTCAATGACCACGTTTCCGCGCCGTACATAGCTACGCTAAGTAATTACACAAATAATCCATTAACAATACCTTGAAGTATGCCCCAACAAACAAATCATATTTCATATGATCTAGTTTAAGTTTGAATGCTGTTGTATTATACTTAACAGGAATATATCAATTGAGTACATAAGACGTGAATTTTATCTGACGGACAAATATTGTTCAAGTACAGTGTCAGAGATAATTTCTTTAAAGATAATCCAAAAATAGCCATTTTTCCCTTTTCAAGTTGGATTATGGGCATGAAATATCCCCAAGGAAAATAAGATACATTCAAGAAATAGGTAGAGAGAAATTCATTTGAATGGGAACAGAACCCATGGCCCCTGAATTGAGTAGCAAAGGGTGCTACCTACTCCGTTCTCCACAGGATTCATGGCTTCTGAGATAAGACCATATTATGAAGAAAAAGCACTACAAGTGAGATGATGTCGTGACATGACACAATCTGAAAATTATAATTACAAGAACGTAAATACGTAACATTTAGTGGGGGGAGTAAAATGACGAAGATTACAATAAAATGGATTTATGTTACACATTAACTATGCAACAGAATTATAGATAAGGGAGTAGGAAAAAAGTATATTCTCTTTCTGCATTTTCCGTAAAATAATTTATGCAATCTAGCTGGACCATCACATTGACATCATTGTAAGTGATAAAATCAATTCAATAATCAACATTATTAAATTATTCTATAATAATTAGGTTACTCAGAAGCTTTATTGGTCTTCTTCTGTTGCTTAATAAACCGATGAATATAATTTGATGCCAACAAATAATTTCATGAAATATAAACAACATTTAAACAATGAAAGAATAACCAATATATATATATATATATATATATATATATATATATATATATATATATATATATATATATATATATATATAATGTAGAGAGAAAGAGGTACTGAATGTTTACATAAGTGTTTTATGATAATCAATTTAGGAAAGGTTATAGTTCTTAGGAAAATTAAAATCTGGGATATTATTTATCATCAGATTGAATTGCAAAGTTATTAGGTATGCCATTCATACATTTATTCCCCAGCTAATAGTTAGCCACGTCATCTACATTGAGTTTACATTCATTTTTAAGTTGCATTCTTATATGGAACTAATAATGTTTGAATTTCGGAAATATAATTGTATACAATTTATGCAAACATAAAAACCTATGTTCAGTAACTAGTTATAAGATCAATAGTTATCAACCCAAAAGACAGGATACCTAAAAATGAACCCAGCTTTAACTGAGGTACAACTACTTAGACAATGTAAATAATGAGTAAATCATGAAGGAACAGCATTGCCAATTTAAATCAAATTATTTATACACATAACTGTCCATATAAATATTCTTTTATATGTTTAATTTTGCAAACTAATCTAAAGGTATTGATTGCATTCCAACACAGCAACAAGGCCTGTTAGCATTTACATTTACACTCAAATCACTCTACAGATACAAATTACTATTCTAAGGCAACTTGCATTTACTAGTGCTCTCTAAGTCTAACCACATGATTATACCTTTCTGGCACCTATGGATGCTCATTCATTGACAAAATCACAATGGAAGCAATTCCACTGATATTTTAAGTCATAAACTACACTGGTGTACATTTAATTAGATTATCATTTAATTGTTAGGAACAAGAAGACAGTGAAGATTTAAGTCAGCAGACACAATTAAGTGCATACATGTATAAGTGTACTGGATTTCCAGGCAGTTGAACCGTGGAGTCAGAATATGAAGAGTGTCTTCATTCACACTTGAATGTAACACAATAGCTGACCTAAGGTTATTGCAGGAGGAACTACAGAAACATGGTGCCTGAACAACAATAGGAATGGGATTTTAGTGCAAGTTTAAGATATCAAAATAATGCCTCGGATATTTTAAAACTAGATGCATTATTCATCTCATGATTTAATGAAGGGAGCATAGATATTTCCAATACCCTTTATAACAGGACAACAATTGCCTTGAAAAAGTAATTCATGAGGTATCTAAATTTATTTCATCAAAGTTATTATGCATGTATTTTACCAATTAGAAATAAATAAGAACTACATTAGCATAGTCGATGCATTCAAGTGATTTCAATAAAAAATTTAACAAACTAATGTTTTTAAATGTACTTCCTATGCTATTGTCCTCTGCTTACTTCTACTACCATCTGATTTATATTGGTGGCCACTGAAAAAAATAAATTCAGAATGATCACCATTGGCTTTCTATGAATACATTTTATATTCTGACTTGCCCCAGACAATGGAAAAATTACTATTTTTACTCCATAAATGAGGACTTTTTGATGAGACTGTTTATATAAATATAGTTCATATTATTTTTTTATGACCACAGCATTACTGCCTACATCTAAATTGCAAGAGTACTTTGAAATTAGTTAATATCAAGGAACAAAGATCATGGGGAAGGTTTTTGAATGACTGAAGTAGATACAACAAATTAGATGTTGACAAATAATAAGTAATCTCAGTATTTGCTGAACATAAGGGCTAAATTAAGCACAATAGATGAGGGCTTAGATGGACTTTTGGCCAATCATGCAAACAGAGCATTTTCTAAAAAAGGGTATCATTATTGACCATCAGGAAAATATTCAGTGTAGGATTTCAACACAGTGAAAGTTTACCATTTCAGTGTCTTACTTTACTGCAGTCATGTGTCACTTGTATGTTTACAAATTAGAGGTAATTTCCACATCACAATTTTCACATTTTGATCTCATCTGATGCCCTGACCCACCCAGCTTCTGTGATGTCACTTATGTACGTGATTTCCCGTAATTCAGCCTCGTCAAGTGATGCCACACTTCCAATTAGATCTCATGAGACAAAAATTGCAAGAAATGATTGGGGGGGAAGTTGAACTAGAACAGTGGCCACAGTAATGACTCCCAATGACAATAGTCTTAGGTGGATCCAACCCATGGGTTGGTGGAAACTTTAAACGAGGGATTTCAATCCCTGGTTAAGAAATGCAATGCAAATATAATGTGGTGCATCTCTATCACACACAGGGTATACAAAAATATGTACTATGGATTGTGAGGACTGTTTATCAACGGTTGTCTCTCTGAATCAATGGCATGCATTATTCTGGGTTTGCTAGTTATATTATATTTGAAAAAAAACACTTTTCAACAATACTCAAGGTAAAAAGATTTTGTTTACATTTAAAGCAATGAATCTGGCCAAACAAATTTATGATAATCATTACAAAAGGAAATTGGGCAAAATTGATTTTCATTTATAATATTCACAAGAAGCATATTGTAGGTCACCATATCATGCCACAAATAGACCTATTTTTCACTTGAATATGCATATTTCAAGCGAGCCAACATTAGTTCACAAATGTGAAATTTTGAATGCAGATCAATTTTGGGATGGCTTATTTTATAAAACTCCAAGCTCTGATAAAGAAGACCACAAGTATTCCTTAGAAACAACTAACATTGAGCATCTCAAGTGACTAATATAAAGAACATATTGTGAGTCTTTTTAGGTAATCTACCAGTTAAGGTGGGTTTTGGATAGACACTACTACCAAATAAATATTTTGTCTCTTCTAAAAAAACAACCCAACATCCTACTCTACAACAAGGCTCCTTTCATCTCTCTGCACTTCCTTACTTCCTTCTTCCCTTCATCCCGTCCAACATCCCTATCCCCTATTCCTGCCATTTCCTCGTTTGTCTAACATTCTCCCCTCTATTACAGTCTTCAACATCCCACTGCCAACCAATATGCCCTTCATCCATTTTTCCTGCCTCCTTTGGATTTCTCCCAACAATTCCCTCTCCTCCCTCTCACCATACCTAGCACTTCCTCGTTTGTTTTCCTTTCTGTCCACTTCACCTTCTCCACACCCACATTTCAAAAACCTCCAATTTATGCCTATCATCCTGCTTCAGTGACCACGTTCCCGCACCATACATAACCATGCTCCATATCAAAGTTTCAATGAGCCTTTTCTATACATCCTTACTCTATATCCCTACCATCAATTCCCTCCTTGAGAAAGCACTTTGCCTAACACAATTCTTTTCCTCAAATCCCAACTACTTAGACCATTATGGCCCAAAACACTTCCGAGATACGTAAGCTGTGCCGACAGCGAGAGTTTTTGCCCACCTATTTTAATGTTAAACTCAGCAATCCTCTTTCTGGAAAATTGCATAATCTTTTTTTTATTTACATTTATTCTCATCCCATTTTTGTCGCCCTGAATTTCCAATACACTCAGCAATGATTAAAACCCCTTGCCTGACTGACAAACTATAGCTTGGTCATCGGCAAACCTGACTGGTTTCACGTATTCCCCGCTGACTTCCATTCCTATTCCTGTTCTTCCCTTAATACCTCTTAGATTATTTCCTCCAAATATACATTGAAAAGCACCAGTATTTATGTACAACCGTGCCACACACCTCTTCCTAACACCACCCGTTCGAACTCTCGGTCCCCCACTCACACCTGAGCAGTCTGAGGCATGTACAGGTAGCTGATTAGCCTCTTATCCCTCCATTCTATTCTTAATTTCGCTAATATATTCATTAGTTTTTCCCAATTCACTCAATCATATGTCTTTTTGAAATATACAGGCAAATACATCCTGATTGCACCCTATATTCCTCTCGATTAGAAATCTCATTACTGCAAAGGCATCCCACGTGCCTCTCTTCTTCCTGAACCCAAACCGATCATCCCCTAAGTAATCATTTGCCCTGCTCTCCATCCTTTTGTTGATGATCCTGAGAACAACTCTAGTTGCATGGGAAATCGAACTTATTGTTCTGTATTCCTCACATGTTGTAGCCTTTATCTTTTTCGGAGTAGGAACTAATAATGATATGACAAAGTCTTCATGTTAGATTCCTTTCTCATAAATGCTAAAAATTAGTCAATATAGACTCTTCCTCTCTCATTGTCCCAAACCTTTAAGTAGTTCCACAGGAATGTTGCCTGCCCCCACAAGCTTATTTCAATTTAGTATTTATTTGCTAGGTTTACTAGAAGAGTGAGAGCCAACAGGTTATGGACCCAGGAACCTTAGCAGCTCAATAAAGTGAATTGGTAAGTTAAAATAAACAGACAAATGAAAATCACCATTTGGAAAAATGGTATTGAGGGGAGAAGTACTACAATTTGATAAATTAAAGGAGAACAATCAACACACTTGAAGTATTCTTGTACATGGAGTTTCATGTATGTGAATGCTGATAATTGGTTCAATCAGGATATAATTATATAGCATGCATTTCAGATATTTCCCCAACTCAGAGAAGGTGGCAAATGAGAAAGGCAGATCCTTCATCATCCACGTAAGTAGTGTCTGAAGTTTACCGCTGATGATACTGGTCACTTAGATTGGCAAGGGATATCAGAGACACTTAGCTGAGTATCTATATAATGGAATTGGTGCACTGTTGACAATACTCTTCTTAAAGGGAAGGGTAAATGTTAAAAAGGAGAACCTACGAATGAATGAGTAAGTTGAAAATAGCCCATCTACAGAGAAAAATACATAACTCAGGAATGCCTGAGCTTCCAAATATGGCGATGGCAGTATGGCATTTACTTATTGAGGCCTGCTCTGAATAAATACCAATGATTTTTGTGTAGCCTTGAAAGAGGAGAAGAAAACCAAATCTCCAAGAAAGTCGAGGCAAATTTTCTCTTCGATGAGAAGAGATCAAAGAGAGAAGTTTCAGCATAAAGAATAAGTGGAGACAGCCTTGAGCCAGGCAATTGCGGTGAGATAGGCTGGGTCGGGCGGATGACATACAAGAGGACTAAATGGACCAGTATCTAGATTGGAGAGATCACCACCCTTACATTTGTGAGAAGGGAATCATGTCACATGGCAGAGGTTTGCCGCTACCGCATGTTTCTGACAATCAAAGAATGACGATTGAGATGGAGGCTGGAATAATCCAAAAGAAGCTCGGGTAGCAGTTGAGGAGTGTTTTGTTTCTTGTATTGTCAACTATGCAATGCCAAGTCATGTGACATGAACACGTGACCTCTAGTCATATGACTCCTCAAAAGAACAAAATGAATGAGGGATAGCCAGAAAATTGACTGTTTCACATAATTCTGAAGAGAATGACTAGGCCAAAAGCATGAATTTAACTCTTTTTGATATGGTGTATTGTATGCTAGTAGAATCTGGAATTTTGCAGTTTTCCGGCTGAAGCCTTGAATTCTCCAGCCTTTACAGAAATTGTTGACCTCCTACTTCAACAGGAAACTATAAACCTGTCAGGTTATGGAGGCAAAAGAGAAGAACCTCACCTCATATATCATATAAGAAGAAGACCATTATCCGTCAGGCTGCCGTGTAGAACTTTTGATTTTTTATTAATTTTTATCATTTTTGGACTGACAATATGTAAATTTCCATACTATATTTTGACAACTTCTATTTAATGAAATGTTTATCACATCCCAAGAATGATTGAATTTGTCAATTTTAGATACTTAGATTCTTGATGCGAAGAAGGGTGGAAAAAGTAAAATGGATGAAAAAAAACAAATAAATAAGCAGAAGGCATGGCGGGAGAGGAGAGAGAGTTTTTGGGAGAAATTCAAGGTACGGTAGTAAAATGGGTGCAGGGCATTTTGATTGGTGATTAAATGCTGACGACTTAGATGGGAGGGAGAACATTGGGCATGAGAGACTGATAGACAATCGTCTTCGTTTTGGGGCGAGATTAAGGCTATGGAGTCTCTTCTCCCGCCTAACCCCTAAGGCAGAGAGAGGATCCAGGGGGAGGAAAACAATACATAGGCATGCTGCATGGAATGAAGGGAGGTAGTAAGTATCCAGATTTACAGAAGGTTTTACCGTAGCATCACGGTGTTTGGATGTCTTTTTGGGTGGGGCTTAGACATTTAGTGGTGCTAGTTTGTGCATATCCAAAACCCACCAGTGATGATAAACTCGGTACGCACCGAATAAACACCTCTTATAATCATGATAAAATCATGTGCATTACTTTCTTAGTTGACCATCTAAGGAGAAATAATGAGCTCTTTGTGCTCGGTCATCTTACATAATCTATATTATCTTTGTCAACACACTTGCAAAACTTTATTGAGCACTCTGTGGGATGTAGTCATCAAACTGTTAGATTCCATGGAAAAGAAATATACCACACAAAATACATACTCCACATTTAAAATTGCTGCTAGTTATGTAATCCTATTAAATGATGAAGATTATTTCCTGCGCTGTTCAAGTGTTATCATCAAATATTAAACAATGGACTAGTTGCTACCATTTCAATATTAATTTACAAACAGAACTGCCTTGGCATTAAATTTTATTTTCTTGTGCATTTAATTTCATGAGTATATAATTGATATAAAAATAAACACCAGTTTATCGGAGGCGAAGAAGGAATTGCCTATTAGCATTTGAGAGGCACTTTTAAATATCTTAAGGGAAATAATGAGATTCTCAGGTGTAACAGGGGAACATGCAAAAAAAGTCTCAGAGCAATAATTATTTCATATCTCTGATCATAGTGGTAATGTATGTTTGTTTCAGCACATATTTGTGGTAATTTTACTCCTTTGTTTTTATTGTAACTCTCTTGTTTTCCAGATTGTCGGAGCGTAAAAAATTCAGTCATGAAACACCCAAAGCTTGTTTTAATTGTAAGATGAATTTATCCAAATAAATAGCTTTTTACATTTGTTTAAACTAAACATATATTACCGGAAGATGTAAAACAAATAAATGAATTCCCTGATATCAGCGACCAACTTGAAATTTAAGCAACCCTAGTGTGCTACTATTTCAATCCCCCCCCTCTTCACTAGTTTCCTTCCCTTTTGAATGCCCACGCCACATGACTTGCCCCTCAGTCACTGGCTGCAGGATTTTTGATGGAGATAAGATCAATCATCAGGTTGAAGTTTGTGAGGTTTCCAAATTTTCATAATTCTTAAGTCCATTCATAAAACATGGTCAATTTCCACATGGCTGCCTGATATAAATGCAAATGTTTTGTAAATTGCCCCTTTTAATTGTCCTTTGGATTGACATACCTGTACATTCTGCTGTTTGTCGACAATATGCTTTGTTTGCCATGGCTTTTTGTATTTCACCCAATTTAATGGATGTTGTTTGTTTCAAGGGAGGTTATTTTTGGCAAGTTTAATGGAAAAATTCCTAACACACTTCAGACAGAGATTTTATTTTGCTATTTTCTAGAATGGAATTATATTCACACAGAATACACTGTGCAATCACCCGACAAAAGTTTGTTCAATGAGTGATTAGATTCCTAGTCAAAGCTGATAATTTTTCTGTTTTCCATCTTTGATCCATTAGAGTAATGAAGAAATTGTAGTTGATGTTCACTCTTCTTTCAAAATAGAATTGAATGGGAAAGGCAATGCTAATCATTGGGGGAATATCTGAAAAACTGTGTGAATTGCACATGGGGTATTCATACATCCATCACCATCTGAAGTTAAGTAGGAATGGAATGACACTCTTGATTCAGTTGGGCATCTAATTTTAAAAAATAATTCAAGAGAGACAAATATTCTAGATTGCTACCGGCCAAAAATTCAGAGTGTTTTGGGGCAAACATATGGACCAAAAATACTGACCAATGTTAATACTTTATTAAACATTAAATATACTAAAATATAGACTGGATATATTGCATCTTCAGTAGCCAGTCACTACTGAGTGGTGGTAGAAGGAGAGGAGATGGCGAATACATATATTTGGAAATCATTGTTTGATGGTGAGAGACTGTGTGCATGCTTGGGAGGAGGGGAAGGGGTGGGGGAGGGAATGAGTGCTGGGGCAGGGGACATCACCTGATCAAAGTCACCCATTATGAAGGCAATAGAAATGCATGCAATTTGAAAGAACTTTGATGCCCACAAATCAATTCGAAGAATTCATTTAATCTATCCACAGAACTACAAGTTTAACATAAAGACATCTTTGCATTTAGCATTATGATAATAATTAATATCGCTAAATGGTTTTTGCAAGTGCAAAAGAATATCTGTATCAAATTCAAGTTTGCCTTGCCACGATACAATCCTTTACTCCCTTTTAGAAACAATTCACTTGGCTGACTCTAAAAATGATTCTCATATGAATGCAAAAGACAAAACAAAGTAAATTTACTTAGGGCCTTTAAAGAACAATTTACGATGAAAACCTAAAATCTGATTACTTGCTTCTATGGAGATAAAATATGAAACATGTCATTATAGCCGCAACTTAGGAAAGCATTTGAATTCCTTCCCGTGGAATTGCCCTTTCTCAGGGAATCAACTGCAAAATAGAGTCAATTTAATTCCGTAAAAAACAAGTGCCAAGCTAAACCTACTGTTAAATTATCCAAATACATTAGAGCCAACTAAAATTAATACATAGGAACAATTGTTGGCTCTAGTATTTTCATCCATATCTTGTATGCTTTTGATTTAGTAAATTGGAAAATACATGCTCATTAATCAAAGCAAATTAGTTCTTAAAAAGAACTAATATGTCCATCACCAGATTTCAAATCCAACAGAGAAAGAGGCCGCCAATGGGAAGAAAATTGTCCATTCACTGTACTGAGCAATGGTAATTGTAATCAGGGCTACCCTATGTACGGAAAACATGGAAGCCAAGAAGAGAACAGGAGAGGCGTGAAGAGAGAGCATGATAGGAAGACACAAGAGGGCCCTGCCATGCACCTTTCAATCCCAGCATCACCAATGAGTGATGGCAAGGGGTGTCCCGGAAACCCATTTGTCGACACTGACTCCACTCTAATCAAACATACCCGGCACAGCATTGGGGCTGGAGGTACTTACCATGAGCATCATACTTACTGGAGAAGTTTCGTGTGGCTAACATTGTGGTTAGAATTGCTCCCTGAAACACAAGGATAATAAGAGCTTTACTGGTCTACAGGATATGACACTTGATGCATTAGATCCATAATTAGAATTCAAACATTACAAAAACACTATTACATAAATTCCAATAAGCTAATGTTCAACACAATCACCAATCAATTTCTGGCAAGGAAATCTGCCAACCTTAGTGAGAAAAAGGCACGCCCAATTCTGAGGTGGGCACAACAACTGAAGCCTACTAATTGGTCAATAATAGAATTCACATCAGCTGCTGGCTTTTCTGCTTAACTTATAGCTATTATTAGTATTAGTTTTTAGGGGAGGCAACCGACAGCTGAGGTCATTTGCGCCATAGGGGATGGACAGGAAAGGATGAAGGGTGGAGTGAAACCCGGCGTCGGCATTAGCCTACTCTTTACGAAAGGTGCCAAGGGGTCCGCAGTTTAACGTCCCATCCGACGGACGGCGTACTCACTCAAAGTGCCCTCCACAAAGCACCTCAAGTAGGGATCGAGATACCTCTGAAAAATATTCAACACCGCCGGGATTTGAACCCGGGCCCTCAGGGTGGGAAGCCAGTACGTTAGCCCCCCGCACCATTTCGATCCCCTTAACTTATAGCTCTAGGTCCCATACTGACATTTCACAACTATGCAACAAGTACTACAATTCACAAAAGGGCACACGAGTCTAGAGTTACTCAACAAAAATGAAACAACGACAAAATAATTTATGTCAACAATGCTGAAGAAAGTAAAATTAGAATATATGCTTGTAAGTGACAATTGGGACAAGAGTACTTGTGAGAAATGAAAGAGTAGCTCAGTGAAAAAGTAGAGCCAGGCATAGGGGAGGGGCCGAGGCCATGGGGGAGTGGTTCCAAGGGTCCAGGGTCACCTGGGAAGAGATCAAGCCACATCAGACACACTCCCCTCCCCCCTCCCAGCGCCACCACTGGCCAACTCTCTTAAAAATGCCCACACTCTTGCTATTACCTCGTTTCACACCTTGAGGCTCCAATACGAGTGGTCTTGGATGCTCACAGCCAACCCAACCAGAACTTATGATTTGAATTCCCACATTCATAAATTAATACAATCATCCTGCTCGCTTCCATTTAGACAAATCTTGACAGCCTGCATCATTAGAAGGAAATGAAAGCCAGGTTGTTGGGTGGGTGGGTGGGAGGTAAGGAATTCTCAAATGGCCCCAGGCTCAATGGGCCTTGAGACCATCAATCAGAAGTCTTTCTCAGACCAGGATGTGAGGCCAGCAATGCCCCAATTTAAGTGTCAAATTTAAGCTCATAACACTTGCCTCCCAGAGCATCACATAATGGGGACTGCGGCATACAAATATTTATTGAAGCTCTGCCCAACAGATGATTTCAAGGCAAAAATATTACGTTCACAAACACCCATGCCTTAGGTGTAGGAAAACCCACCAAGAGGTGGGAATCGAACCCACAGCCTCTAGAGCAGCAGGCAAGGACATCATCGCACTCAGCCACTGAGGTTGGCAAAGAGCCAATCAATTATTTGTAACCTTTTGACAAACTGTCACCACTTTCCAACATTTTACCTCAACACACTAAATTCCAACTCTACTGACTCAAAGATGTGCATTGCATAGGGCGAAAGGGATCATACAGAAGCATTTACAGCATGATTTGGTTGACCAGAGCTTCATAATTATGTAGGTACTATTATTACAATGGCAAAATAGGGGAGTTTGAAACTGATGATGAATTTATGTCATGAACATTTAGAATAGATCATGAAAATCAAAGCTTGAATGAATGGGTCTGCAATGTGACATCATTAAAGTTTTAGTTGTCATACAACATGTGAAGGGAAGAAATAAAGCAAAGTCTTACCTTGAGTTTGCGCCTGGCGTTGAATTTCTTTAGGCAATCCACAGTCTCCTGCCTGTGGACAACTGATGCAACACGCTCCCGTTGCTATGGAAAAGTACGAGGGGAGATCATTTAATAAATATTTTTCACAAATCCACCACTAATATGTACTTACTTTATACAATAATCAAATAAAATTTTGATGATTTAATAAGTGCAAACACCATTTCACCAAAAGGCAATTGTACATTCAGCCCATTTCTTTATGAAAACATTCTTATCTGGCTTTTTACCCAGAAACCCTTCGATAAATGTGAACTCAAAACTTTGCACTATGGAAACAAAAAAGTGATGTAATATACAAATAGATATATGTATATATATATATATATATATATAAATGGATAGAGGAGAAACTCAGTGCTATGATCCTTGAATGAGACTAAAAGTATAAAAATATCACCAGTGCAACAGTCACCAACAGATTAAATGGGCTAAAATGCATTTGCAATTATATAAGTACGTGCTAATATCAAGCTATCAACAAGTTCTTTTAGCAATGACTGTATCAAAAGAGAATAGGAGATGGGGGTCAATGAGGGTTTTCATGCTCCACACTGCCAAAAACTTTATCAAGGTCTTTGAGTCACTCTCTGCACGTCGCCATACTTACGCAGATCCAAGGGTGCTTGAGTGCTTCCGAGGCAGTTATTCTCTTTGCTGGATTGACAGTGAGCATTTGATTGATAAGATTTTTGGCATCTGGAGTCACAGTGTCCCATTCTGGTGATGGATACTAGGCACAGGGTAAACAATTGAGATTTAAAAGATTTTCAGAAGCTAAGGAAAAAAAGGCACTTCTTTAATAGCCGCATGCAGTCAAGCCTTGTTAGTTTGATAAGAGTGAAATCTGAAGCATTGGCAATTTCAGTCCAACTTAATTTTTATTTGGGTGATGTGGCACGATGAATTTAATTGGTATTAAGCATGGACAAATTTGAATCACATCTACGCAAAAGATAGGACCAAAACCGGCAAACCACAAACAGTCCTCTTACGTCAAAATATACCCTTCAACACTGATGATGACGTTACCTTGCATTTCATGAGAAATCTTCCATTGAATATTCATAATACACTGAACAAGGAAATGTTCACTTGCAATACAAAAACACCTGATGCATTCAATCTATGAGAACATTGCTGAAGGCAATACAACAGAGGGTTTGCCCTCCTTGCTAGAGATGAATGCCATTGTTAATCATGAGGTAATACTCATAATGAAACTTGACCAAATGAAATCATTGACTAACAAACAAGAAAGGAATATTACTTTCATTTTACTCTAATCATTCATCACTGACTTTATTTCAACAAGTTGAAACCTAAACTGCTGATGTCTGTCAACGGCAGCAGATATCTTCGATCGCTCAACCCTCAGAAGGGATTCAAAAGACACTCCTTCCATGTTTTACTAATGATTTAGGCTTAAATCAGTCAAACCAAATGCAATGACTTCTTATTCATACACTGCTTTATAAGTGTGCTATTAATACTTATTAGGTACTTTATCTTGATAAAAATAAACGCACATTTAACTCTATTTAGGCCCTTTGCTAAAATAAAAAAACCTTTAGACAGCTATTCATTTAATAATATAGATGCTTGATGAACCTTATGAAACTGTAGCCTTACACAAAAAGACTTTATCATTATGTTCCGTTTATAATGTATAGCTGAAACCCACTTCTATTTCAGTCATAGATATCAATGTTAGGACTGGTATGTATCAGCCATCCAAGTCGTACCATTCCCTACCAAGCACCGTAACTACCAATACTAATGCATTTAGACTTTCATCCTGACACTTTTAGATTAATACTAATACAGGATACAAATGGCTGCAAATATATGCAGTTTCCAGGAAATGTTTTACCAATGATAAGTTTTAAGTTCACAGAGAAACCCTGAGATAATTCAGACTTGCATACAAAAGCCCAAACTTTCATATTAAAACATCCCAAATTCTCTCCTGAACATAAAATTACTCTGCTAATTTTAAAAATCTTGAGGAGCACACTTTTTAATCATCTACGGCATTAAGCATAAATTCCTGGGCATGTAACAACCCATGAGATGCATATGCAAGGAAAATTAACATAGTAGTCCTAAATAACACACAGCTCCTGAAATTCTTCTATATCACTGCATACTGCTGGGGTTTGCTTTTTGATGGGCAGGATTAAAGGTGAATTAAAGTGAATTTTCCCAATTCCTGACATCACATACTCTTTTTCATGACAACAAGAGTTCAAGGGCTGAGGCTGAGCAGGCAATAATATATGAAGAGAAGAACTTGGACTCTAACAGCCAAAAACAATTTTCCATCCTACATAGGATTTTGCATGAATTAGAGATTTGAAAAAAATTGGATTAGTTATTTATATTTCAAAAAACTAAAACCTCAAAAAATTATAATATTTCTGTTCAAAAGTTGCAAATGGTAAAAATCATTCAATCAATTTAAACCATATTTCCACTCTATTCAGCATAGGCTCTCAATTTACCACTAATATTGAAGAAGAGCTATGCTGAATATTTGACAAAATTTAAGAAAATTGTATTTGAACACTGAAATCATAAATAAACTTTAGCACTCAGTCAACAAGAATAAAATAAAATTTATGTTTTGCAGCACCAGCAATTAAAATACATGCACCTCAAGTTTTTGACGGTCATCAAATGTTAAGTCAATATAGTATAAGTTTAGACAAAAATAGTCCAATTACAGTGCAAACATGCTTTTTCAATGAACATGGTCTTGAGAGCATTGATTTTCCCAATATTTTGGTAGAAATCATTAATGGAAGGTTGAGTGTGGCTAGTGAGAAAATGTTTACTACTTTATAATGTGATATTTATAGAAAACTTCACATGATACTAGTATAAATAACTCCAGAGAAAATGTGCCAAATTTTTGCTTACACAGAGGAACTTCATTATATGAGCATAATCCATTCCACCATATTTCTCGTAATGCAAAACAACTTTTTGCACATAAGTTTAATGCAATATATGATGATGTGCTTAATGCCAAAAAAATAAATTATTTACAAGGTTTATTCACAGAAAATTATGCAAACATCATTTAGGATCACATATCATGTTTACCTATCCTTCTATTGCAGAAGGTAGCAACCGGGAATGAAATCTCGTCCTTTTTAAAACCAAAAAAGAATTGAAATATATTGTTAATTATTGATGATACTAGCCTAATTCCTTTTTACTATAAAGGTGTCCAAAGGCATTTCTTCTCTGGCATAACTGTTGCATAGGTACTATTGTCACTCTATTTAAAGCATCTATCTCCTTAGTATTGTCTGTGTTCTTGAAAAAAGGGCTAATTGTTGATGTTGACCGATAGCTGATGTGCATACTAGATAAGTCAGACTAACATCTTGTTCCCGATTTCCAATAATTTTACTTTTCATTTCTACTGTTATTTTTTTTATTTTTTTATGCTTTCTTTTTATGGAATTGTCTTCGATGTTTTTAAAACTATGCACAAAACATTATTAAACTTTGCAAACAAAAATTACTAATTATATGTTTGAACAGAAGTTTGGAAAAATGTGTGATCACTAGCGACGCTAAGATGCCAGCGGAACAAGTGTTAGAGACAAACTGCAGTAGCAGGCGTGCAATGAATCCGTGAATTCCCCTCCCCTTGTCACTCGTTATGCGAAAAGTCACTTGTCAAACAGGTCTTTTTGAGACCACTATTTCCGCTCGTTATGCCAATTAATCGCTGTGCAAGGTGCTCATCAAGCAAGGTTCCATTGATATGATAATATAATCATTGAACATTATGCGGCCAAGTCACTACTTGTAATGAAAATTAAACTGTTTAATCAACGACTTCATAATACAAAGCCATAAAAAATGAACCTACATTCATATATATTAAGTTTATGTTCCTTTTTCTTATCAGGTTAATTAATTAACCTTGTATCCAAATATATGCTCAGTTAATTCTAAATAAAATGTATTCAGCTTAATACAGATAAAATCTAAATTGGAACTGAACAACTTCTACATTTGATATCCCAGGAATACTGCATACGTTAATAGTTTTTATGAATTGCAAATGAAACTAAATGGAGAACCATCTGTTAAGATGACTCTGGGAAAAAAATGTTGATAAAATAATTCCTGATCATGGTGTTTGCCTTTTTAGGCATGATTTGTGATTTTAGAGGCTACCTGTGCTGCTTCTGTTGCAGAATGAATCACCCCTCCCTAAGTAAACATCTCAGTTTCAAGTTTTCTTTTGACAGTCACTACTAATGTGATTTTCAGGGATATTTATAAATGTGATGGCTAAAAATCCCTCATTTCAGTAATAACGGCCTTATTTATATTCTTCAGTTAAATTTGTGCCCTCAAAGGAATATTGATGTTATGAATGTATTGTTAAATGTTTCATAATGTCCCTATGCCCACAGCCCCACCTCTTTTGGAGCCTATACTGAATACATACAATTTTATTTTTTAAACAGGTGAGGAATATTTTATGCAGAGCAATATTTGTTATTTCCAAAAAAATCTTGAGAAATGATATAGCTTTGAAGACAAGAAATATAATCAAGGACTTTTGATATTCATCTGATGGCACAAAAGTATGAAATACACTAGTCCAATAAGTAAACTAGAATTCTGTTGAGAAAACACTCTTAAGTTAGTCAAACACTGATAATTCCACTCACGGCGTATTCTTGCATCTTATGCGTATGACCTACACCCTTATTCCACAGAGTGAATAGGTATCATTGCTCATGGTATCACTTGCCACATTATGAATGCAATAAGTCATTTCCTGTGTCACATATAAACATAGCCTTGTTTGAATCCAATGGAAGATTTTTCAGGTAACATTATGACCAGTGTTGACATGAATATATTTTTAATGTAAATTTAATTTCAAGTCAAATAAAAATAATCTCACAACAGTTTACCTATTGGAAATCCAGTCACAACTATACATTACCATGGAACAGAGTATCAGAACATTTTGAGCATTTTAAAACTGAAAACAGCAACCCTTTGGAACTTCACTTAATGCGTAATCGTGGATCACACCAAAACATCGCTTTTGGATTTTTCTAGACCACAGGTTCCACCCTTCCTATATCCACTGATTTACATCCCATTCCAGTTCAAACTAATGAGGTTTCACTGCAGCATGTATTTGTTAATAGCCACTCTTTCATGACTAAAGAGCACAGCAGCATATAGAGTACAATCATCCTGCAGGCTGTAATCAACTTATACAAATATTCAACTATTCCTGCAAACAGGGGATGAAAGGTTGAGAGACAAGTAAGGGTCACCAACAAATAACATATCAGAAGTCCACTGAGTCACACCATTTTACATGGTCCTGGGGAAGCCATCTACATCCCTGCTAATATTGCATATTGGTACACAGCATTACCACATTCAAAATCCAGGCATTTCAATCAGATGAACAAGTGCTTACAATCAGAATTTCATGTAGTAACCAATGATGCATTCAGTTTACGATTTGAATAAAATTAGCTAAATCCTATACCATACCCTTATTCCAGATAATGCTCATTATCCTGAAATATGCCCCAACGGAAATAAACCCATAATCCCACTGCAACAATGCATAACATTACAGATGGATTGGATGATTGGATTACACTGGATTCATCCCATTGCCTATTTCACAGTTGAGGAACAGAGCGCAGTATAAACATGACTAGAATATCAATCTGCTTAGAGAACCACATGTCGTCATAAAATAGAATGCCAAGAGGGAGGGTAACAGGACCCAGAGCCGATTTGGGTGCCGGTGGGACATTCTCCAATGCTAGTAATGTCTTGGTGCTCCAGCACCTCTCCTCGATATTATTTCCCCAGACTCTGCAGAGATGGCTGCTTTTACATTACAATAGCATTGCTCAGAGCTAAATAAAATACCAGAAATATCTGGTGAAGTGAAAACATAAAGTGCCAAGTATTGTTCAAGAAGACTGGTGATTATCATAGGATTTCAAAACTTGGAACATAGCAATGTGTGTGTGTGTGTATGATAGAAAGGGATCATTGCAATCTATGAGGATTTAAAATAAAGGAAGGGAATGGCGATTCCATGTGGATTCCCCAAGTCTTTCTAACTCTCAGCAAATATCTCCTGCTTGCAATCCTTTGCTTAGGATTTGTGGCTTTGCCAAATCCTCCACTCCTTACACTACACTGACGTGGGGTCAAGAGGGAATCAAAACCTCTAATAATCTGTCAAGAGATTGCGATTGGATGCTTTTAGCCCAACAAACAAAAGATGAATAATTAAAAATAAATTTTCTGAATGCATGCACGTACCCAAGAGCAGGCAAAAAACAGACTTTGCAGGCACTAAAGACTGAACATATAAACCAAGAAATATAATTAAAATACTACCTCCACAGATGTAAGGACTAGAAAATTGAGAGAAATAAATAGTTCTGATCAATAAAGATTTCTGAAATCGTAGGAAATACAACTGTAGCCAGCAAACAATCCAAATGCATTGGATATTCAGGGTTCGACTACACTCAGTAACCTGTTGGTGAATCAATTAGGAAATGTCACATGAGATTCCAGTTTTCATGGGGAAGAGGATGTTCAGATGTCAACAATGGGATGAATGCAATGCAGAAATGAGTTACAATAACACCAAGGATCCTTTAAAATCAACAAATCAACAGGAAACCCTCATACCAGAAATGAATATTTCAACTAAAATAGACCTAAAAAACCTGTTGTTAGGCACTAAGCCCTTGCCAGCATCAGACTAGAGTCAACTCCCAATTAATAAGGGTGGTGGAAGGAAGGAATTCCACAGACATCTTAAGCAGGCATGGTTCTAATTGTCTGGTAAAAATGGGTTTAATGCACACTTGGCTCACAAGAATTGCATAAGCCATCCATCATTATAGAGATACCTACTTTATATGGAAGTGGTCCTAAGTTATAAGAAGGACACTGACACAAAAGTTAGGAAGATTAAGGAGGGAATATTAATTTTTTAATGAATGCAAGGACCATTATTAAAAATCACAATTGATCTGCAAGCTGCCTAATCCACCACAGGATAAAAAAGATTTGACAGCACTATTGTGAGCTAGTACTTTCATTATCATTTGTTGCCATCATTCATATTATCATAACTGGGATTGGAGGCATATTTTTTAAGGGTGCCAGTGATTGACTATCCACCACTAAGCCTACAGAACAGAATGTCTACAGCAAATCTCATCGACACTACCTATTTTTGTAGAAACAGGATGACTACAGCTGCACTAACTGGTATTGGGCACATTAGAAGAGAGCTGGGGCTTAACCTAAAGGAGGAGAAATGCTAAATGCTCCTCAGGCAACCACTCACGCATTCAACTCACCTCAGTGCTGCTCAGCACATGCAGCTGATATGATCTGTTTAAGATTAACACAATAATTTTACCTGATGGGATTTGGTGAAAATTAGATATCCTTCAGCAAAAGATGTATATTGCAGAAACACTTCTCTGACAAAGAATACTGGACTACAAATGTTTTATTCATAGAGCAGGCACTTATAAATGGTTTTAGCACCAAATAAAAGTAGAAAGAATGACTTTTATTTATAAACCTACTTAGGTGATTATTGTTAGGAAGCTAATTTTATGAAGCATACATCACTTTTATATTAATCCAATAGACCTGCTCCATTCAGTTAATTGCCCTATTGAGAATGAAAACAGCAACCTGAGGTTATAAAAGAAAATTGACAGGATTTACAGCCAATAAACAGGTCATACTTGTATTAATGGTAATTCATTGAACTTCATTGATCTGTAAAACTTTGACTGTGAGAGAATAGCTAATACCAGTTTGAGAATTATTATCACAACCATGCATTAATGTTTGACAAAATAAAACAAGAGAATTTCACTCAAAAATGTTGTGTATATATATATATATATATATATATATATATATATATATATATATATATATATATATATATATATATACATATATATATACATATATATATACATATATATATATATATATATATATATATATATATACATATATATACATATATATATATATATATATATATATATATATATATATATATATATATATATATATATATATATACATATATATACATACATACAAACATATATATATATATATATATATATATATATATATATATATATATATATATATATATATATATATATATATATATATGACATTCTTGCATTTACAGGATGTTTCATTCACCCAGTAAAAAAGGAAAGAAAAAGACAGAAGTCTGTTCACCATCACAAAGTAAAATTACCAATAGTTAAACCCAATTTTGACTTTATGCAGCACAATTTACATGACTTTCACTTTCACAGTTTAAGAGCAGTGTACAGATATTGGTGGTTATTCAAAACAATGTGTTTTAAAAATGTGTCTGACAGGGAACTTGGGTATTTGAAGCTACACCATGAAGACTAATTTATCTGCCATTCCAGTGCCAGCAGAAGTGACATTGGAAAAAGAAGCAGACAACGTTAGTATTGTTACAATGCACAAGGTACCCATTAATATTTCACAAAGCATACACAATAGGACTCACATCATATGCTCCAGCTTTGATTTGGGAATACAATCGATGCTGGTCTTCATCCCAAAATGGTGGATAGCCAACTAGCAAAATATATAATATAACTCCTGCAAAGATAAAACAAAACAAAAGATATTAATATTGAAAGAAATATATCTTGATACTCAAGAAGTGACTGGGATGACAAATAATAGGGTTCTGGTGCACAAAATATCCATGCAAGTGAGAATCCAAATGGAAGGAAACGGTAAGGAAGGACATGAAATCCACATCAGTTTAAAGTGAATATTTTTACACAATAGTTTTTACAGAATCCAAAGGAATGGTTTACCGCAGCATGGTATGAAATGAGTGCAGGCATGAGAATGGTTTCTCTGATTAGTGGAAAGCTGGCCATTTGAAACAATCTGATACATAAATCACATTAAATGATGATCATTAAAACTGAAGGGCATATATTATGGCTCTTATTACTAAGGTCACTATGGTAAATTTCCTATCTGCAAAACAGAGAAATGAATTACTGGAAAGATTCAGTACTGCTTTCTCAGAATAGCGACAACCAGCATTGAATTCTGTTGCAATGGACTTATGATAGTCATTTTGCAGCATAAATCTTGAAACATAGTGCATATCACCTAGTGTTTCAAGAAAATGACTGTAAAATACCATACAATCAAATATATGAACAATTAAAGCTAAAAATATATATTTTAAGTCAATGGGCTCAATGAGTGTTTCAATTACCATAGCTGCTCTTTAAAAACAGTCATATACACACAAACACCCCCATGCCCTCAAATGTTCAATTTCATCTTTCATGCATTTTTTTTCACATCATCTATTTCTTTTTAAGAGGTTGCAAAAGCCAAACACATTTAGAGGAAACATGGAGCAGCAAAAACACAGTACATATCAGGATAAATGCAGAAACATAGACAAAGGACACTGAAAAATATTTCACAACTTGATGATCAGGCCACCATCATCGGACATTGAACAAAAATACGTTCTCAGGATGGACGTGGAATGGAGTTAGTTCAGGATGGAAAGAGGGACTTCTGTTCACATTGCAGTAAAGTAGTCATCAAATGATTGATTGAGAAAAGTATAGAGCAAATAAATCGGTTGACGAAGAAAATCAGGAAACTTTGTGAAGCATTGGTAGTTGCTCAACTATTGATAACATTGTAATATTTGATAATCATGCTAATTCCAACACAAATTATTTTTATTACACTGTTGCTAGTGAAAAAGCAAACACTTAAAGAGACCACTTCAATGAAACATTAGAGAGAGGAAATGAGATTGGGGCAGAGGGAAAGCCACACAGCCAGCCATCATTTGTTTCTAAGGAGAGGCAATAAGTTCACCTGAGGATTAAATTGCATCTCTGATTTTGGTATCTATTTCCCTGATTACTCATGGCATTACTAAATACTTGATATTTTATCATAATGTTGTTTGTGTGAATGCAGTGGACCCTCACAACATGAGCATAATCTGTCCAGCCATCTTTCTCGTAAAGTGAAACACTCGTTTAGTGAAACAACTTTTTGCATATAAATTTATTCAAAAGAAATAATGTATTCATTGTTTAGGATCGTGAATCACGTCCACCTTTTCTTCTATTGAGTAATGAAATAACCAGGCATATGAACTCATTTTGTAGAAGCAAAGAGGAATTGAAATAAATTGCAAATTATTTATGATAATTACCCACTTCCTTTTCACAAGAAAGCTGTCCAGATACATTTTTTTCACCAACACTTCAAAATTTGGTAAAAATGCAAATCAGAATGAGTGTTATATAAATTTACGGTGTGCATTGCCCCTGCCTCATTAGGCTGAGGCTTCATACGCACTGCACGATGCAATAGTTTCCAATTACCTCCACATCTAATTTAGCCTGCTGTTTTGAACTTAATGCATCTTTAAGGCTTGTGGAGTTTCTGAATTGTAAACAAGCAAAGGTTTGATTTTCATTGATTGCATTTGTGCAAAATAGCAGAGTGAGAAGGCCTTTCATTGGCTCATGGTTGGGAAATGTATTCTCTTCTAGTTATGTGCACAAATACAGGTTTGCTTTGACATCTTCTTTCCAAAGAGACCCATCTCGTCACAATCGAAAACATGTTGTGGCACGCAACCCGCAGAATCTGCAAGCTTTTTGAAGTCACCCATGAAGTTCTCAGCTGCCTTTGAATCAGAGCTTGCTGCTTCACCATGATTCTCAATGCTGTGGATGAATGTTCTTCTCGTTAACTTCTCAAACCACACACGGCTTCCCTTAAATACTTGTTTGGCCATTGATCATCCTAACACCTCATTAAAGAGGTCAGCAAAAATCACTTTCCCCTTCTCACAAATTATATTCTTGTTAATGGCGTCACATTACAATTGCTTCTTGTTTATCCATATGAGAAGCAACCTTTTCAACTTTGTTGAGCATATCTTTTTCTGATTTTCAATGATTTTACTTTTCATTTCTACCGTTATTTTTTATTTTTATCCAATTATGGCATTCTTATTGATTTTTCTTCACTGTAATTTTTAGAAACATGCACAAAACATTGTGAACTCAGCATTAAAGGTATCACTAAAAATATTTTTGAACCCAAGTATGGAAAAATGCGAGTCCACTAGCGCCGCAAAGACGCTAGCGGAATGAGCGTTAGAGATAAACTGCAGTAGCAGTAGCACAATGAATCTGGGAATTCCCCTCTTCCCATCACTCATCATGCAAAAAGTCGCTTGTTTAAGTAGTCATTTTTGGGACCAACAAATTTGCTCATTATATGAATTACTCACTGAGCGAAATTATTGGTAATCTACCGTTTAAGGTAGGTTTCCGATGGACACAGCTACCAAATAAATACATATTTTGTTTCTCCTAACAAAACAAAACCGAACATCCTACTATGCAATTAGCCCATCTTCATCTCCTTATAGTTCCTTCCATCCTTCATCCTGTCCAACATCCCTATCCTATTCCTGCCCTTTCCTCGCCAGCCTAAACCTCTCTACTATAGTCTTCAACATTCCACACACCCTTCATCCATTTTTCCTGCTCCTTAAACTTTCTCCTAACAATCTCCTCTGCTCATCCACCATGCTCTATCACTGCCTCATTTGCTCTCCTCTCTCTCCACATAACCTTCTCCATCCTTCTCCACACCCACATTTCAAAAGCCTCCAATCTACTTCTATCATTCTGCTTCAGTGACCACGTTTCCGCACCATACATAACTAAGCTCCATATCAAAGTTCTAATGATCTGTTTCTTAACAACATTATTTAATGTCCCTGGAATCAATTCCCTCCTTGTGAAAGCTTCTTTGCCTAGTGAAACTCTTCTCCTTACATCTCTACTACATTGACCATTCTGTTCCAAAACACTTCAACCATAATTTCAACATATATAAACTGTTCCACCTGCTCTACTTTTTCTCCAACCATTTTAATATTTAACTTAACCTTTCTCTCTCTGAAAAACTACATAACCTTGGTTTTATTTGTATTGATTCTCATCCAAAATCTATCACCCTGAATATCCAATGCACTGATCATTTCTGACAACACCTTAGCCAACCAACTGGTGCTCGGTCTTCAGCAAACTTTGGCTGGCTTTGTGTATTCCCTAGTCAGTTCTCCTCCCTATCTCAAGTTCTTCTTGTGCCTCTTAAACCATCCTCCACACATATGAATAGCTGTTAATGGACAACCCTGCCTTACTCCTCTTCCTATCACTGCCCATTTGGACTATCCATGCCCCACTCGCACTCAAGGAGTTTCAGGCTGGTAAGGTTGAGGATTGGCCTCCTATCCCTCCAATCTATTCCTATTTTCTGCAGAATAGTCATTTGTTTTTCCCAATTCACTCTATCAAATGCCTTTTCAAAATCTAAAAATTGGGTAAATATGTCCTGATTGTATTCTATATTCCTCTCGAGTAGTAATCTTATTACTGCAATGGCATTGCAAGTGCCTCCCGCCTGCCCAAACCAAAACTGATCATCACCTAAGTAATCATTTGCCCTACTCTCTATCCTTTCACTGATGATCCTGAGAACCACCTTAGCTGCATGCAAAATCAATCATATTGTGTGATATACTCTCATGACCTTTTTTGGAATAGGAACTAACACTGATCTCACAAAGTCTTCCGGCCAGATGTCCTCTTCATAGATGCTATGAATCAGTCCATTAAGGCTCTTCCTCCAACATTTTCCCAAACTATTGAGTAGTTCCATATGTGTGTTTTCTACTCTCAGAGCTTTCTTTGATCTCCAATAATGCCCTTTCTATCTCATTGTCAAGTATGCCTGACTGTGTATGTATTAATGTATGTATTAATGTATGTATTAATGTATGTATTTATGTACGTATTAATGTATGTATGTATGTGTGTATATATATATATATATATATGTATGTATGTATGTATATATATATATATATATATATATATATATATATATATATATATATATATATATATATATATATATATATATATGTGTGTGTGTGTGTGTGTGTGTGTGTGTGTGTGTGTGTGTGTATATGTATATGTATATATATATGTATATGTATATTAATATATATGTATATGTATATTAATATATATATATATGTGTGTGTGTGTGTAAAAAAAATATATATACACACATAAATATTTTTATGTATGCGGACTAAAACCTTGACGTGGTGGAAGGGCTTGTGCATTCCAATGACCCCTAGAGCTGTGCTAGCGGGAGTAATAATAATTGCTCCTGGAAGGATCACCCATGCCAGATAGGTCAAAGGTTTCGAGCCAGATGAAAGGTAGTCCACACTGCATCTGTTCCTCAGTGAGGCGGCTGCAATGGCGTCTGACCCCAGTGGGGCGGCCAGTAAGTGATGGTGTCACGTTAAAAACACTATTGAGGAAAGCAACAGGAAACCACCTCAATTATCATTCCCAAGATTTAAATGATGGACAATACAGAGATTTTGAGTCTTGACAACTACGGGGGAGGCAAAGCTTCCACGGCCGTCATCCCACAAAACCCTTGCAAGGGAAAACCAGCAGCAGCAGGACAGAAGACGGAGGAGAAGAAGACCAAATTAGTTAGAATAGGAATGTGGAATGTTAGGACAATGATGAGGAATGGGAAATTGGAGAATATTAAGTGAGAGATGGAAAGGGGAAAAATAGATATTTTAGGTCTATGTGAGATGAGATTGAAGGATAGCGGGGATTACTGGAGTGATAATTAAGAATAATAAACAGCGGCGGGGACGAGAGCCAACGAGGGGTTGCCATATTATTAAATGAAGTGGTAGGAAGAAGCGTATTCAATATAGAACAGGTAATGGATAGAACATTACTAGTAGAGATAAAATCAGAACCGACAAACTTGATTATTATTCAGCACCATGCCACCGAGCAATCATACGGAAGAAGAGATCGAAAGGGTTTACGATCAGTTAGAGGACATAATTGTGTGTCTTCCTTCAGGGAAACATTTGATAGTGATGGGGGATTGGAATGCGACAGTAGGCGAAGGAAGAAATAGTGACGAGGTCGGGACTACGGTTTAGGCACGACTACAGAGAGAGGAATTGCTTAGGAATGACTACAGAGAGAAAGCAGTTGAGTTCTGCAGGAGACAGTGGGTTAGTCATCACCAACACTTGGTTTAGACACCACAAAAGATGCAGGTATACATGGAAAATGCCAGGTGACTCAGAAAGGTATCAGCTAGATTATATTCTGGTTAGAGACAGGTTTAGAAAAAGCGTGATAAACTCGCAAAGCTTCCTGGGAGCAGATGCCAACTCTAACCAATATTTAGGTGAAATGAAATGTAGCGTCCGTTTCAAAAAGACAAGGCAGGGGCGGCGGGTTAGCAAATGGAATGTAGAAGCATTCAATGGTGTGAAAAGGAAGTAGTACTAATAGGCCGTAGAGGAAATCATGGATGATGGTAAAGAGCTTTCGAAGAAAAATGGGAAAATATCAAGAAAGAGTTATCGAAAGCCATAAAAGACACCATTGGCACCGTTAACGCTAAAAGGACTAGGAAACCATGGATCACGGATGAGATGATTACAAAGATGGATGAGCGGCAAAAATGGAAGAATGTAAACACAGAGTTAGGCAAAATGGAGTACAAAGAATTAAACAATAAATTTAGGCAGGCAACAAATAAAGCAAAAGAAGCTTGGTGGAAGACGCAGTGCGAGGATATGGAAAGTCTGCAGAATAAGGGTGATATTGGTGCACTGCATAGCAAAGTTAAATCTTTATCGGGAAGTAAGAAAGGGAGAGCTATGCTAACAGTTAGAGATAAGGCGGGTAAGATAATAGTGGATTGGAAATTCAGTGCGACAGGTATGGGATGAGAATCAATATTTATACAATAAAGGTTATGCGATTTTCTAGAAAGAAAAAGGCTAAGCTAAACATTAAAATAGGAGGGCATAAACTAGAGCAGGTAGAACAGTTTACGTATCTCGGAAGTGTTTTGGACCAACACGGTCAAAGTAGTAGGGACGTAAGGAGAAGAATTGCGCTAGGAAAAGAGGCTTTCACAAGGAGGAGGAAGTTGATGACGCAGACGTTGAGTGAGGATATCAAGAATAGACTCGTAAAACCTTTGACATGGAGCGTAGCTATGTACGGCGCGGAAACATGGTCATTGAAGCAGGAGGATAGGCGTAGACTGGAGGCTTTTGAAATGCAGGTTTGGAGAAGAATAGAGAAGGTGAAATAGACAGAGAAGAAAACAAATGAGGAAGTACTTGGTATGGTGGGCAAAGAGAGTGGTTTGTTGGGAGCAATCCTATGGAGGCAGGAAAAGTAGATTAAGGGGGTAGTGACCAGCAGTGGGATGTTGGAGACTGTAACAGAGGGGAGAATGTTAGGCAAACGAGGAAAGGGAAGGCACAGGATAGGGATGTTGGATGGGATGAAGGGAGGAAGAAAGTACTCAGGGAGAAGAGGGGTCTGATGTAGAGTAGGATACTGGATTTTGTATTTTGTTAGGGATCACAAAATATTTATTTAGTAGCTGTGTCCATCCAAAAAACCTACCTTAACTGATAGATTACCTAATAATAATATATATGTATATATATATATATATATATATATATATATATATATATATATATATATATATATATATGTGTGTGATATAGAGTAGGGTGATGGATTTTGTGTTTTGTTAGGAGTAATAAAATATTTGTTTGGTAGTTGTGTCCATCCAAAAACCTACCTTAACCGGTAGATTACCTAAAAAATATATATATATATATATTTGTATGTATGTATGTATATATATGTGTATGTATATATGTATGGATGTATATATATATATATGTGTATGTATATATGTATGCATGTATATATATATATGTGTATGTATATATGTATGGATGTATATATATATATATATATATGTGTATGTATATATGTATGGATGTATATATATATATATATATATATATATATATATATATATATATATATATATATATATATATATATAACCATAAACACAGTATCAAACCCGAAGGTCGGGTTGGTAGATGATGGTAGAGTTCACCCAGTACTAGCCCGACGGCGTGTGAAATTCACACAAGGGTAAGGGGGCCAGTTCCTTTCCCTGTGCCGGTTATGGTTTCCCAGGAAGACCTGATACCCAAAATATCACATAGCTTGGGTGGAGCTGCAGGTGCCCGGTGCCTTGCCCGGGAATCGAACCCGGGACCTTCCAGTAAGCAGTCCAACGCTCTACTCACTTGACTACCACGACCCATTTATATTTATATATATATATATATATATATATATATATATATATATTTTTTAGGTAATCTACCGGTTAAGGTAGGTTTTTGGATGGACACAACTACCAAACAAATATTTTATTTCTCCTAACAAAACACAAAATCCATCATCCTACTCTATATCAGGTCCCTCTTCATCTAAGAGTACTTTCTTCCTCCCTTCATCCCGTCCAACATCCCTATGCTGTTCCTTCCCTTTCCTCTTTTGCCCAACATTCTACCCTCTATCACAGTCTTCAACATCCCACTGCCGGTCAACACCCCCTTCATCCACTTTTCCTGCCTCCATAGGATTGCTCCCAACAAACCCCTCCTTTCGCCCACCATACCAAGTACTTCCTCATTTGTTTTCTTCTCTGTCCATTTCACCTTCTCCATTCTTCTCCACACCCACATTTCAAAAGCCTCCAATCTACGTCTATCCTCCTGCTTCAATGACCACGTTTCCGCACCGTACATAGCTACGCTCCATATCAAAGTTTTTACGAGTCTTTTCTTAACATGCTCACTCAAAAGTCCCTGTCATCAACTCCCTCCTCCTTGTGAAAGCCTCTTTGCCTAGCGCAATTCTTCTCCTTCGCACCCCTACTACTTTGACTGTGTTGGTCCAAAACACTACCGAGATACGTAAACTGTTCTACCTGCTCTAGTTTTTGCCCTCCTATATTTATGTTTATCTTGGCTTTTTCTTTCTAGAAAATCACATAACCTTTGTTTTATTATATCGATTCTCATCCCATACTTGTCGCACTGAATTTCCAATTCACTCAGCAATGCCTGCAGCCCCTTGGCTGACTGACAAACTGAAGCTTGGTCATCAGCAAACCTAACTGATTTTACGAATTCCCCACCCACTTTCATTCCCACCTCGAGTTCTTCCCATGCCTCTTTGATCATTTCCTCTGCATACAGGTTGAAAAGCAACGGTGATAATGGGCAACCCTGCCTTACACCCCTTCCTAACACTGCCCATCCTGACTCCCCATTTCCCACCTGCACCTGAGCAGTCTGAGACATGTACGGGTTGCGGATTAGCCTCCTTTCCCTCCAATCTATTCCTATTTTCTGCAATATACTCATTAGTTATTCCCAATTCACTCTATCAAATGCTTTTTCGAAATCTACGAAACAGGCAAATACCTCCTGGTTGTGTTCTATATTCCTCTGGATTAATTATCTCATTACTGCAATGGCATCACGCGTACCTCTCCCCTTACTAAACCCAAACTGATCATCCCCAAAGTAAACATTTGCCCTACTCTCTATCCTTTTGTTTATGATCCCGAGGACAACTTTAGCTGCGTGGGATATCAAACTTATTGTCCTATAGTCCTCACAGGATGTGGCCTTTACCTTTTTCGGAATAGGAACTAAAACTGATCTCACAAAGTCTTCCGGCCAGATTCCCTCCTCATAAATACTACGGATCAGCCCATATAGCTTCTTCCTCCCACATTTTCCTAAGCATTTTAAAAGTTCCATGGGAATGTTACCTACCCCCACGGCCTTATTTAGTTTCATCTTCCTTAATGCCCTTTCTATCTCATTGTCTAGTATGCCTGGACCTAAGCTGTCTTCCTCTACGTCATTTTCTTTTTCAATGTCTAACTTTGTTGGTCTGAGTTCTTTACTATACAGTTCTTCTATATACACCTTCCATCTCTCTTGGATCTTTCCGGCGTCAACTAATACCTTACCCGCCTTATCTCTAACTGTTAGCATAGCTCTTCCTTTCTTACTTCCCGATAACTATTTAACTTTGCTGTACAGCGCACCGATTTCACCCTTCCTCTACAGACTTTCCATATCCTCGCACTGCGTCTTCCACCATGCTTCCTTTGCTTTATTTGTTGCCCGCCTCAATTTATTGATCAATTCTTTGTACTTCATTTTGCCTAATTCTGTATTTATATTCTTCCATTTTCGCCAGTCATCCATCTTTTTAATCATCTCATCCGTGATCCATGGTTTCCCAGTCCTTTTAGCGTTAACGGTTCCAATAGTGTCTTTTGCGGCTTTAGACAACCCTTTCTTGATCATTTTTCATTTTTCTTCGATAGTACTAAGCCCTTTACCATCCTCCATGATTTTCTCTACCGCCTGTTTGTATTCCTTCCTTTTCAACCCATTTAATGCTTCTACATTCCATTTTCTAACTCGCTGCCCCTGCCTTATCTTTTTGAAACGTACGCTACATTTAATAACAACTAAATTGTGGTCTGAGTCCGCATCCGCTCCCGGGAAGCTGTGGGAATTTATCACACTGTTCCTAAACCTGTGTCTAACCAGGATATAATCTAGTTGATATCTTCCTGAGTCACCTGGCATTTTCCATGTATACCTGCATCTTTTGTGGTGTCTAAACCAAGTGTTGGTGATGACTAACCCTTGTCTTCTGCAGAACTCAACTGCTTTCTCCCTGCGGTTATTCCTCGGGCCTAAACCGTAGTCCCCCACCTCATCACCATCTCTTCCTTCGCCTACCGTCGCATTCCAATCCCCCATCACTATCAAATGTTTCCCTGCAGGAACACACGCGATCATGTCCTCTAACTGATCTTATATCCTATCGACCTCTTCTTCCTTATGGTTGCTCGGTGGCATGTATACCTGAATAATAACTAAGTTCGTCGGTTCTGCTTTTATCTCCACTAGTAGTATTCTATCCGTTACCTATTCTTTGCTGACTATACTTCTTCCTACCTCTTCATTTAATACTACGGCAACCCCTCGTTGGCTGTCGTCCCCACCGCTGTATATGATTCTATACTTATCACTCCAGTAATCCCCGCTATATTTCCATCTCACCTCGCATAGACCTAAAATATATATATTTCCCCTTTCAATCTCTCGCTTAACATTCTCCAATTTCCCTGTCCTCATCATTGTCCTAACATTCCACGTTCCCATTCTGACTAATGTGGTCTTCTTCTCCTGCGTCTTCTGTCCTGCTGCTGCTGGTTTTCCCTTGCAAGGGTTTTGTGGGATGACGGCCGTGGAAGCTTTGCCTCCCCCGTAGTTGTCAAGACTCAAAATCTCTGTATTGTCCATCATTTAAATCTTGGGAATGATAATTGAGGTGGTTTCCTGTTGCTTTCCTCAATAGTGTTTTTAACGTGACACCATCACTTACTGGCCGCCCCACTGGGGTCAGACGCCATTGCAGCCGCCTCACTGAGGAACAGACGCTGCGTGGACTACCTTTCGTCTGGCTCCTAACCTTCGACCTATCTGGCATGGGTGACCCTACCAGGAGCAATAATTATTACTCCTGCCAGCACAGCTCTAGGGGTCATCGGAACGCACAAGCCCTTCCACCACGTCAAGGTTGTAGTCCGGGGAGGGATATATATATATATATATATATATATATATATATATATATATATATATATATATATATATATATATATATATATATATATATATCTATATATACACACATATATATATATACATACATTCATATATACATACATACATATATACATACATATATATGCATTTATATATACATAAATGTACGTGTGTGTATACACACACACACATGTAATTACATAAAGATATATGCATAATAGTATTAAAATACCAAGTGCATGCATGTACACAAAGTATAAATGATTTTAAATATTTATTGTTGTGATTACCACAGGCCCAAATATCAACTGGCTTTCCATACGGCTCTTTCTTCAAAACTTCCGGAGAAAGATAACCTGGTGTACCAGCAAACCCTGAAAGGATAAATAGTCAATATTAATCATTTTAACTGGGCATCAGAAGGAGTTTTTGGAGTGTTTTCCAAGGACTATGAATTTTCCTTGAATGAAAGAAGGAATAGTCTGGAGGACACCAGAGTCATGCCAATTGCGGTTAGAGTTATTCTTTTTAACTAATTAAAATTTTAAATTACACAGTGATAGGAAACAGTGATGAAGATGATCAATGAAAATAAATCACAGAATGGCAACCAAAGTGATGCCAAATTATCCAATACACTCAATCAGACAACAACCAGCCCCAAGATAATACTTGATGCGGTATCTTATAGGATGAAGCTCTGCTTAAGGATATTGTCCTAAAATGCCTCCACCCATTGAATAAAGAGTCTTAACTGGGCATTGACTCTGCTCACTCCTTTCAAAATCATATTCTGCTTTTTAGTGAACATTTTCGGGCCAAGGTAATCGTGGGTTATTCATTTACCATTGCACATACAGCAAATGCCAATATTATTGGATGCTTGCTGTGTAAATCAAAGCAAAGGGCTTGAAGTTTTACTCTAATGTGATAGCCCTTCTTGAGACGCTTGTGACAGCAACAGAGATATTCCTCACTCATTATTTTACCTCGGAGCATGATTCTTTCATTTAAATTAAATAATAGGCAATGAATATTAAGATATCAGTGCTTCTGAGTAATGTTATCTATCATATTAATTATGACACTTCAAGGCAGACAAACTTGACTTCACAAACAAAGGATTCGCTTTCCAAAGTTTAAGTACGGAGTATTATGCATTGGACTTTGAGGGTGATTCGATGGCTAAGGTCAGTTTGCACCACAAATTAGCCCACACAACACCTACTACATCACAACAATACCAATTTCTGATGTGGCTACAGAGCCTATGCTCAAAGAGGTTAGATGGCAGAGCATGTAATCCACCAAGCCACTTCCATCATAGAGGGATAAGATGCAATAACTTTGTAATATTTCAAGGCGTTTATTGAGTAATATGACACACATTTAAAAATTTGCTCATCATATTCAAGATTCTAGGAAAAGCACATGCACCATCTCCATTTCTATGGAGCGGTGATTTGTAACGAACCTGGAATGGTAAAATCAAAATATTCTAGGGGAAATTGGAGTGGTGGTTGGATCGATAGATAAGACACCCGACACAAACAGGAAATTTTTGTAACACACCATACATAATCTTACATTATATAGCAATGGATCATTTTTCTAGTCATGTATGAGTTGTAAATTATTTAACGGTTTACCTTCAGCTATTAAAAATGCAAATAGGGTTTCTACCCTATCAAAATTAAAAAGTATCTCCAGGATATTTGCTTCTATACAACTGATGAATTTCTTAACTCATAATTTGTCGCTATGCTTAAGGTAAACTGATATTGTATTTGCTGTCCTCTGGTATATTAACAGTCTCATACATAAATGTATTTTCATATCTTTAGGACCAATGAAGCTATTATTATTATTATTATTAGATGTTTTGCGATATGGAAAGAGGGATATTTGCAGGTAAAAGTATGTTGGTCCCCTTTAACCCTGATATGGAATTATGCCTGAGCATGACAAAGGAGACTCCACTGATGAGATTGTAATTCAGGGGATGGCGGGAGGAATCAGACATTATCCCATATCATGGACAAAGGGTCCAAAAAGCAGTTTTTCAGAAAATAACAAAGTTTTGAGAAGCTATAAAATGCAAATTTTCAACTTTGCTGAGGTAGTGATTTTTAAACTGACAGCCTAAAAGATTAGCTTTTGCCAGTGGGTGGTATCCATAAGGTTTCTAGTCGTGAAAGAGTGAATATTTCTAAGAATATTTTTTTGTTTCTTCATCAAGATAGAGCCGATGATATTTCAGAAGCTTTATTTGCAGAAGCAATCTATGTAATGAGCTCTTGACTGAAGGAAAAGCAACATTTAGAAAATGCATGGCCAGTATGAGACAGTTTTGGATAGAAGCTAAATTCCAAGGTGCTGTGGTGTCAATTTAAAGTCATGCATAAGAAACATAACAGTTTCAGGCTGAACTTTGTGGAATTCCTTCATGAAGAGGGTGAAAAAGAAATTTTACACTTTCACATAAAGATTTAATACTAAAAAAAGTATTAAATCTTTATGCGGAAGTGCAAATTTTATTTTTCTACCCTCATCATGCATAAGAAATTGAAGCTGCAGCCTTTATCAAATTCCAAGTTGACATTCATGACAGAATGAAAAATGTAAGGAAAGTGCTTATTTCTACTTGTGTTCCTCTCTATATGCCACATAACAGTACCATATATGAAATTTATAGAGTTTATTAAAATTAAGGAGGTTATGAATAGTATTTCACCAAAGAATCTGATGCAAAGTAAGTTCTGGTGCTTTCTTGGCTTAGTTGCTCAATGAAGTTTTCTTGGGTCTTCCACCGGGTCAGGGGTTCCATATTGGCCTATATGGAGCCCCTGACCCAGCAGAAGACCTGGGAAAACTTCATCAATCTGATACAAAGAAGTACATAAGAATTTTTGAAGAATTAGGAATCCCATAGAGAGTTCATAAAACCTTATCTAGACTATCAGTCTTCAACATCAAAATTCATTTTAGGGACGGACTATATTACTGTAAAGTCACAATATTTCTAGGATAAGTACACTCATTTGCCACTACATGATTATTCTGAAGGTTAATGATCTGTTTATATTATAAAGGTGACATTATTCATTTAAACAAAATACTGTTTGAAATTCAGGCATAATATACAGGATGTACAGGTATATGCATGTATTTTCATACTAATTAAGTGATCATCTTTGAAAGAGTTGGAAAGTTTGGAAACAATGGTTGTACAATCGCAAAAAGTATCAATTCATGATGTGGCAAATAGGTACTCGTCCACCCAAATGTTAATTATAAAAAAAACCATAAACAAAGTAATCAACTCGAAGGTTGGTTTGGTAGGTGATGGTAGAGTTCACCCAGCACTAAGCCCGACGGCATGTAAAAATTCAGACATCAGGGTAGGGGGGTCAGTTCCTTTCCCTGTGCCGGCTATTGTTTCCAAGGAAGATCTGGTACCCAAAAAATCACATAGCTTGGGTGGAGCTGCAGGTGCCCAGAGACTTGCCCGGGGATTGAACCCAGGACCCTCCAGTCAGTAGTCCAACCCCTGGACTACCGCCCCCCAATGTTAATTATAAATTAACTTATTTTAATTTAATCCATATTGAGTGCATATAGACATTTCTGCACAGACCCTTTCCAGAGGTGCGCTCATCAAAGTCAGGGGCACAGGAAATGGAGCACAGAGCAGAAGATTTTATCTTTTTGGAGGGGGCATTATAGTCAATGTTCCGCTACGCAGATAAATTAGGTATTAAACTGAACTGGATGCTATTTAATCTGGTGATGATAATAATAATGATAAAAACATTTATCGTTATCATTTGCTCCTTCACATGAGCATGATAATTAAAGACAACAGACACACTCACCAAACCATGCCTGCTGCTCCCCTTGGACTTCAATTGCTAAACCAAAATCTGCTAATTTCACAGCTGCCCCCTTGGCTTTACTTGCTAAAAGTAAATTTTCAGGCTGGAAAGGAGAAGAATTGCATATTTCAGACTGGTTTATGAATACAAAATAAATAATCCGTTTCTTCTAATTACCACACACAGTATTTGAAGCATGTGCTTTAATTGTGGTGGTGGTTGGGCCTGCAATTTTTGCAGATATTATTCAACAAAGGTACTAAAAGTACTCTTTCTAAGAATGATTTTAAAAATTCAACAAGGGGTACACAACATTCCACGTTTGAATCCCAAATTAAAGTCAAGATAAACAAGAATATAATTAAATTTTGTTGTCTCAGGCATAACTTTATGGAATTTGCATAACATATTGAAATGTAATGAAATGTTATTTTGAAATAAAGTGTGTGGAATTACAAAGTCAATTATTTCATTACATTTCAATATAAACAAGAATATATCTAACGCAATGGTCTACCATCAAACTTTTTAAAGATACGCTTCAAATAAGACTGGCGGCAGAGGCAATAGAACAAGGGAGATTATTTCACTGTTTGGGCTGCAGGACTACTAGCTATGGAAGAAAAAATATGGATATAGAAAGGAGAATAGGAATGGTGCAGAAGGCTTTTGACCTTATAGAAACAACTACTTATAGCAAATAAATATGGATAAAAGTATCATTTGAATAAGAAGTATTTTAAAATACCATTTCAACAGACATGATTATTAAAAAGCACAATTATGCTCCAAAACATAGGCAATATTTTGATGCCGAAACATTAAAACACAGGACTAACTTATTTTGAAATGCTGGACACATTGAAATCTGAATTAAGGGGTGGCAGTCTTTCAAATACATATCACAGTTGCCTGGGATGTAGTTTGCCACTGAGTTTTGAACCAGCAGATTACTGCTAATTTGGCAGTATTTGTCACAGTAACAATATAACAGAAGTATCAATTGCCTAAAATGATCATTTAGCATATTTAATAATTTCACATGCATGACAGTAGGATGAGGGATCACAATTTCAAGCGCTTGATTTAAAATGTATTCACAAATTGCAAGGTTAGTATAGATTTATACACCACATATATGGTATGCACAGGAGATTTACATTTGTGGAGATACTTGCCTTTAGATCCCTGTGAACAACACCATTCTGATGACAATGGTTCACACTTTCAAGTATTTGTTGAATACAATGTGAGGCATCAGCTTCACTGTAGAATTCTCGAGCAACAATGTCTTCAAATAACTCTCCACCTGTAACACTGCAAATAACAATAGAAATATCAGCATTAGAACAACACCAGAAATAATAGCAAAAGCATTATGAGTCTAACTACATTAAAAACTTATCCTTAGTCTCTGCCTGAAATGATCATTAAAATTCAAATCATTAGCACACATATGTACACCTACACATCAGCCTTCATCAGGCCATATTCCTCAATTGCAAAATCAACTGTTTTTCTTCAACAATACTAAAATTCTGTTAAAATATAATTAACTAACTAATACATTATGCTTAGATATTTTTCATATTTCACCATTTCAGGAATAACTACAGAAATCAATCAGAAGGTTGGTTTGAAAGGTTAGGGTGGAGCTTGCCTAGACTATGGCATATGGGTTAAATGGAAGAAGGGACCATTTGGTCTCAATTTCGCCCAAATAAAGACCACTATCTATCTATATGGCATGTGGAATTTACACATATTTAGGGGGGTCGATTCCTTTCCCTGCACTGCCTCCGGTTTCACAGAAAGAACTGGTACCTGAGAAAGCACACAGCTGAGGTGAAGCTGAGGAATCAACTGTAATCAAACCTGGGCCCTCTGGTCAACAGCCCACTAGACTACCATGCCCTCTCCTTTATAGTAACGAAAATTGGTAATTAGAGCATTCATTCACCATGAGAGCCATAACAATCTCATCTGACCAGCTTAACAATGATGAATGAGGCTTATTACTAAAGTAAGGGCCGATCAGTTATAAATAGTGATCGGCAGCACTGATTACTTCGTGCATGGCTTTGAGTGGTTTGTTGGACATGCAACCACCATTTGTTGTCAGTTCATGGTTGTTTTTCTTTGCATGGCAGTGTGTTATAATGAATGCAATTATAGCCACTACCACCAGTTGTAAAGTTCAAACAAAGATTAGATTTCTAAATGCAAGGGAGAACTTAGCACTGCTGAAATTTGCCATCAAGTCGTGATAAATATGGGCCTCCTACAATGTGTGACAGGAAAGTGAGGCAATGGGATAATGAGTTCAGGAAAGGCCTTTCAAATGCACACAATCAGCAGAGGAATGGCACAGGCGGCCTCGCATCCAAGGTGATGGCCATGATGAGCAAGTGAATGCTAAGGAGAGAAATGATATTCAGTTTTTCCTAGCTCAACTTTTTGGAAATTAATTGAGTAGCTTCAGGCGTGATGTGGTGGAAGTCGAACATAATGAATAACTGATTGAAGCACTTTTCCACTTAATAAAATTTTGAAAAATCCACCTGATGATGATGTAATACATCGAAACCTGGTCGTAAAATAAAAAATTTTATCAAGTGTAAGTGCTTCAATCAGTTATTCATTTTGTGGAAATTCATGTTAATTAAATGAAGAATACAATGTATCTTTCCACTGTCCTTTACTCACGTACAACTACGCTACAGCTACAACTACAACTACAGCTGGTACCTGATGATGATGCTTGAGCGTTGAAACTAGTTGTACATGAATTAAGGACAGTGGAAAGATACACTGTATTCTTCATTTAATGAGAGAAATAATCATTGCTGGAAGGTTACTGATTTTTCCAAATAACTTCCAGGGGTTTCCATGGCAGCATTATTCAGAACCATGACTGAGACTGTAACATAATCTGTCTAGATGATTGGGGCCAAAAATGTTGACAAGTGCTAACAACCACCAGGGATTAACATTTGCTTGTGTTCTCTCAGTTTAAACCACGGGGGAAATGAATGTTTTTCCCATTTCATCACTGGCGATGAAATATGGATTTGCAAGCCAATAAACCCCAAGAACTAGCTTTTGTCCCAATGTTCACAAAAACTGAAGGGTTGATATCCTCAGCACAGAACTGGCTGAAATCTCAAGTGGCAGAATTTAATGCAGATGATTTAAAGAGTTTGTTCAATGATATTTAAAGTGTAAGGAACTAAATGGCTCATGCATAAAAAATTATCAATGCCCATACGCATTTTGAACAACTTATATATTTAAAATTTTTAAAATTATTCTCCAACATCTACTATTTCAAAATCCAAACTATTCTTCCATTCAAGAAAGGAAAATATGAGTTTCCAGTAAGAGATAAGTTGAATAAAATCATAGTTGAAACAGGAAAGATCCAAAGGAGATGGAAGGAATAGAGAGAAGGAAGAGTATTGTACACAAGAGAACTTAAGTCAGCAATATTTGAGAGGAGTATAGATTACGTTCAGGGCATATTTGCCCAAGTCGTAGATTTTGAAAAGACAATTGATAGAGTGAATTAGGAAAAACTCTTCAGTATTTTGAAGAAAATAGGAATAGATTGAAGGGACAGGAGGTTAATCTGCAACCTTTACATGTCTCAGACTGCTCAGGTGCGAGAGGAGGGTAAGGCAGGAGTGGTGTTTAGTTTTTGGAGAAGGGTGATGATGACTACCATTGCCTCTCCATGGGGCACATTGAGCCCCAGAGGTAGAAATCTTAAGCACCTGGATTTGCACCATTCTCCAGTTCCACCAGTGCTAGCTGATTAAAGTTTGAGGGTTTCCATCACTCAAATTATGAAGCGTCTGTAAATGCTGCATAATGTGCATTCCACGATGGGGTGGTTAAAACACAGGACTTTGTTGGTCATCTACGGTTAATGTAATGAATGGGAAGAGTGGCTGTGCTTTTATTAACCGGAAAAGGAGGACACAATTAAAGGAGAGATGATTTGCTAGTTTGGTTATGTGCAGGCAGCAAGTGAAGTTTGTTCGGGATGCACAGCTGTGGTACAGGAAAGGAGACAACTATTGTGGCTTTGGGTGCAGATAAGGAGAGGGCATGTGAAGTGGAGGCCTCATTGGTTTTAATCTACCACACTGATGCATGGGACACTTGGCATGTTACATAGAGACAATGTTCTAAGAGTCATGAGTGGAGTCATAGGTTCTTACTACAGGATATACATACATGTAGTAGAATTTGTCATTATTTCTGGTGGGAAGGTAAGAAGGTAACTAAAATAAAATTATCTTATCCAGGTAGAGTGCTTTGAGATGAGCAGTGCGATGGGCAGTGCGTGAGGGAATTTCGTGTTTGAGAAACTTTTTGGGGTGCTTGACTTTTCTGAGGGATTGATTAAGTTTTCCAAGTGTTGTCATAGTGAGGGGGCATTATCACAGCTACATGACGTAGATTGGAGAGGGAAAAAGAAATGGAGTATGTGATGGATGACGATTGTGGCAGTGGATTAGGTGGATGCTTGGCTGGTTTTGTGTGGATATAGATGGCAAATGCAAACGGTGAAGTCAGATTTTGGGGAAATATAAGATACCACCGAAGAATTTAGAGAGCAAATGACAGAGGATAAAGTTCATTGTTCATAATGACAAAGAAGCCATAGGCTTGTTTACATTGCAATAGTAATGAATGTAACTTGCAGAGCATCCACTTCCACAGCAAAGAGGCTGGAGAGGTTGTCTTTTGGGCAAAGTGTTCATGAGTGTGCACATGAAATGGTTGGAGTATGCTGCTGCTATGCGAGGACGTGCCTTTTGTCTCTCGATTATATTTATTGTTAAAAGTGAAGACATTTTTCACAAAAGGCATTCAGCAGGGATGGGGAGGAAATCTATTTCTAATATCTAGGATGCCTGTCATGGTAATGGCAATGTTTATGTCATCCGGACGCACATGCGTGCGGAGGGGTGAGGAGTCTTTGGCAGAGAAGGGAGGGGCCCTTCCTTCATCAGCCCGGTGCCATGGTCAGGTGTGAGCGCGGATGGAATGCAGGGATCCACAGCATTGGACAATTGCTCAATGTGATAAAGTGAGTGAGATTGTTAGGTGGAATACAATACTTTACAAATACCTGGTTTAATGATTTATTGAGAATTAGCTGGATGAAGATTTGTACAGGGTGGTTGAATGAGAGTGTCCTGGGTCTACATTGAGAGGGTGGAGGGAATTTGGTATTTGCAGCCTTTACTATTGAGTTTGGAGCGGTCCTTTCAGTGCAGGACATGCGATGTTGTTTTGGCATCAAGTCTGGACAATTTATTTTGGCAAAATATTGAGACATTGGTGATGAGGTAGACATAGCTAATGATGGGGATGAGGTGAAAGAGGCCTTTAGCCCCACAAGGGCGAGTTCATTCGTTGCCGATGAGAGGGACATTGAAAATGTTCCCTCGACAGCTTCAGCTGGGGTCGTTGGTAACAGGTCACCCCTTCCTCTTGGGACAGAACTCTCAATCCTCACCCACCTACAGACCTCACACCCCAAGGACATCCACATAATACACTATGAATAATTGGAAAGCTGTGTGGTGGGAATGCATCCACAGCATGAAACAAGTGGCAGCAGCATACCACACATGAAAACTGAGAGTTTCAAAAACTCCTTTCATATTTCACAATGACACATTATAAGTGTTAAATTTGTGGAGAAGAGGCCATCACCATTATTGGAAAGATCATGTGGACAAAGAAACAAACTTGCTGCCCCTTAAAATAATTCTAACATATCAAGCAAGCAAGAATAAAACTTGGCTTAATAATAATAATAATAATACAAGAATAATAATAGCTATGTCATTAAGAGAAAAAATAAAGGCACCTTAAAAAATTAGACAATAGGAGAGTTCCTACCAGGGCACAAAAAATGTGGACGGAAAAAATTGGAGTGTTCAGACGTGTACACAACCTGATGATATCCTATCTATTCCCTGGTTCATACAATTCCTTCCTCTAGTTCATCTCTAATCTTAAGTGCGTCTCTTTGATCTTCCACAAAGTAAATGGAATGCAATGGATCCACAGAAACCTGACCCATCTCAATTTAACATTATTGATTCTTACAGGAAATGAATGTTTCAATAAAAGAGTGGCTTCCACTCTAAATTTTCCAAAAATTGTCACACAAATGATTGCGGGTGTTCCTGGAGGGAAACATTTAATAGTGATGAGAGAATGGAATGGAAGGGTGGATGAAGGAAGAGATGGGAGTGGGGAGGGCGACCACGGTTCAGAAACAAGGAATTACTGTGGGGAGAAAGCAATAGAGTTCTGCAGAAAACAGGACTTGATCATAATGACCACTTGGTTTAAACGTCAGAGTAGACACAGATGTACATGAAAAATGACCATGCATTCAGAGATATCAGTTATTTGGCAGGTTACTGTATAAGGATATATTTAGAAAGATATCTCACAGTTTCTCACTGAGGGTAAAAATGCATCAAGTGAGGGAACCTAAAACTATTTTCATGGAATCCCTGGTAAAGCCAAACCCTGTGCCCCCTTTCCCTTCCCCCTCTGCCCTGCCGAGTGAGTCCAAGCGGGAAGGAAGGGAGGAGATTGCACAGCAGCAATGAATGACAGAGTGAATTAGGGATGGCAAGGTCACAAGGTACATGCGATTAATTAGATATTTTTTCCATGGAAAAAGTAGATTTTTCACATGCTCCCACCATGCAAAGTTATTTAACATGTAGGTTTCAGGCAAGCACATTTAAATCCTCAGGTTACAGCACTGCATGAACAAAGTTCAGCAATGGAAGGACTGCAACCAGGGATGCATTATTTCAGAATTATATTGGACGGGACAAAAAAATGTCAACTCAAAGGCAAAGATCATGAAATGAAAGCTGTACTTACAGATCAAACACCAGATAATGGAAATTTTCTTCCTGAATACTGTCATGGAGTCGTACTGCAAGAAAACAAAATCAAACTTAATTTTTTTATGCAAAACCAACATTTCCATTAAAGACAACTATTTGGTTATGCTGAATGGAGAGTGAGAATCAAGAAAATACCACTGTTAACATAGCTACCTCGTTTTGCATGCACAATGTTTGATCTTGAAACAATGGAAAACAATATACTTCATATCATTAAGGAAGATATTTATACGTCTAGACGTGTATAGAGCAGGTCCGAGCATTAAAATACTACACAGAGGGATGAAGTTCCCTCGTTAAATACGTCGCAGCTCCTTTTTCATGCCACAAATACATGATGGCGCTAATCTTAATTCTGCTCAATCCTTAACATCCCTCATCAACACAACCGGTCCACTTCAGGCATTTCTACTGCAATACCAATACATTCTTCTGCTGCATTCATGGACGCATTTTCACGACAGTAACTAATTCAGGTACATCCTATCGAGGACAAGGACACGGTTAGCAATAGTTTACAGAGAAACGAAGCAGACCTTTCCATTTTAATATTTAGATTAATAAAAATTTCCATGATGCATACAATGATGTGATACGTGCTGGGGTTGGGATGCACATTAAATATATCACAATTTCGTCGCAATTAGATAAAATTGAGCGTTAATCGCTCACTCTAACATAAATTTCCGCGCAAAGCATAATATTCGCATCCGAAAGGAGGAGACTCTTTTTACTATCATTAATCTTTTGGTGTGCATTTGAAATGGACTTTCCACGAGGTTAGTGGGCAGAGGCACGACGACGCATTTCAGGGCACTGCAGCGCACGGGCGATGACAAAGCGGGCACGTGGCTCGCGGAGTCGAAGGAGTCAATGGTGGTTGCGGGGGCGTGGTGCGAGGAGCGATTGAGAGGATAATCCCAAGAGAGGACTCCGAAATGGATCTTAGCGTAGAGGGGGGAGGGGAGTGGCGATCGAATAAAAAGTAAAAATATTAATGTTACGACATTGTCAATGCAGTGAATTTTATTTTTTTAAAGCTGAAACTTAATTGACAGCTTGCTTAATTTATAAACTTTTGAAGGCTAGGGGTGCACAATATTGAGTACGCACTGAAAGGAGGACGATTATTCGAGAAATAAATGCAATTTTCAGGTCGAACTGAGTTTTGGCCCAAAGGACGGATGCCGTTGCTTTCTTCGCCCCTTGTCTGATCTCCCCTATACCTCATGGCACCATTGAAATTAATATCATTTAAGATTAAAATTATTAGGCATTTCTCATTCATGTTGCCGATATGACATTTATCAAGCTGGCCGTCCTTGGGCATGGTGTGAGCAGCTTTAAATGACAGGGGATAACCATTCATTTGATGTCTCTAAGCATTTGGTGAGCAGCACGAAATCTACGAAATTAAATATAATTCCTAAATATTGAATCAATTGAATATTTGGGGGCAGGTGCTTTTGATGTGGACTTGCTCAAAAATGAATGCTATAGTGATTGATCCAACATTCATCAATATTTTACGTATTCTGTACACAATTTTTCTTTGATGCTCTCTGTACGTCCCAGATAAAGTGACGGAGTACCTCTAGTTTCTTTCCCCATCTTTCACATTAAATTATTTAGTCTTCCAAGAATATTTTATAGCTCATTTCAGAATATGAATTTTTAAGTAGTCATACTATTGATACGTACCGTTGCTCTGTTTGGCAAACATATTTTTTATGTTTAGACATTACTTGTGACGCCGGCATCATACCTTCGGAATAAGGTATATTTAGACAAGTATTATAAATATTTCACTTTTGTGGGTCATAAAATTCATATTCACCTGTATTAATAGAATTCCGGACGGGTGGTCAAGGCCCCTGGGCCATTCAGAATACATCGCGATGTGTGCGTGTGTGCGAACCAGATGGGAAGTTTATCATGCGACTCGTTTGACGAATGATTTGAAGAGCAAGAGATTGAGTTCGGGAGGTACTTCGCACAGAATCATCTGGACGGCCAACTCGACGGCTACTACACGCTACATTGATCTGCGCATGGCCAAACAACACCCTATTTCAATATTAAGAATCGCTGAACGCTCAACATTCGTCCCAGAGATCGCTTCCCCCCTCCTACCCCCCCCCCGCCCCCAGTTGTGCCTTAACTTGAGCCCCCACTCCCCCCGCCGCACTATCTTGAGGTTGCCTCCGATATTTTCACTGCCGTGTTCGCCCTCGGCTACGAAACCACGGTCGGGATCAATAAAATGCAGCGCGATCACCAAACACGTCAGTGAAGTGAATCTCTTCCAGGAAAACGCCAGGGGAAGCCAAGGTAATCCGTGAAGCAGAGGTTGAAATATGGTGCTGGCTGGAACGATTCATTTAAATTGCATTCAAAATTGGAATTCCGCTAGCTATTACCGAGCCCACACGGAAAGACAATCGCCCCATCGATGATGCTTTAGTCCCATTCTCGATGAGGGCTCCAAACGGCGTCGGGATCACCCAACGCCGGTGGGCAATTGTCTCCGCATGGCGCGAACGCAAACACCTCACACCCGTGGCAGCCCTTCGCGAGGGAAACACATTTCCCTCCGTGCTCTTCTCCTTCCAATGATTTCTATCGATGGCCTGGGGAAAGGGGAATCGTTGCAAATTACGGGTGCATTCGCCCCTGATGGCCTTCGAACCTCCCGAGGAGGGAGGACGGGGGGCGGCGGGGGTGGTCAGTGCCCCCGTCGGAACGAGGAATGGGGGAGAGAATGTTCGTTCAAATCATCCGATGCGATCTCCAAGGTTACAGCTCGGGGAGTTCCTTTTTAGGATATTCACAATCAAACATTTGGAGGTGGAAGGGGAGGCAGGGCTAAAACAGTTCAAGGGCATGCTTCACATCATTCTCGCCGCCGGGAACAGATCCACTGCGCGCCAGGGTGCCCTAACCGAGAGAGAGGGGAAGGTCACGGTCACGTGCAAAGATGGAACTAAAACACCGACCACTTCGGAATATCGAGACATTGAACACAAGGCCTCGTTTATGGCAAACAGATGCCGAACCGATGAAACCATTGAATTCGATCCTCAAAGATAGGAATTCGCTCGTGACCGAAATAGGGACCGTATGTATTTACGATCGGATTGGACAGCACGACGCAAATGACGTCACCTGTTCTGTTTCAACTTCAACGGAGAATTTCGAGACGGTGCACACGAATACTATTAGGAAAATTGGCGTCGATTACACGATACGAATTCCCAAAAACCGACCGAAAAAATATTTGATGATCGAAAAAATCGAAAGACTGATTACATTAAACAATATTTATTTAAGCCGTAAAGGGTTTCCCTTAAAGTCTTAACGGCTTAAGGAAATATTATTTCAAGTAGTCAGTCTTGAAAAGGTCGTAAGAAGCTCGATTCCTTCTTCCCGAAACCGAGCATTCTCGACGTGCGATGCGATTCCTTAATTAATGAGTCCATCGAGTTCAACATTTACCGATGATCCGACGAGGGTGCATCTCCGCCACAGCAAAGGGAGGTAGGTCCCCATCCCCTCTCCTCAGCACCCAGAAGTTTCCTCATGTTCACACACGGCCATTTAAAAAATAAACTTATGACTTTTTATGTCGAATACTGACCATAAACAAACGTCATAACCCTTGCTATTGCCTGGTTGATTTGATACCAAAATGCACGCGTCTGATGCATTGCGACCCGTGGAATCATTCTTATTATTCGGTATTCAATCTATAAAGATAAGTTTAGCGCGGACACATCCTATACAATTTTAAACAATGTATTTAGTTGCCTCTCCAAACCAAAAATAAAACCTGAAGTTGGGCACGACAACAAACCCCTCTTCATCTCCTCATACACTTCCTTCTTCCATTTCTTCCGTCCAATATCCCTATCTTCTATTCCTGCCCATTCCTCGTTTTCCTAACATTCTCCTCTCTATCACGGTCTTGAACATCCCACTGCCAATCAATACGCTTTGCATCGATTTTTTCTGCTTCCTTATCATTTCCCCAACAATTACCTCTCCTCGCCCACCATGCTCAGCACCTCTGTATCAAAGTGTCCTTCAACATCCCAATGCCAATCAATATGCTTTACATGCTTGCCTCCTCATGATTTCCCCCTGCAATCCCCTCTCCTTCCCCTCCTCCACTTCATCATTTGTTTTCCTGTCTGTCCATATCACCTCCTCCATCCTTCTCCATGGCAACCACATTTCAAAAGCCTCCAATCTACGCCTCCTATCATCCTCCTTCAAGTTACCACGCCGCACACAACTACGCTCCATATCAAAGTTTTGACGAGCCTTTTCTTAACATCCTTACTCAACGTCCCTGTCATAAATTCCCTCGTCCTTGCGAAAACCTCTTCACCTGACGCAATTCTTCTCCTTTTGTCCCTTCTACTTTGGCAATATGATTTGGAAATCCTAGGAAAATTAAAGGCGAGGCGATGAATGTTTGGCGACACGGCCAGCGAACCCCCAAGGCGATAGCACAGCGGGGCGATTGGAATATCGAGACTCCATATACCGTTGCCCACTCCATCATAGTTGGTCCCGGCCAAGTCACGTGCCAAGAAACGTCCCTTCTCCTTGGTCTCTCAAGTAACTAGGGCCAACGCCCCGAGGGTGACCAACGCGTGGATGACCGACAACTGCTCACGGCAGGCCGGCCCGCCGCCTGGGAGGCCGACACACGGGCCTCCCCGCAGCGCAGATGCGCACCGAGGGGTTGCCCACGTTCGCGGCGCCCCTCCCTTTTCCCTCCCTCTTCCCCCTTCATCCAGAGGCGCCGTGACAACGGACACGCGTGCCCAGCCGCACCGTCATCCGCTGCGTCGGCCGTGGACGCGCTTGAACCAGTCATGGTTGGACCCGATCCCCACACGGATCACCTGCCATGGTATCGCGCCCACTCTGGCATCATTTATGTCTGCGGTGGGAGCCAAAGTGCGACCGAACCTCGGTGGGGAATGGATCGCGGGGAGATGAGTCGAATGGATGCGCATGGACCACGTGGTTTCTCGAGCCTCAACCGGCCGAGTGCGCTCGTTGAGCAAATCACGTTCCATGGGGATTTGCCAAATTTATGAATGCAAATTGACTGGACACAAAAGTCAATTCTCCGGCATTATTACATGCGATTTGTTTTGTTTTTCCTCTGTCTCGGAATGTATCTCAGTTAGAACCGATGTACATATACATCCGTTGCGTAAATTAATTGGAGCGAAGTCCTCGTTCGATATTCTTATTATTATTTGTATCAAAGAGTAGGAACTTTCCATCGCGTACTGAGAATATATGTATGTATGTGTGAGGCGGAAAGCACGTTCACCCTCTCGACAATCAGAGGATCGGCTAGAAAGCGCGGAATGTTAGCGGCTGCTGTGTCACAGAACTCATTGGGACCGCGATGGGGGTGGGGTGGATGGGACGATGGCAGGGCATGAGAGATCACATCCTGTCGTGTGGTACGTGAGACATCATTCACGCGAACGAGGCCAAATCCCGGCGCCACCGTGAGGCCGCAAAGTCTACTCTCCCCTCCCCCGGCAGAGGACGCATTCGGAACGAGATGGCGGCGGGGCGCGCGCCATCGGGATCGTCAAACCACCGTCAGGGAGGGAAGTCGCCCGCTGGGTGTCCTTTGTTTCCAAACACGATTCGGATACTTCAACCGGTTGCAAGAGAAGAGGAGAAAGGTTCTTCCATTCACAGCGAAAATAATCCATCATGGAAAGCCTTGCGTTACCATTTAGTTTAGCATTTCTACCTCTAACGTTTCGACTACGCTCTGCGGTATTTTTCGAAATATTTCCGGGAATACCGCTCAAAGAGAAATGCGGCGCCCTGCATCTCATCCGCTTGAGTTTCGAGTGAGTTGCATGCATAAGAGTACGCTTCTTCAAGACTCCCATATCAACTCATCTCCCCTCCCCCGAGGCCCACCGACTGCGGAGCACCCGCGGCTGCATCCCATTGACCCGAAAATGGCGACCCCTCTCCCGCCCTGCGGGGTGAGGACAGGAGAGATTTTGGTTCACTCGGAAATTCAATAATATCCTCACGGAAACGACACACTTCCGGGTAAACCATACGAAATACACGCACATCCCGAGTAAGGACAACTTCTCCTTACTGCTTCGACGCCATCGAATGCCCACATCATTCTTAAAAAGAGCACAGGAGACACTATGCTTCCGAGAACTAAAATTTGATGACGTATGCTGGCGAAATTTCCTCCATCGGAAGAGGCAACATTAAAAATTACACGGAAGAATGCCAACATGCCCGAATAAATGTCAGGCGTAAAATAGATTTATCGGTGAGATTTATAGTAATATAAGTTAATTTAATTTTAAGAAGATAATCTTTCTAGTAAAATATATTTTAATTGGGTTGTGTCCCATAAATATGGATCGATTTTTCACATTTGCTCGGCCTCCCGCCACCCGGGGATAGTCGACCAGGAGTGAGTCGAAGTCAGTCGTCCAGAAGTGACAGCGTACCAATCCGAGGTGGGACTGTTTGACGCATTCGGGCTTTCTTTTACAGGGAATCCCAATTACTTTCAAATGCTTCCTTACAGGAGCACCCGCAATTATTTACTCAAACTGATCGAATATCCCGTCGACCTCTCCCTCCCTGTGGTTGCCTGGTAGGATGCAGACCTCAACAATGAGTAAGTGCGTTGGTTCAGCTTTCACTTCTAATATTAATATCCAATCACTCGCTTCATCTACGCTTATTACGCTTCTTCATACCTTTATGTTTAATGTACTGCCATCCCCCTCCCCCTCCGCCGCATTACCACGGCGCTCTTACCCTCCACGTCGCCCGCTCCGTTGCGAGCGCGGCAGGAGGGCCGGGACGGGCAGTCCTAGAGACACGGGGAGATAGGATACCCCCATCTCCCCGTGCTCTTCACCGCAAGCGCTGAGGTAATTGACCCAAAGGCATGGGAGGAACTGGATGCAGGAACCATAAAACCAGTTGGGATTACGCATAATCAAGCTTTAGTGTGTCGGTCAGCCAAGGGGTTGCAGACAATACTGAACAGCATTGCAAAGTCAGGGTAATAGGTATGGGATGACAGAAAATGAAACTCAAACGAAAGGCTATGCGGTTTTATAGAAAGAGGAAGGCTAAGATAACCATTAAAATATAAAGGCGGAAACTAGAGCAGGTGGAATTGGTACGTTGTTTTTTGCTGGTTTGTTTTGTTGTTGCTTTGAAGGTGGAACAGGTACGCTACCCCCTTCAAAAAGGCGTTTGATAAGAGTGGATTACCGCAAGTGTTTTGGACCAAAATGGCCAACGTACTAAGGACATTAGGCGACGGAGGAAGGAGTTGACAACAGGGACGTTGAGAAAGGATGTTAAGAAAAGACACGTTCAAACTTTGATATGGAGCGTAGCTATGTACGACGCTGAAATGTGGTCACTAAGGCAGGAGGATAGAAGTAGATGGGAGGCTTTTAATATGTGAGTGTGGAGAAGAACCACAAAGATAAACTAAGGGAGATAGATTCCAGGACAGATAGGTACAAATACTCATTCTTTCCCCAAACAATCAGAAATCACAATAGTAAGAAACCGAAGTAACTTTAGAAATATTAAAAACATTGAATTTACAAGTCGGAGCAAAGTTAAACACTGCAAAGCTGTAGGTATACTTTCAGGTGCATGTGTATGTAAGATGTAGATTTAGTGTTTGCATGTGTGTGGGGTGTAAGTGTTCTTGCATGAATGAATGGCATGTTTTTTTTTGTGGATATATGATTTTGTGGTTCTTGCATGCGGTTTTTTTTTCCTTTCTAAATTACGGGTGGTGTCCTAACACCCCCCGCCACACGCCCTTGCGGCGGCTTGCGGGGTATTAAGTAGATGTAGATGTAGAAGATTAGAGAAGTTGAAATGGACAGAGAAGAGAACAAATGAGGAAGTACTTGGTATGGTGGGCAAAGAGAGGAGTTTGTTGGGAGAAATCCTATGGATGCAGGAAAAATGGATGAAGGGGGTTTTGACCGGCAGTGGGATGTTGAAGACTGTGACAGAAGGGAGAATGTTGGGCCAACGATGAAGGGGCAGAAATAGGATAGGGATGTTAGACGGGATGAAGGGAGGAAGGAAGTACATATAGACGAAGATGAACTTACTGTAGTGTACGATGTCAGGTCGAGTTTTTATTTAGGAGAGCATTGTTCTAGGCCGTGTCCATAAGAAACCTACTTAACCAATAGAGAATACTAATTGCAATTATAGTATGTATTTACTTACAATACCACCTCCAAATCTACCTTAAATTATAGCTTAACTAAAATAATAATAATACGTATTGCACAAAATAATAAATGTGAACACAAGTGCTAAAAATGAACTTCTAACTCTGAGAAGCTTAGCACAAAATAATGTTGGACGAGGACCTTCATCCTCCTGACCTGACCCTGAATGCACAACAGTAGATTGCTTATTGGTCAGCACTGGCCAAGCGCTCCCTCCCACACTCCACCTCCTTTCGAGGTCACCGCGTTCCTTTGCCTGACGCCCTCGCCACTTCTCTTTCCAGTCTCCGACACGAATGCCCGACTGCGCCTGAGGTTATTATATTCCCTCCAAGAGATACGCGTCCCTGCTCCGACTGGTCTTAAGACGTTTTGCTTGATAGTTATTGTCGCGCAAGGGCACTTCCGCTCCGAAGGACCAGCCATGCTCATTCCTCGCCGTCTGCACCCTGAGCGTCACGTCCTACGGTGCCTCTTCCGAGTCCGACGGCCTCCCGCACGACCGAGAGGTCATCGACACCATCAAAGGATGGGCCGAAGGTCAACAAAATACGCTCAAGTATCTCCATGCTACCGCGGTCAACCCTGGGAAGGACGCTGCACGTTTACCGGGACTTTTAACTTCAGCCGATCCGCTTCATCTCCAAGTTCAGGTTTTCGCAGAATTTCTTCGGATTCAGAGAAAGGCGACACTCCCACGGGATAAAGGGGGCGTAGGTAGGCGTCTGCGATCGTCCGACTACTTCTTTCGCAATTATTGCGAGCACGTGCACCACCCAGTGGCACCACCGACGGGCTGGGAGCCGACCCCGATCTTGGAGCTCCGGCGCACCCATCTCCTCAACACGGAAGGCGTCGTGGGCCCCAGGAGGCGCGCGGAATTCCAGCATTTCAAAGGACAGCCACCGGGGAAGCCATCATATCTCACGTTATTTCGTTAAAAAATAAAAGATAACCAGCAATTCTCAAACAAAAGGGGTCAACTAACGTTTCGGCGACAGCGTCGCCTTCATCAGACGATAAAAGGTTAGGCCAGCGAAGCACTCAGTCCCTGTCGGACTGCGTGTATGTTTGTATGTACACATAGATACAAGGAAAAGGGAGGGGAACACATAAAATACGAAGACAGGGGAGGTGGGGAAGGCGGAATCGAGCAAATCACAAGTGCAAAAATATTCCCTTGACCGGGACTCGAACCATGAATCTTTCGACTAGCCGGTGGCCGATGCTCTTGCTTAACCACTTGAGCTACCGAGCTATTCTACTTTGGTGGGTGAAGCAGCCTTCTAACGCCTTCTCCTGGCCAAAGAATAGGGGGACTTGGTCGCATAAACCCCCTGTAGATTTCAGTGTAAATTACGTGTCCACGATAGCTCAAGTGGTCAAGGTCAGGGCGAGTCAAAGGGACATTTCTCTCAAATCTCCATTTCCGTCGAAGTCGCTTCATTTCCAGTATGAGGGGCGTTTCGCCGCGGCGTGTGTCGTCCCTGCCGCGCCGATGGCTGCTGCAACCCAAGGCGTGGTTGACGCACTCCGAGGCGGCGGGACACGCTCACGGAAGAGTTTTTTGGTCGCATCGGATTGCACCATCGAATTGAGTGTTGACGGGAACCCCGCCGCTCCGGGCGAGCGCGTTCACTAACTCCTCACCAGGGTCCACCGCCGACGAACGAGGAAAAAAGGATCCCACTTTGGGGTGGTGGGTGGGGGTGGTAGGAGCAGTCCCGCTCTCTCCCCCGGCCGCCTCCTGCGTATCGATTGACTTGAGGGAGATGGCTTTGACCTATTGAGACGGGAGGTGGGAGACTTACGTCGTGAACCTTCGGAGGGGTGCGTTCCACTGAAGGCCAATCTAAAAATGGTAGAGCCGTGTTCAAGATGTTCGTTTTTTCCGAAGGGGCGTATTTATACCGACCTCACGTGCACGAGGAGTTTACGAGGTTTCACGCCAGTGGGAACTAGCGTCGTCTCTCAGAGCTTATCATTGTCGCGTGGTCCTCTCTGACCTCCCTTGACCCTTGCTCCGCTTCGACGCGCAATGCTCGGGGTAAAAAGAAGAATCTTAAGAATGGCGAATGTATCCTTATGTCGTGCGTCAAAGTTTTGCACGCGTCTGCTGGGTATCAGTTAAAAACCAAATAAATGAATGGGCGAGAATTGAGTATATTTTAAAATTTGGTCGGCCTGTCACCGAGAAAGAAGACGTCACAGCGGTTATGCGTCACCTTCACCCAAGGAAAGCGCCCGGCATTGACGGCATTTCTAATACCGTCATCCGGGAACTTCCGAAGGCGGCGGTGGCGTACCTGGCCAGCATATTTATCGGCTGCATCAGAATTTCCTTCTTCCCGTCCACCTGGAGGAGAGCAAGAATCGTCTGTCTTCCAAAGTCACAGAAGACTGAGTTGGGTCCCGGAGACTTCCGGCCCTCCTCCCTTCTGGTCGGCTTTGGAAAGATATTCGAAAGAATACTGCAGGGGCCGATTTGCGACTTCATACGGGCAGCAGAAATTCTTCCGGAGGAACAGTTCGGCTTCCGCGAACGGCACTCAACAATCCATCTGCTAGCGAGGACTACAGACTTCATCACGGACGCTTCATTAGGAAGATGGCGGTAGCCGGTGCTTTCTTTGACATAAAGAAGGCTTTCGACCGCGTCTGGCACCCAGCCCTTCTGTTGAAGATACAGCGACTCCGCTTCCCGGCATGAATCTGGCGCCTAATCAGATCCTACCTGCAGGACAGGACATTCGTCACCAGCTGGCTCAGGACGGACTCTGGGGTTCAACGGATACACACCGGCGTGCCTCAGGGCTCAGTTCTTGGGTCTATGCTGTTTAATATCTACACTCATGACATCCCTAGGGATCATGGGCGTCATGGAATCCTGTCACTATATGCAGACGACGCGGCGCTACTCTACCGCTCTTGGCAGAAGAACCTTGCTGCCGAGCGACTTCAGGAGGCCATCGATGATCTAATTAAATGGTATCGCCGATGGCGGATGGAAGTCAATGCCGGGAAGACGAACGCCATCGTCTTCCAAACCGGCCGAGGAGCGCCACCAAACGAGCGAATGTCGGTGGATGGAGTCGTCCTTCCGTGGGGGTCTGAAGTCCTTTATCTTGGTGTGCTGATGGATCGAAAGCTCACCTGGAATTCCCAGTGCGAGCGCGCCCGCGCCAAGGGCTTTGCGGCGTTGAGTCGACTTCGGCCGATTCTTCACCCGCGAGTCCCAAGCGCGGACACTGAGAGAAGACTGTACCGGGCGTGCGTGCTCCCATTAATTACGTACGCATCACCGGTATGGTCTGGAGTGCCAAAGACGTGTCTTGCTCGAGTCCAGGTAGTGCAGACTGCTGCACTTCGGTGTATATTGTGGCGGGGTCGCTACGAACCCGCCTCAAGCATGCACCGCGACGGGAATTTGGAACCGCTAGACGTTCTACTTCCGAAGGCAGCGCAGGATTTCTTCAGAAAAGCAGCGGAGTCGGGCTTTGCTGCTATCCGAAGAATTTCCGAGGCACAGGTCTGGCCGTGGGATCGTCACAAACGACCCATCGCTAGCCTGGACACCCCTGCATCACTTCCGCCAGGGAAGAAGCCAAGGAAGTGCTAAGAAGACTTCCCTGAAGTAAATAAAGCCGCCAAGAGACAACGCAGAAGAACACAAAACGTCTTCATAGTCCCAAGGACTGGTAAGACGAATGGGACGCCTCCACAAAGAGGTAGTCACATAGGGGCGAGGAGCACAACAAATATTCGGTAAGTTGCAATACACGCACATCGCATACATACACTCGAAATACCAAGATGTTTGCTCATGTGCGCAAACACTCTTGTGCACGCACAAATAAATGCCTCCATTCAACGTGAGAAAGTAGGCGTGCATGACTAAAACAAGCATTTTGCCTTAAAGCGAACACTTTCGGGTGCTTGGATCTCTTTCTGCGATTCGTGCGAGGGAGGGAGGCGCACTTCCGCCCGCGACGGTGTCTCCCTCTCTCTCCTGTTTCGCCAACACGGACACTGCCTTCATCCGGGCTCCCTCGGGTTCACCCAAAATTTCGGGCCTCCCGAACCCCTCTCAAAGACCACACGTCCCCCCACTCCCCGCGAACCAGGGGGCCCGCCACGCAATCCATTGTCGCATACCACCCCCACTCTCTCCTTATAGCCATTTCCAACAAACCGAGCGAATGTCTTTGGGGACGCTTTCCAATACCTTAATGAAAGCTTTCTCCCGTGGATCGCAGACTCCCGCCGCGTATTCCAAATGTGACCTCAACAAACCCTCCTCTCTCTCTCACCTTTTCGGCACCCATTCCCACAACCCGCACAATTAGACCTATTCCCTTTACGGATGGCACGCAAAGTCTTCCGATGTGTGCACCTCTCACGAAAGGAATGCCATGACTCACTAGTAGTACAACAGGTTTATTTACCGACGACGGAGTGGTTTACACTGATATCAATAATTATGAGGATATTCCCTCGATCATCCTGAGGATCGATAAATTATATCGCCAAATAAGAATAATATATGAAAATTGTAAAAAAAAAACGGAGGAGATGGAATTCTCATAGTCACTAAATTGAATAAAAAATTACCAATTCCTTCATATTGATTCAGTCGGCAACAAAAAATACTCAAAAAAGTTTGTACTTTCAGGTTTTTACTCGATCCGACGGTCGCTCGAATGAAAAGAAAAATATTGGAGCCAAACTGGAGGGAATAAACTGCAATCTTTCAATATTCTATTGTTTTGAATTTCATCAGATCAAAAGACAAATGTAGAAACCATTTCTTACAATAATATTACCTAGAAATATTGCGAACACACTAGACATATTTTAAGAGAGTAATCCGATCCTGAATCACAAGCAATTACGTCGCTCAGCTTTCCATTCTGGTTTACAAAACAGCCACATGCTGGACATGGCTACATTCGTTTCTCCAGTGGAGTCCTCATTTTGCTGATTAGAGTATCAGATGACCGCAAGAATTAATTTAAGACTTTTTCCATTGTCTTTTCCATAGGCACTTTCTTAAAAAATCCTCCCAATATAAGGTAACGGCTTAGTTACTAGTATATTTGCGCATCTCAAGATAACTTTTGCAGATTGGCAGCAGCGCCAAATCCAATTATTTGAGGGCCATGGATTAAAATTTTAAGAATACTGCAATAAGAGTATGCGACCACAGCAGTGCTCAAGAAGCATTTTTGATATTTCAGCGAGGATAATGGGACGCCCACTCGACTTACCTAGCAGTGAGACATCTAATGCCTCCATTGTATCTTCCTCCGAATCAACCACGGATTAGGTCGGCTTGAGCGGGCCGTGAAAGCAGCGGGTCGCACTCAGAGAAACAAACATCTCGTCTCGATCACCATGGTAACAAAAACTAATTCTAACGCGAAATAATGGGTGCTTTCCTCTTTCCATACATTTACGCTGATATGCGCACAATCGTGCTCCAATCACTAATCGTGAGTAAAACATTGCTGCGCCCCTCAACCTATGATTGCGGCTCGTGTTCATGTTCGCTTATTTCCTCAGTAAAAATTTGGTGTGACATATTATATACACTGAGTTAAATACAAACATGAAAGTCATTGCAGTACATCCAGCAAATAATCGTGACATAATTCCCATATCTATGTCCATCGTGACATTCTCAAGATTAACCACTGAGTGGGTGTCCCGTTGCCTTCCTCAATAGTGTTTTTAACGTGACACCATCTCTGAATGGCCGCCCCTCTGGGGTCAGACGCCTTTGCAGCCGCCTCACCGAAGAACAGACGTTGCGTGGACTGCCTTTCCTCTTTCGCTCCTGACCTTCGACCTATGGCTCGCCTGTCAGGAGCAATCGTCATCGCTCCCGCCAGCACAGCTCTGGGGGTCATCGGGACGTACAAGCCCCTCCACCGCGTCAAGATTTTAATCCATGGGGAGTAAGAAAAGGATAGGCATATCGGACGGCATGGAAGGAGGTACATTGAATGGGATTCAAAAGTGGGAGGAATGGCCAACAGTCTGTTTATTAGGAAATGAAAAGTGGAAAGCTTGTGCGATATGTGATGGCGGGAGTTGGAGGGGATGATGTGGTCTGTGGTGGTGCTTTTCCGAAAAATTGCAAATTCAAAGTCCCGTCCCTTTCTCGACACTGTGATATCTAAAAAAATTATTTGATTATTAATTTCTTTCTCACAAGTGAATTTGATACATTCGCAATGGGAATTTTGGTTGTTCAGAAAATTTTCTAACCGTCCATCAGTACCTGTCCATATAGCAAAGCTATCATCACATATCGCACAAGCTTTCCCCTTTTCATTTCCTAATAAACAGACTGTTGGTCATTCCTCCCTCCAAAAGTAATTTTTTTAAAGAACTCAAAACGTTTAAAGGTTTAGAAATGAAAAATGGCAACAAAGAAAATTTAATTGACAGTATACTGCAAAGAAAATGTTCCTTCAAAGCATACAATCTTTTGTTCAAACCAATTAATGTGGAGCAAATAGGTTACAAATGGTGCAAACTCCCGTATTATGGATTTATTTCACAAAAGTTAGCCAACCTCTTTCCTAGGGAGAAATTTCGAATAGCTTGTTACATTACGATTAACTTAAAATCATTCTTGAATACTACAAAAGACAAAATATGTACACAAAATGAAAATGGCATTTATAAGTTAACTTGTAAGGACTGTAGTGCTATATATAACTATATATATATATATATATATATATATACACATGTATATATATATACATACATATGTGTGTGCATATATAGCCCTCCATATATATATATATATATATATATATAAATATATAAAAACACAGATGTAGATTTTTAGAATATAGAGACACAAAGAAAGGACACTCACAATTTGTTATTTTACGTTTCGACAGCACGGCTGTCGTCTTCAGAAGACGACAGCTGAGACACGGCTGTCTGAAGACGACAGCCGTGCTGTCGAAACGTAAAATAACAAATTGTGAGTGTCCTTTCTTTGTGTCTCTATATTCTAAAAATCTACATCTGTGTTTTTATATATTTGTGTGTCGCCGAAGAGCGTTCCATTTCGAAGATATTTTATATATAAATAAATAAATAAATATAAATATATATATATATATATATATATATATATATATATATATATATATATATATATATATCTGTATATATATATATATATATATATATATATATATATATATATATATATATATCTATATATATCTATACACACTCATTTATATAGAAACAGATATAAGGAAAAGGGATAGGAACACACATAAAGGGCGAACACAGGAGAGGTGGGGAAGGCGGAATCAAGCAGATCGCGAGAGTAAAAATATTTCCTAGACCGGGATTTGAACTCCGAATCTTTCTACTTGCCGGGCGGAGGCTCTTAATCACTTGAGCTATCCAGGAAACGTAATTTACACTGAGATCTGCGATGCTTTATGCAACCAAGTGCCCCGATTCTTTGGCCAAGAGATGGCGTTAGGGAGCTGTTTCACCCACCAAAGGAGAAATAGACAAGACACACAGAGGAGAAGTAAAGGAATCATGCAACATCATAAAGGATAAAAATAGTGCGTTTCGTGGCACGCATAGCCAGAAGAAGAGACGAGCCACATTGGCCTAATACACATTCAAACACGAAATCCCGCCAAACGGCGAACAAATACTCATTTATACAGAAACAGATATAAGGAAACAACCCCACTTTTTCCCCTCCTTTTCCCCCCCCTCCCTCACCCACCCCTCCTCTCCCTCATGAATGGTATATATAAATGGACTGCGACTTGATTAATTTGTACCTGATGATGACGCTTGAGCGTTGAAACTGGTTGTACGTGAATAAAGGACAGTGGAAAGATGCACTGCATTCTTCATTTAATAAACATGAATTTCCACAAAGTTGAGCCGGGAACGATTGGATATTCACAGCAGGGTTTTTAGAGTGGCGGAGGAAGCAAGAAGATGATTAGTAAGAAGAATGGCGAAGAAGGCTCTCCATCCGAGAAGCAACTAATAACGGCGAACAGTTGGAATACGGAAGCGAATTATGGAATCTCACACAGATACGGAGTCTCTTTTTTTGTGGACGCGATCTGTGGAAGCAGAAGACAAAGAGGCGATGGAACTACGAGAGAACGATGAAAATGAAATGGAGGGGCGGAGAAACTAATAGACAAGCGCTTCAACGAGGTGAGTGCCGAGAGAACACCATGGAGGACATTTTCAAGAAGAAGAGGGAAATTATAGGGCGCATCCAGAAGGATGAGAGTTTCCTGGAGAGCACAATGGAAGGGAAGGGAGACTTTGGAGGGTTGAAACAGGACCGTTGAAGATTGAAGAGAGTTGCTCCACAGCCACCGCTCGGACTGATGGCCCGCGATGATTCCCTTCCTCCCCCTTCCTCACATCCGCCTCAGCCGTGGAATATCTCTTGGCGCGAAATTAAAAATAGCGACTGCTGCTATTACATCAATGAAAGGTTAATTTTAGCTAGCAAGCTGGTTTTCTAGATTAGCAGTTATGGTAGAAGGCAAAGGCACAATACTCTCAATATTATAATGATAATTTCGTGCGGATCTGTTTTGGGAGGGTCGAAAAATTTGACAAAGAGTGTTTCCATTTATTGAAGACATATGCTTCCATGTTTTTATGTCAACAAATGCCGGCCCACGCCAATACAAACGATCCATGGTAAAGCCACACCTAATATAGAGTCCGATTTAATAATATTAGCCGGTAGATAAGTATGATATTTCACCTTTCAGTCGTTTTAGTTGTAATGAGAGTCACTAATTCCATGCTCATGCATCTATACACTGCCATGAAGACACGCCCCAAAACGATTAGCTGAAAAGAAATTTCATTTTCGAGTTCTGAGAGGGCTGCATAAATGACTGATGGAAACACCCGCTTCACTCGGAATAATTACATCGCGGGATCATATGAAAGGCATCGCTCCCTGCGTCCCTGAGCGCCCGCGTGATATCGGTTGGAGAGAGAGCGCGGGGAGGGGGGGGTCAAGGGCGAATTCGCGCCGTCTAGCACGGGGTCTCTCGTGACTCGGGGACTTAATCGTTCGATCGGCAGGAGGGGGGAGAAGCGCCCAAGGTCCTCGTCGTCTGACCGCTTCTCGGGCGGGTGGACACGTAGGAGAGCCGGGATCGACAACCGCCCGCGACACCACGGATGCGCTTATGCGGCGAAAGGACCCGATCGATTGAACGTCACGCGTGGAGACCGAACGAGCGGGGTTCGAACTCGCTTCGGCGACGCCGAGAAGCATAGCGACAGGAAATGGAACCTTGGCAACCTCTTCCAGCTTCGATTCACGCTCCAAGCGGCCTGCACGCGACCTTTCGTTCCACGAGGACAGTTGAAGATAGATACTCAAATGGGAGTCACGCTCCGAGTTCATTCCCCTTTCAGAAGTAAATATCATTGTTTACTACACTTCATATGCTGCAGTAAACAAACACAACATTGCAGCACCCACGGCCATTGACTCGAAGGCGAAAAAACATAATCTTGGGACAAAATGAAATCTACGCGTTTCCTCTTCTCAGGTGATTGGTGAAATTTAGTTTTTATTATTTTATAAAAAAGGAAATTACTCTGAAAGCGACACGTGAAAAATAACAAATTATTTCGCGTTCATAAGTCACGCGGTAACAGTCAAGGGCACCAAATGCATTTGGGCGCAGTCGAATGGGAGGGATCGAGTGTGAGCCACCGGCACATGGTATACCACTGCTGGCTCCTCCTCCTCCTCATGCCAAACCTTCCGGTCCTTCGCATGGTCCGGTCCTCCTGGCCCGTCGCGGCGATTTCGACTTCAAACGGAATTCGGACCAACGGCCACTCTCGTTGCGGCGGCGAAGTTGCCTTGGAATAATACGAGGGTTGATTTGATTATCGTATGCGATACCAAAGGCGAGAGTCGATCGATTGCATCAAGCGCCTCCTCAAGGGGAACAGCAAGGCGTCGCTAATGCACACTTGAGTCAACTCAAGCGGCTTCTGAGCACGCGGTCGTTCCGATTCACTATGTCAACCTCTTTCCTTTCATTTTAATTTTTTCTGTGAAATAACAGACGTCAATGTAGTCAATGGAGTGTTTCTGAAGAACCGCATCACTGCTATATTGGACAGGAAGTTAAAATAATTTAGTGACTTTTTATTTCTCACTATGCGTGCGTTATAAGGTTAGTGTAGATTCCTGATGTGCTTGCGTGCACCAAGAGTGCTTATGGCATTCCCATGGCTGCCGGACGCTTCGTGGCTCTGCTAGCGCCGCTGCGATTGTCACCAATGTGGAAGTGTCGGTCGCTTAGCATCACTCCGTGCGTAATCCCTTGTGACGATGGCTGCCATTTCAGACAACGTGTTTGATGTGTTCAATGACAAATGCGCTGCAATCCTTTCTCCCTATATCCTCCAGGTTAACCGTCCTTCGTGGGAAGGAACTAATAGTGGGTAGGACGATAGTGCATTCGTTGAAAGGGAACGTTACAGAATTTTATCCTGCCCAACGACTCGTGGGAATTCAGGGCGAAGTGGATTAGCATAAATGAATGTAATCGTTTCATGTTCATGAATTGCAACCACTTAATTATGCCACTGAGATATAATTCAATTTGCTATCGCTGATAATAGCAGGTATCAGGAATAACATTTTAGAACATGTGATGGCCTTATAGTGCTCACTTCCAGGCATTTGAATACTCTAAATTTAATCTTAAAATTTTAATATTTATTCTGAGCAATCAAATGCCTTCAAGCAGTAGCAGTATTTAGGGGAGGCGGCCGACTGCTGAGGTCATTTGCGCCATAGGGGATGGATAGGAAAGGATGAAGGGTGGAGAGAAGCCCGGCGTCGGCATTAGCCTACTCTTTAACGAAAAGCGCCAAGGGGTCCGCAGCTTAACGTCCCATCCGACGGACGGCGTACTCACTCAAAGTGCCCTCCACAAAGCACCTCAAGTAGGGATCGAGATACCTCTGAAAAATATTCAACACCGACGGGATTTGAACCCGGGCCCTCTAGGTGGGAAGCCAGTACGTTAGCCCCCGCACCATCTCGATCCCCAAATGCCTTCAATCTCAAGTATCCGCGTGTCCATCGTCCAGCGTAAAAGATGGGGCGGACTTCACTTGTTGCAAAAAGGTTCAATCAACCAAATTAAAGGAACAATATTTCACGGTAACCGATCTGCAGATTGTGCGCTTAAATGAATCTTTCAAAAGGTGCCTCGTGTTCGCCAATCCTTGGCATCGTACACTCATGATGTTCAAGGACAAATCATTTCATTTCTCAAGGAGAATGACTCCCCTGAAGGCTGGTTCACCACTGACATCCTCTTCCTTCCGCAAGCAAGCAAGCACTCCTCACTTCTGCAGCCTTCCGGCAACACGCAAACACACGCACAACCCAGGCTAGCCCATTGCTTCCGACCCGAATTCCCCAAAGAAAGAATGCCCGTCCTCGTCGGCCCAGGTCCACACCATCCTATTCAGAGTCGAAGACTGTTTCTCAAACCTCCCTTCATTCTCCAGACCACGTCCGACATCGCATCCTACCCTCCCCCCTCCCATCGACGCCATCTCATTCCTCCGGCACGATTTACCCAAATGTAGCACCTCCCTAGCATCCTCCATTTCATCCAAAGCCACTTCTCGTTTGCTGACAGCTACCCACAAATCAACTCGAAAGCAAGTCCAACCTCTCATTGCCCGACTTCCGCCTCGGCTTCTATGGCATACTATATGTCGGGGCCCATGCCATACTCTAAGGCCACAAGTCACCTGATTCCTAAATACATTCATTTCGCCACAAAACTTCCTCACTTGCACCCTTCATCTCCACTATTTCGTCACCACTACTTGCACCCTTCTCTGACGTCTACACGTCTCCCTTAAAACGTTCTGCAAATGTGTCCACGAAAACCTTCCGGTAAACACAAATGCCTCCAATACAGCAGATGCCATCCATCCCCACTTAAAATATTCTATTCCCTCTCCATCCACATTCACTGACTTAGTTACTATCTCGATTCTCCCCGATAATTTCCCCACAAATTTTCCCTTGCCATCGACTCATATCCAGAGACCATCCATAAATCAAACATCCCTACACATTCTTGCCCATCAAACATTCCCCAAATAATAGCATGTTTCCTCGCCCCAAACTCCCTCTGGTATGATTTTGTATTCATCGATTCCTATTTAAAATGTGATAGCATATTTTCCTTTCATAACCAAATTATTTAATTTTAGCACACTTAGAACGAAATCCAGATCCCACCATCAATGAAGATCGGCGCAGTAGATGGATTGATATCAAGTTGATACCGATAATTTGGGGGTGCCAAGCGACCGCACGCACTGAAACTTATTTATTCAACAACCGCATATTAGTTAATAAAATGGAGCCTGCGCCCACGGGATCCAGTCGGTCACAGCTGATGACCGTTGCCCGCGGTCTATCTTTACATTTTCAGCTTCCGAGGATTCAGGGACGCCCAAGTTCCCCGCCAAAGTTCTTTTCGAGGAAACAACCTTAATACCGAGTTCATTTATTTAGCGGTAGAGTGCGTAATAACTCGGATCAAATATTAATGGTTGTACTTGCACGTGTTTTGAAGGAAATGAAGACTCCCTGGAATGTTAGACTCGCGACTCCTTAAAATGATATTACCATGCATATTTTGTTAAGAGGGGTCACAAAGGCCCACTCGATCCCCGTCACTGGCACTTCAGTGCGTGCACAGAATGATTGCGGCCCGACACAAGGAGCCGCCTCCTTCGAGAGGATGGCTGAATGCAGGCCGCGGCGGACAAACCTTTATTCAACTCACCGATATTGGGATGCTGAAGTTTCCGACATATACGGGCTTCACGTTCCAACTTCTGAAAATCTGCAAAGAAAAAGGGAAAAGAGAGGTTAAAAAGTGCACAGCAATGCGATGCGAAATAAATCTGCGGGAAGATCATCGAGAAACAAATCCGCCGAGCAACTGGTTCTTCCAGCGCACAGTAACTTGGGACTCGTGATTAAATCTGAATATGCACTAATGACCTAAGGTCCCGAGTTAGCGGGAATCTTACATTTTGTTAAAACGACCCAGTTTTGTAATGATAAATAAGGATAATCTACATTAAAATTTGTTGTTCCACGAAAATAGGAGAAACCCTTCGAAAGTAATTTTTAACGGAGTCATCCACTAACTATGCAATACAATGCAACAACAACAAAAATTGTTGTGGAGTAAATACTAAACGCTATAATGAAGAACAATTTTTCATATCAGGAACTTCTGAATAGTCGTAATTGCCAGTTAGAATAAGAAGTTAAATCACTGGCACGAGGACACCACATACTCGAAATGCCGGCGACTACTTCGCCAGGCATTATAAATACGTAGATGTAGCAGAGGGCATCTGCGATCATTAAGCTATATAAGTGGAAATGAAAACTAAGTTCATGAAAAAGATTGCGGAAAAGCATCAAGCATATAGTATACCTACGTCTGCCCCAAAAGTAGAATGACTTATTTTTCCCGGATGTACGGGCGGGCGGCGGTTTCTCAGGCTCGGTTCGAGGGAGAGTCTCAGGAAAAGCTGGAGGCCGGTAGCAGTTGGCTCCAAGCCTCTGCGGAGTCCGGATCGTTCGTTTGCGCAACCTCTACAACGTGACCTCGTTACTCTACTCTCCGTCGTGAACCGGTTTTGAAATAGCGTACGACATCAAATTCTGCGTGAAATTGGGCAAAACCGGGAAAGAGACTCATGACATGCTCAAGACAGCTTATGGTGATAACGACATGGGTATATCGGGTGTTTTTGAATAGCACGTGTTGTTTCGGGAAGGTAGAGAAAATGCTGAAGGCGTCGGACTTCCGGGACGCCCTTCGTCCTGAACTTTGCATCCGTAATAGTGAGGTGCATCGCCTTGTGATTGCAAACATGGGCATAAGAAAGGTGCATGCGAAGTTGGTGCCGAGAGTGGTCTCCGAGTAACGGAGCGAGTAACAGACCACCCGCTCCGGCACAAAATGGCAACCTTGCCTCAACCACCCTACAGCCCTGACGTGTCCCCACCAGACTTCTTCCTCTTCCCCCGCTACAAATCCGTGGTGAAAGGATGTCACTGCGGCACGGTGGAAGCGTTACAACAGGCCGTGACGAGGGAGCTTAGCAGCATTCCGGGCGCCGCCTTGAAGAGGGCGTAAGAGGCGTGGCTAATTCCGCTGGCACAGCGGTGTGTGTGTGGACGCACAAGGGCCCTACTTCGAAGACTTATGAGTAAATGTATCAGTTCTGGCAATAAATATTTTTTCAATCGCCTTAGTCCTACTACTTATGGAACAGGCCATGTAATGTATGAAGGGGGCAATTAATGTGCGTCGGGAGAAATTGAAACAAGAACTGCATACCATTCAGGTTAGAAAAACGGCGCTGGCAAGAAACACTATTGGAAAATATGCTGACAGGTTATACATGTCTGAGGCAGGAGGAAATACCCATACCGATGCGAACGCAATGACAAGTAGTGACGAAGGAACAACCGAAGAGTCAGAGAGGCCTTCAGGAGACAAAGAAAAGTTCACTCAAATTGTTGAAATGGTTTAACGAAAAAATAGTCAGGAAGTTCTTGCGACAGGAAGTTGACTAGCACCGCCCTGCTCTACACATGCGGCGATGGGGAGGACCCCAGTTACACACACTGATTGTTTTCAATGATATCCTGCAAATCTTATTAAATATAATTTTTAGAAATATAATGTTCCTTCTCTGTAGTAGGGACATATCCTGCCGTAGCCAGCACTGCTTTGGGACGAGAGAATAATGCGAAACATAATTAAATGCTTTTATCCGTAAAATCCACAAATCGGTGGGCAGGGAATACCCACGTATTTACTATATATCTTGATTTCAGGAACGCCTTCGACAGGGTCCCTCACAAGAAATTGACACGAAAACGTAGACATTTTAGAATTAAGGGGGATATAATCCACTGGATTAGGAATTTATCTTCCAATCAAAAACCCATCTCACGCCCCCCTTTTTATTTCATTTCCTATTTATTAAAATTTGGCAATGCATTGAACATTTATTTCGTAGAAAACTGCCAATTTTCAATAAATCTTAATATTCCACTACATCATGCCTGAGACAACCTCCTTTTGATTTCATTTCGCCTAATGTCCCTTCCATCTCGCCATTACTTACGCGTGGACCTAAGCTATCCTCATCAACATCAAATTTCCTTCCTATGCTTAAATATGCTGGCCTGAGGTCTTTACCATATACTACCTTGATCAAAAAGTTCCCGGAATTTATTCAGAAAATTAAAAATACAAGTTTATTCATCTAAATCTATATTGTCCCCTTCAAAGTAATCCCCATCGACTGCAACACACTTATGCCAGCGCTTGATCCAATCCTCGAAACATTTTTTATATTCGGTTTTCGGTATGTCCATCAGTGCTTCCTGCGATTTTTCCATTACTTCCTCTCGGCTGCTAAAACGCGTTCCCCGTAATGGTTTTTTAACTCGATTGAACAGAAAGAAGTCACAGGGAGCCAAATCAGGTGAATTCGGTGGCTGTTGGATGGTATTTGTTGCATTTTTCGTCAAAAAATTACGAATAATGATAGCACTGTGCGACGGTGCGTTATCATGGTGCAAAATCCACGAGTTTTCTGCCCACATTTCTGGTCTCTTTCGGCGAATTGCTTCACGCAAACGTCTCATAACGCCCAAATAATACTCTTTGTTTACTGTCTGGCCTTCTGGCAAAAATTCATGATGCACTACACCGTTGTAATCCATGAAAACCGTCAGCATTGCCTTCTTTTTTGACTGAAAACGACGTGGGTTTTTTGGTCTCGGCTCATTTGGTGAACGCCATTCACTTGCCTGATGTCTGGATTGCGTGTCGTACTCATAAACCCACGTCTCGTCTCCAGTAATGATCCTTTTGATGAATGTGGGATCGGATTCAGCCTCGCAAATCATGTCTTTTGCGACGTCAACACGGTCTCTTTTTTGCATGAAATTGAGGTCTTTTGGCACCAACTTTGCTGCTACACGACGGAAACCCAAATCATTAACCACAATGTCTTGGGCGGATCCATAGGCAATGTTCAAGTCCTCCGCTATTTCTCTGATGGTTAATTTGCGGTTATTGACCAACATTTCTTTTACTTTATCAATTTTTTCACCGACTTTCGATGTCGATGGTCTGCCACTGCGTTCATCATCTTTGATTGACTCACGACCACTTCTGAACCGCTCGTGCCACTGGTAAACGACCGTTTTTTTTAGAGAATCGTTGCCGAAACACTTTTCCAACATTTCCAACGTCCGTGCGCCACTAAATCCGTTTTTTACGCAAAATTTAATACAAGTTCGTTGTTGCAAATTTAAATCCATTTCTGCAATTGTAAAAAATCGCCAACACACACAGAGATAGATGTACTCTTGGCTACGTAACTTTTGCAAATGTCAAGTTATGACACTAAGATTTAAAGGGAATATCAACAACAGATGTACCAATTTAACAAAAAAAACAGAACTCAAATCGGAACGATGGGAGCGCCACACGGTGGTTATTCCGGGAACTTTTTGATCAAGGTATTATTTCCTCACTTCCATTTCATTTCGTCAATCCATTGTAAATTGAACATACCCTCGCATTGCGTCTTCCGCTATGCTTATTTGGCCTCTTAGTTTCCCACCTCGGTTTACCTGTATTTTTAACTCCATGCACTTTCTTATACCTAACTCGTAATATTTTTAAAATTCCTTCTCCCATATTGTCTGTAATCCCCGGTTTTATTTGTCCTGTTCCTATTTACTGTTCCCATAGTGTCGTTTGCGGTTTTCGATATCCCTTTTTCCTTATGTTCACATTTTTCTTCTAATGTACCCGTCTTCCTTTTCTCTCTAATATTTTTCACTTACTCTTCTTTTTCTTTCCAGTAGTCCATCTAAATCCAATTTCCTGATCCGTCCACTCTGAGTCATCCTCTTAAATCTCACGCTACATTTCACAACAACTAAATTGTGGTCAGAGTCCGCATTCGCTCCCGGGAAGCTGTGGGAATTTATGACACTGTTCCTAAACCTGTGTCTAACCAGAATATAATCTAGCTGATTCCTTTCTGAGTCACCTGGCATTTTCCATGCATACCTGCGCCTTTTGTGGTGTCTAAACCAAGTGTTGGTGATGACTAGCCCCTGTCTCCTGCAGAACTCAACTGCTTTCTCCCCGCGGTCATTCCTCGTGCCTAAACCGTAGTCCCCCACCTCACCACCATCTCTTCCTTCGCCTACCGTCGCATTCCAATCCCCCATCACTATCAAATGTTTCCCTGCAGGAACACACGCGATCATGCCCTCTAACTGATCGTATATCCTATCGACCTCTTTCTCCGTATGGTTGCTCGGTGGCATGTATGCCTGAACAATGACCAAGTTCGTCGGTTCTCCTTTTATCTCTACTAGTAATATTCCATTCGTCGCTGGCTCTATTTAGACTACGCTTCTTCCTACCTTTTCGTTCAATGGATCTTTACTAAGCATTATATAATTTTGTTCCCTGGATTAATATGTCAATTGTTCATCAAGTATTGACGCGAGGATTTTGGCTTGATGATACTTCAGAGAGGAGCCAGGGAGGGAGGATTGAAAATGGGAGACATATCGATGTCAGCGCAGGGTTGCTTGCACTGGTGGGTGTGGTCTTGTCAGTCCTTCGGTCGACTGAAGTGAGAGGGTTTCGCGCCTAAGGGGACTGGCGCGAGTGGCGATGGGGCGGATTATGGACGAGTAGGAGAGTTTCCTGTATCGCGCTGACAGGGTGCGTTTCATGTTTGAAAGCGAAGGAATGCATCTTCTCCCTGCTTTGAATAAACTAGCTACAGCACTGATGAGCAGCGTATCTTTTGCTCGTTATTTCGGTTGACGTCCACGGATTTTATCGAGGGAACAGAAACTGAAAGGACGTATGTGATTGCATCGACGCTTTCCATTCATTGGCTCTTTGCGCTGAGAAGTCACTTCTTCCCACTTCGTGATTATCCTTCACCCTCCATTCACTTCCTCCCTCGACGAAGAGGGGTCTTCAGCACTTTTTTTCCTGCTTACTTCTTCCTACCTTTTTGCTCAACACTAGCGCCAACCCCTTCCCCACTATCTCTCCTGCAATCCTACTCTCCATCCCACTCCTACCACGTCTACATACATTCACTCTCTCCATCCCACGCTTCATATATTCCTACTTTCTGGTCCTCAGCATCCCCGTTCCAAAGGGTTCGCTCCGTGTCTTCCGCACGGCCGTTCATTTCGCTTTGCGAGGATTTCTGCGGGTGACGACCGTATCAAATATGGGTGCACGTTTGGGCGGCTCCCCACCACCCCCGGCCACGCGCTCTCGCGGCGTCGTCCCCTGGGGTGTTGTGTAGGCGCTGGGAAGAAGAGCGCGGGTCGTCCGACCGGCCCTCTCTCGCCGATCGCCGGGATAGGGCCCCGCGGGAGGGAGAAAGCATTCCACCAGCACACCGCCGCCACTCCATCCCAATCATCGCCCACGCAGGGCCGCTAACGACGCCTTCCCAGCGCGGCGGAAGGCCAATGCGCAAATCATTTCCTCAATTACAATCGAAATAAATGATCAGAGCTTCAAATATATTTATGTTTAGCTTTACGTCCAATCGCGCCTCCCTTGTGACGTGTTAAGTTCAAGTCATTCGCAAACACACAAAACGCGCACATCGTAATCGTTTCGCGTTTCTACGTCGCACAGGTTCGGGAGAGAGGAAGCGTGCAACATATTTTGTTTATTCTGGCGTGCATTGGCCTCCATTTTAAATTACTCAACACGTGCCCAGGGGCGCCACACGTCCGAGAATTCCTCCCCTCGCCCCGCTTCACTCCCAGCAGCGCCGCCATCTTCGCGGCGATTAGTCTCTCGTCTCGCGTGAGACGGGATGGGAGTCAAATAATAGACGCGGAGCGGGGGCAGGAATTCCGCCCCCGACGGGGGAAGGGTGACGAAAATAACGAAGGAGGGGGCGGGAGGGCCAAGAAGAGGAGGACTGCCGGTGGAGAGAGAGGGGGGAGGCGGCGGCCCCCGCTTCGCCTCGCCCACCTCTCTCACGCTCCTCATCACAGTCCCCACTACACCCCACTGCCACTCACCCGTGATAACCCCACGCGTCCATCTTCCCTGCCCCGCCTTCTCTCCATTTCTCCCTGCGACCGTCTTCACACCAGTAGCTCGTTCCTCCTCCCTTCCGCCCATTTTAGTTCCTCCACCGCGCCCGCTACACACACTAAGACCTCCATCCCCGCTCGTCCTCTGGCCCCCACGCGGCATAAGTGGTGTCCCGATCCCCACTTGAGGTGCTTTGTGAGGAGCACTTAGAGTGAGTACGTCGTCCCTCGGATGGGACGTAGAACTGCGGACCCCTTGGAGCATTTCGTGAAGAATACAAGGTTTTTATAAAAAGTATCGTGAAAAGATTTTTTGGAAAAATAGATTTATCTCAGGTATTGCTCGTGCAACGCCTCCGTGCAGTGCATCCCTTGAGAGCGCCGACACGCACTTTTGCCCTTTTGCGGCTTCTCCACGACTCGAAGGCTCCCTGGCAGATGGAAGGTCCTCAAGGGTGGGTACGCATGCAGGCCTCTTTGGCGGCACTTGGGGTCCCAGGGTGGTGACCTATGAGGGAGGATTTCACTTTTCTAGGGAATAGGAAATAATCTACTGGTGCCGTTGTCCAAAAGTGAGGTTCATCCTCAACGTGGGGCGGAAGGTCTTCTTCGCAAGCAGATAGACACTCGACTCTGCTCTCTAGGTCGTCCTTCAATAGGGCCTTCGGGAGGACGAGCTCAGCGCAGATCTTCCGAATCGCCAAATTTTCAGTGCTAATGGTGTGCACTGTCATCTTATCAATTCCAATACTATCTGCGATCATGCGCACACACCGACGGTCTGAATTCGGCGCTTCCCGCATACGTCGGGAATAAATAGTCACCGATACTTTTTATGCAAACCTTGTAGACTAATTCTGTCGCCGGGTTTCTCTCCTCCCTTTCTCCTTTCCCAGCCATCCCTAACAGCGCAAATGACCTCAGTTGTCGGTCGCCTCCCCTACTTGACGGCGACCACCTGCTCTCCACATCGCACTCTCCTTCGCTTCCAAGGGACGCACTCATTCCTGGCGAATATCTCCCGGAGGAGCACTAGGGGCCACGGAGGCCTCCCGAGAGACGACACCTACGCGGCGAATGCGGACGGGCGGGGTGTATCGATGGGCGTCCGCTGTCTCGCGGCTCACCCGTCCACGGGTTCATTGTCAACGGAATAAGTCTCCCTTCTCTTAGCGTGCGTCAAAAGAAGAAGACAAGGAGAACAGAGTTCAAATTCAATTGCAATAAATGTTTGCATGGATGGCAGCAAAATACTTAAAGTAGATTTTTCAAGTGAAAAGGAGAGGGGCGCTGGATTCAATGGGATATCTTGGTATCATGTCCTCGCCTTTTTCCCCTCAGACTTGCGCCCATTCCTTGCAAACGTCGCATTCTCACGTAAGTCCTCGCACACCGAGCGGCGCTCTTAAAAAACATCACGCGGCCCTTTACGGAGTCAATTGTTGCCTCGGCGATTCGCAGTCGATGTTCCCCGATGCCGCGACCGATACTATTCTCCACGCGCCATCTTCAGTCTCCCACGACGTGCCGCGGCAAGCAGTGTGCCGAGGTGTTCCACGGCGACACACCGAGGCCAATTTCCTTCACAATGCGGCCGCGGCGCTCCCGGGGAGCCTCGCTCAGCGCCCCCCGCGCCGACCCCTCTCCTGCGTCAAAGGATTCCGACGCCTCCCGCTCGCTCGCCCGGTCATCCACACCCGATGCCTTCGTCGATCGCAAGTAACCCACAAGGATAAAAAAAGCCCACGCGTGTACGCTTCAGGTAATATTTGCACTATCACGGGTAATCATTACTACGCAAATGAACAGCATCTGTGAGACCAATCACAAAAAAATAAATCCCGAACCATAACCTCGCTCACGAAGATGCTCCACGGGTTCAGAGCGGTACGGATAAAAAAAACCTTAGTCCTCAATACTCTAGAAGCAGTCCTTGACACATACTGAAGCTACTTAATAACAGATTGAAGATCTGGCATAAATTGGAAGGACGACTCTTCAGTAGTGATGTTAAAAATGTATTATTACTCCCGTCGCACAACGGTAGGAGGGATCATGTCAATAAAATTAAAGACATTGAGTGCAGAACAGATAAATTGAAGATGCCATTTTTTCCCACGAACGACAGGGGATCAGAATAATACTGTCCGGCCGCGGTAGGGTCATGTTCGCGTAAAAATTAGTCTGGTGTGTATTCACCCCCTGCCGCACACCCTAGCGGTGGCTTGCAGGGAATACATAAATAAATAAAAATATATAAATAAATAATTGACAACCAGCAGCCACCTCCAAAATGAGAAATGTTGTCACGGAAAAAAAAGATTACTCGGTGATTTGCAGGCTCTTCCAGATTCTCGAGGCCCCGTGAAAAGATCTGGAAGCGGCGACCACCAGTGGGAGGCACCCTAGCGGTGGCTGGCGAAGTGTTGCCAGCCCAGAGGGAGCAGGGCGAGAGGACTCGAGCAACACGAGAGAGCAAACCGACTGCTTCATTTCAATTGGCATTGCCGTATATAATTCAGATACTTTTACAGTCACTGTTCCTCCTCAAAACGTTATAGTGTGGGCACCATAATGATGCCTCTTTTTGTCTACCCCAATAATATATTTGGTAGTCTACTGTTTAAGCTAGGTTTTGCGTGACAATCTACACCATCGCTACAATTCTTAGCTGCGTCAAACAACACACAACCGGGCCCACTACATTAAATCCTTCTTCAATTCCCTCCGTCGAACAAGCTTACCCTTTTTCTCCTCCTTCCTCGGCTAGCAAATATTCTTCCCTCAATCACCGTCTCCAACATCAAACCCCCAATTTATGTGTTCCGCCCCAACCTCCCCTGCTTCCGTTGGATTCTTCCAACAATCCTCTCCCCTCCCCAACATGGCTAAAATGACAACGCCTATCATCTTGCCTCAAAGATCATGTTTCCAAAACGTAGAAAACCACACTCCAAATCAAAGTTTTGATTAACCTTTTCTTGGCGACCTCCTGATCCTTTTCATTAATTCTATGTCATCAATTCCCTTCTTTCAAAAGATTTTTTGTCGAACGCAATACTTCTTCCATCACCGAGGTCGGAAAAACTTCCGACACAGGTAAACTGTTGCAACTGCTCTATTTTTTGTCTTCCTATTTTAAAGTTTACATTAATTTTCCTTTCACCCGAAAACCTCATTACATTTGTTCTGTTTATACTGATTCTCATTTCATAACTATCAGGCTAATTTTCTAATGCGCTCAGCAATCATTGCAACCCTTTGGCTGACTGGCAAACTAAATATTCATCATCCTTAAGTCTAAATAATTTTATGAATTGGTTAGGCCTCATTTATAATATTCTGCTAGTATTAATGGCATTCTTATGAAGCTGGACTGACTGCCGCATTGGATTGCGTGCCATGCAGAGGAGCTAGATTTGTAAAATGTTGTAATGATAAACTTAGTAGCATATCCAAAATATTATAGCAGCTAGGCTGGGAATCCCTCACGGAGTGAAGGTTAAATTACAGATTACATCTCTTGTCTACAAATGGGAAGTACGTCTCTTTAGCAGTTATGTTCAAAATGTATTATTGCTCCCATCGCACTACGGTACGAGATTTCATGTCAATAAAATTAGAGCGATTTAGTGTAGAACAGATACATTTAAGATGCCAATTTTTCCACGAACGTTAGGGGATCGGAATGACGTTATCCGACCGCACTACAGGGGGAAAAGTATTTGATGCCAAAAGTAGAATGGTGCATAATCGCCCCTCGTGACACACCCAAGCGGTGGCTTGCTGGGTACCATGCACGCATTCATGCATTCATGAATTCTGCTACGACTTCATTTCCCGGGCGTTATAAACTCCAGCGGGGTCTCAACAATGTGACTTCCCCGCCATTTTGGATCCGCCTTTTGGCTCCCCCACCCCCCACCCCCATCCCCTTCCCTCCCCCCCTCGGAGAAGGGGGGGGGTGGCGAGAGGGGGGTCGCGTCCATTAAGGAGTGCCGCTTCAAGGTGAGCAAAGTGAACCGTCGTCGTTCAGCATTCAATGTCGCGGAGCAGCCGCCCTTCCCCCGCCCTCTCTCTCACCTCGGGTACACTGCCGATTATTGGTTCCCACCGCCTGCAATGCCATCTTAAATAAGCCACAGGTATTTATCGTGGAAACAGATCAATTAATCAAGGAAGTCAAATATGGTCATTTGCTGGCATCGGACTAATTCCCAGCTCGTCGCTGGTTAGTTGTGACTTTGATATCGCTCTTGGTGAATTCGTCGGACGGTCGCCCATCTCCCGCCATTCATTCCATTCAATTAAGAGAGGTGACGATTTATTCTGATGTGCTCTTAATGTCATTCGACGACGATCTTCTCTCAGAATGCCGAGTCCATCGCAGCGGCGTAAAAGTTCGTTTCCGCGAGAGCAGAGACTGGAAATCTTTTGGAACTACTCGGAGATCGAGTGCAAAGAAGAGCAGCTAAGTTTGCGAAAAGTTGTTATGAACAAGGTAGCAGCGTCACTACACTACAGTGGAAGAATTAGGATTGGAGCCACTATTAGACCGTAGGCTCAAATAAAGGGTCAATTAACTGCGTAAATTTGAGGCAAGATGTTTACGATATGTTACAGGTCCCAATTTTCCATGGTAGATCAGATCACCAAAGTAAAATCAGGGAGATTTATTATAGAACGGATATCTATTTAAAATGCCGTTATTGCTTCGTACCATTAGAGATCAAAATAGAAACGACCGCAGGAGGGAAGGAGATACGATAATTAGAATTGGTAGTGTACATGTACATGTTTTTTCAATATCCTGCAAGTTATTTTTTATTTGATATTTTTTATTTTGATATTTTAGCACCCAGCAAGCCACTGTTAGGGCGTGCGGCAGGGGGTGAATACACACCAGGTTAATTTTGACCCAAATACGACCCTACCGCGGTCGGCCAATGTCACTATAATAAACGACTAATCCCTTGTCGTGCGTGGAAAAAATGACACATTACATCTATCTATTCTATATTTAATCTCTCCAAGTTATCGACATGACCTCTCCTACCGTAGTACGATGGGGATAATATGACATTTGCAACATCATCACTGCTAAGGAGACATCCTTCCAATTCGTGCAAGAGAGTACTACACCATGATTTGAATACACGTATCCTGTTACCCAATATTTTTGCATGTACGTACTTTATTTTGTGAGATTAACTTTTTTCGAGTGCACGATCAAAATAATAATTGGGTAGGGGTGACACAATTGGGATTTTACAAGCGTGTTTGGTGACCTAACGTCTCCCACCACACACCCTTGCGGTGGCTTATGTCTGTGTAGAAAAGACACCTCATCAATAATTTTGTCTCATCATTTGACATTTCATTTATGATTCGTCGTGAAAATAAACACAAGGTCAACGTAAAATCCACTCGATAGGTACGCCTCGCATCGGAATGCCATTAACGGATGAAGAACGCTCGAGGCGCAAGTGCTCTGCGCGCTTGCTAGGCTTTGGACCTCTCCAAGCGCTGGGGAAGGAGGTGGGCGGAGACGAGGTGCACGAAGAACAAAGGAAAGTATGCGGGGCCTAAGGCCACCGGACATTGCAATTTTGCGTAATTGGTATTCAGTCCGGAAAGTAAGAACTTTCGTAAGTGATGCTTCTACTCGTTGTTGCAAATTGTGTTAGGGAAGAATAACGTAATAATAAAATTGTAATGATTAATAATTACAAAAACCACTCTATTTGCCAGTCAACATCGTAATTCTTTAGCTTCTCGTCGTTACCTCGCCGATCATTATCGTACGGCGGAGCTAAAGTTATTCTCTATGTTTCAGAGTTCAACTCGAATGATTACTTTTAGAAAAAACTCTTTCGCTTGGTACACTTCGTGGCGCCGGCGATTCCTATCCCATGCCATCCAATGGAACGACTTCCCTTCGTCTATCACGGTTCTTTATGAAATGGGGAGCCTTTGTCCGCACGTCAATGCACTCCGAAATCACGGCCTTGCGCGGAGAGACCCAAGAGCTGGAATTGCGTCCGAGAGGAGTGCTGACCGACGTGGAATGCCTCCAACCGTTGCCGCAGCAGCAGAAGTGACTCCTCCCGACACGATACTACCAAGCGCCGCGCCGCCGCCCCGCCCCCCGCCGGGAGAGACCGACCGACTGACCCAAATTCTCGGCCGGTCCATGACCCCGCCGCCGCGCACGAGGCGAGCCCCATGGGAGCGGATCGGCCGAGAGTGTCCGCTGCGTCCGAGGCTGCGCGGCGCCCGCCCGCCCGCCCGAGGGCCTTCGAAGAGGAGACGGAGGGAGGCGATACTGAGGCGTCGGTGGAAAGCTGCATGCGTAGATGGGGTGGAAATGCCAGTTTTTATCGAATACTTCTCGGGGAAAAACTGGGAGGAAAAGTGCCTTTGGTCTAATCCGTAGTGTTTACGAGGAAGGCATTTGATCGTAAGTTTTTATCATACCAACTTTGATACTCATCCCGGAAAAGAGTGAAGCAGTAGGCGACAAGTACCGCATAAGAGGATAAGTTTAAACCCACGCCCGGCCAGGGTAGTTTTGGGAATCGTGAATATTGAGAGGCTACTTCGCGGGACAAACCTGAGCAAAGTTCAGCGTACATTTGTACGAGTGAGTGAGCAAAGTTGATAGAAGTACTTAGGCATGGCGGAATACACGTAGGATTAGACTGGAGGGATAAGCGACATATACGAAACCAACATAAGAATCAGACGCCATTAATAAGAGTAGCTGAGGAAGATTGGGACGGGGAGCACTGAGCCGCGTGTTGTTCGTTATCGTTGGTAATTTTCAATACACGTCCATGCTGAGAAAAGGTCAATGACTAAATGGCGAGGGCTTGCCCCTGGAATGAAGGTTAGATTGGCAGATGATCGAACAAAAGCTACTCGCAAGCCAAGGCATTGGAATTTTTGGGGAGGTCTTCAATGGAGAGATGCGAGAACGAAAGACGATAAATCAAAAGAAAACGAAATTAATGAGATTCTTGGGAAATAAGAAAGCCTTTTTAGACATGGGGTTGGTGGGACTAGACTAGAGCAGGAGGAACAGTTCACTCACTTGGACAGTATTTGGGAGAAAAATTGGCCCGGCCATTTGGATAAGAATAGCGTTGGCGAAATTAGCATTCGCGAGAAGAAAAGTGATGGAAAGTAGGCTAGGCAGACGTGTAATGAAAAGATAAGTGAAGCGTAGAGCCGGCGAAAGGTGGTCGGTGAGACGAGAGGTTGAGCGTAGTTGGGCGGATGGGGGAGAGGATTTGGCGGGTCGGGAAGGAAGGGGGAAAGAAGGCTGGCGACGGAGATGGTTACGAAGATGGAGACGGAGGAGAGGCAAAGTTTAAAGAGGAGGGAGGCGGAGCAAGTGGGCGAGGGAGTGTCCGCGGAGGGGCTATTCGAATGTTGATGGGAGGGAGAACGTAGGGTTGGAGAGGAGAAGGGTGGAATTTTGGACGGCACGTCGAAATCACGAAGAAAATAAGAAGGGAATAGTGTGGGGCGGGGGAACGAGAGGAAATCCACAAGAGAAGACGAAAACCATTCATCTGCACAAAATCTAACTTTAATGGGCAGATTTTCTCGAGCATGCCGTCGTCCCAGTATATTCTACTGCTTTCGTCCCAAGTGTCATCTGCTCTTTGAAGAGAATGAGCAATTCCTCGGACGGCAGGGCCTCTCCCTCCCTCCGTTGGCACCCCGCCGTGAGGGACAGGACAGCCTACCCCTTGCTTCCGCCGGTGCCGCCCGAGGTGGGCGTGGTCGCATCTCGTATGACAAGCAATGCTTCTCCCCTCCTCCGCCGAGACATTACAACTGCGCCCTCCACAGATGCTCCAAAGATAGCATTTCATTTCAGTAAGAGCCTCGACGGCAGCGAGGGGAGTACGAACGGCGGGCGACACCCTCGGGGTCGCAGACGCGTGGACCCCGGCGACAGCGGAGGCCCGCTTCGCGTTCTCATGGAAACCCTTTCCAAAGAATCCGAGGAGGAAACGCAAATAACATCGCTCATACAATGCCGACCGCTTAAAATAATCGTATCCAGAGGAAAGAACGAAACTTGGGTCGGCCGGAGTAATCGGGCGAGCGAAGGGAAGGGAGCGAGGACGGCTACTCTCATCTTATTTTCATATTGTACTTTGAAAGCCATCGCACGGGTGTGTGGCAGGGGGTGATCACACAACAGACTACCCGTGACCCAAAATACTTCACCTCCTGGCGGGGTCGGACAAACGTTATCTTACTCTGATCCCTTACTGTTCTTGGAAAAAATGACTTCTTTAATCTATTTGCTCTACACTCTCTGATTTTACAAACATGATCTCTTCTACCGAAGTACTAAGGGGGTAATAATACATATTTAACATCATCACTAAAGAGACTCCAATTAGTACAAGAGATTTAATTTTTAATTTAACCTTCGCTCCGTGAGTGATACCCAGCCTAACTTCTGCCATAAATTTGAAACGCGACTCAGTTCTACGCATAACAGCGTTTTACAAATCTAGCTCCTCTACGCTTCACGCAATCCTGTCGCGTGGTTGGCGGCCGCGACATCATTAGTCGCGGTAAGATTGAAAGTGATGTGGTTGAGGGTTATTGATATTTGGGAAGAGGTCACGTATTAGATGTTTAATTTTGTGTGTTCCGGGGAAGAAAGTGGTGATAAGATTAGGGCATTTCGGGCGGCTTGATTTGGGGAGGGGAGTGTATTGGGTTGCGGTTTGAGGATTTTACTGTTCAGTAGTTTTTCAGGGTACCCACATTTTCTGAGATAGTCATGTAGCTGGTCCAAGTATTTCTGTCGGGAGGGGGTGTTGTTGCAGAGACGGAAGCCACGGACTGAGAGTGAAAATGGGATGGAGCGCTTTGTATGAGGTGGATGGCAGCTGTCGGAATGCAGATACTGCGTCTTATTGGTTGGTTTAAAATGGACTGAGGTGTTAACCGTAATGTTTTGGAGGTGAATGTCGATATCTAGGAAAGTGATATTCGAGTCGGAGATAGAAGAAGTGAAAGATTCCGAGGAGGAGGAGTTGAGAGAGGAAATTTAAGAGGATAAATTTTGGAGCCCGTGGGACCAAAAGAGGAAAATATCATCGATATAGCGGGCCCAGAAGAGTGGTTTGAGGGTTTGTTGTTGCAGAGAGTCATGTTGTAGTTTACCCATAAAAAGATTGGCGTATGTAGGAGCCATACGCGTGCCCATTGCAGTGCCTTTTATTTGTAGATATATTTTTTCGTTGAATTGAAAAGAATTTTTGGTGAGGACGATTTGGCTGAGTTCGATGAGGAAATCTTTGGATGGGGTGTGTGGTGTGGGTCATAGGGAGAGGTAATATTGCAGGGCTTAAAAGCTTTCTTTGTGGAGAATGGAGGTGTACAGAGATGTAACGTCTATCGTGGCCATGAGAATGGTCGTGTTGTGCGGAATTGGGATTAAGTGTAGACGCTCCAGAAAGTGGTGTGAATCTTTGATGTAAGAAGGGAGTGAAGTGGCTATTGGTTGAAGGTGGTGGTCTATTAATGCGGAGATTCGCTCAGTGGGTGAGTTGATGCAGGAGACAATAGGGCGTCCGGGGTTATTGGTTTTGTGGATTTTGGGTAGCAAATAGAAATGGGTGTCTTAGGATTAGGTGGAGAAAGAATGGACACATCTTTGGGGGAGAGACCTTCTTTGGGACCAAAATTGGATAGAAAAGAGAGAATATCCTTTTGATATGAAGGGTTTGGATCTTGGGGCAGGGGGGCATATCAAGAAAGGTTGTTTAATTGGCGAATAGCCTCAGCGTTGTAGTCTTCTTTGTTTAGCACGACAACGGATCACCCTTCGTCCGCCGTTGTGATTACGCTAAACGTCTGAGAGCTTGTCTCTCAGAGAGGGAAAGGTTATATGGTGGTTTAAGGGAATCTATTAATTTTTTTAACGGAAATCTTTGTCAGATAGAGATTGACATAGATTTCAATTGGGTGGTTTGATGAGAGTGGTTTGGGTTCCTTTTCTGAGGCTGGACGGAATCGGTTAAGAGCTGGGTTACTGGTGGGAGAGTTCGAAGAGAGAGGCTGGGATTACCAAATATATATATATATATATATATATATATATATATTATTATTATTATTATTAGTAGGTAATCTACCGGTTAAGGTAGGTTTTTGGATGGACATAATTACTAATTCAAATATTTGTGACCGCCAGCAAAACACAACATCCCACTCTATATCAGGTCCCTCTTCATCTCTGCGTACTTTCTTCCTCCCTTCATCCCGTCCAACATCCCTATCCTGCTCCTTCCCTTTCCTCGTTTGCCTATCATTCTCCCCTCAATTACAGTCTTCAACATCTCACTGCCGGTCAATACCCCCTTCAGCCACTTTTCCTGCCTCCATATGATTACTCCCAACAAACCCCTCTCTTCGCCCACCATACCAATTACTTCCTCATTTGTTTTCTTCTCTGTCCATTTCACCTTCTCCATTCTTCTCTACACCCACATTTCAAAAGCCTCCAGTTTACGTCTATTCTCCTGCTTCAATGACCACGTTTCCGCGCCGTACATGGCGACAATCCATATCTAAGTTTTTACGAGTTTTTTCTTAATATCCATACTCAACGTCCCTGTCATCAACTCCCTCCTCCTAGCGAAAGCCTCTTTGCCTAGCGCAATTCTTCGCCTGACGTCCCTACTACTTTGACCGTGTTGGTCCAAAACACTTCCGAGATACGTAAACTGTTCTACCTGCTCTGGTTTTTGCCCTCCTATTTTAATGTTTAGCTTGGCATTTTTCTTTCTAGAAAATCGCATAACCTTTATTTTATTAATATTGATTCTCATCCCATACCTGTCGCATTGAATTTCCAATTCGCTCAGCAATGCCTGCAACCCCTTGGCTGACTGACAAACTAAAGCTTGGTCATCAGCAAACCTAACTGATTTTACGAATTCCCCGCCCATCTTCATTCCTACCTCCAGTTCCTCCCATGCCTCTTTAATCATTTCCTCTGCATACAGGTTGAACAGCAACGGTGATAATGGGCAACCCTGCCTTACCCCCTTCCTAACACTGCCCATCCTGACTCCCCGTTTCCCACCCGCACCTGAGCAGTCTGAGACATGTACAGGTTGCGGATTAGCCTCCTTTCCTTCCAATCTATTCCTATTTTCTGCAATATACTCATTAGTTTTTCCCAGTTCACTCTATCAAACGCTTGTTCGAAATCTTAGAAACAGGCAAATACCTCCTGGTTGTGTTCTATATTCCTCTCGATTAATAATCTCATTACTGCAATGGCATCACGCGTACCTCTCCCCTTACTAAACCCAAACTGATCATCCCCAAAGTAAACATTTGCCCTACTCTCTATCCTTTTGTTTATGATCCCGAGGACAACTTTAGCTGCGTGGGATATCAAACTTATTGTCCTGTAGTCCTCACAGGATGTAGCCTTTACCTTTTTCGGAATAGGAACTAAAACTGATCTCACGAAGTCTACCGGCCAGATTCCTTCCTCATAAATGCTACGAATGAGCCCATATAGCCTCTTCCTCCAACATTTTCCCAAACATTTCAATAGTTCCGCGGGAATGTTATCCACCCCCACGGCCTTATTTAGTTTCATCTCCCTTAATGCCCGTTCTTTCTCATCGTCGAGTATGCCTGGACCTAAGCTATCTTCCTCTACGTCATGTTCTTTTTGTATGTCTAACTTTGTTGGTCTGAGTTCTTTACTATACAGTTCTTCTATATACTCCTTCTATCTCTCTTGGATCTTTCCTGTGTCAACTATTGCCTTACCCGCTTTATCGCTAACTTTTAGTATAGATCTACCTTTCTTACTTCCCGATAAAGATTTAACTTTGCTATACAGCGAACCAATTTCACCCTTCCTCTGCAGACTTTCCATATCATATATATACCTGTATGAATATATATATATATATACATACATACGAGGGTCATCCGGAAAGTAGTACCCGTTCGTGCCGCATGAAGTGCTACCGACGCGAGTAGCCGCTGGACGAGGTCAGATAGCTTCAGTGGCTTGTCTGCCTTCTCTGAGCCAAGTTGCGTGACGCTAGCATTGCCTGTGTTGTTTCTGTGATTGTTTACAATGTTTAAAAAAATTGAGAACGCCGCCAGTTGTGAAGTGAGGGCAGTGATTAAATTCCTCAATGCAAGAAACGTTCGCCCATGTGATATTCATCGCCAATTAAAGGAGGTGTATGGAGACAATGTAATGGACGAGTCGTCTGTTGGGCGGTGGTGTCGCAACTTCAACATGGGGAGGGGGAACACACACGACGATGAGCGTTCGGGGAGACCGTCTGTCATTACAGACCAACTGGTGAGCTCAGTTGACGAATTCGTGAGGAACGATCGGCGCGTCACAATTGATGACATCTGTGAGCATTTTCCCAATGTTTCTCGAACAATTGTTCATGAAATTGTTAAACACCATCTGCATTATGCAAAAATTTGTGCAAGATGGGTCCCTCGCGTATCTCAATGAGCTGGCGGCGAAGGACTATGCAGCAGGAATACAGAAACTTGTCACACGTTATGACAAATGCCTTAATTTGCTTGGAGATTATGTTGAGAAGTAGTTTAAAGTATCCTCTTTCAAATAAAATCTTTTATGTTTGTTAATATTTACTTTTGTGTCTTTATTTCACGAACGGGTACTACTTTCCGGATGACCCTCGTATATGTGAGTCGCGGTAGTTTAGTGGGTAGAGCGTTGAACTGCTGACCGGAGGGGCCCGGGTTCGATTCCCAGGAAAGCACTCTGTGGACCTGCAGCTCCGCCCAAGCTTTGTGATTTTTCGGGTACCAGGCCTTCCTGGGAAACCATAACCGGCACAGGGAAAGGAATTGGCCCCCCTTCCCTGATGCGTGAATTTCACACGCCGTCGGGCTTAGTACTGGGTGAACTTTACCATCACCTACTAAACCGACCTTCGGGTTTATTACTGTCTTTATGGTTTTTTATATACATATATATATGTATATGTATATATATATATATGTATATATATATGTATATATGTATATATATATATGTATGTATATATGTATGTATATATATATATATATATATACACACATTCAAACACGAAATCCCGCCAAACGGCGAATAAATACTCATACATACAGAAACATATATAAGGAAAAGGGATAGGAACACGTATAAAGGACGAACACAATAGAGGTGGGGAAGGCGGAATCGAACGGATCACAAGAGTAAAAATATCTCCTCAACCGGGACTCGAACACCGGATCTTTCCACTTGCCGGGCGGATGCTCTTAACCACTTGAGCGATCGAGGATATGTAATTTACCCTGATATCCGTGGGTCTTATATGTCGCCAAGCGCCCCGATTCTTTAGCCAAGAGATGGCGTCAGGGGGCTGTTTCACCCACCAAAGGAGAAATAGACAATACACAAGAGGAAAGGAGAGTGGTTAGAATTCATACAACATCATACAGGAAAAGAACAGTGCGTTTCGTGGCACGCATAGCCAGAAGAGGATCACATGGAGAGGCTTTTTTCTCCGAGAATTCTATATCCATTGAAAAGCGGATTCAAATAAAATTTGAAATGAAGGATCGGCCATAAATATATGCTGGTGCACTATTGATGAGGCATTTACGTCCTGTTACTGAGTACACGTGGCACTTGAAATTGCGTGGCAGCCCGCTAGGCGTGGAGCAGCGCCGGACAAATCAGTCGAATCGAAGCGGATCGATGCGTCTACAGGAGGCAGCTATTGCTCGAGCAGGCGATAACACGATCAAGTGTAGAGACGCAAACATTAATCTTATTTCTCGGGATTTATAGCGGTGCGCACCAGTCCTGGTTTCAATCTCTCTCGTGGTATTACGCGGAGGGGCTCCAGCGCGGGCCCCTCCGCCGCACCATTGGATACATATGCACGCACGTGAGAAAGCCGAGACGGTCTAGTGATTGGGCGCCCGGGGCGTCGAGGGCGCCTTGCTCTCCTCCCTCCGCCCCATATCGCACGGGAGCAATCCGTGTGGGAGGCTGCCTTTCGCACGGATGGGAAACATGTTTCCATACAGGTTGATGACTTGCAGCCCCCCTCTACAGTTAAAATGTTTCCAGAAATCAAACGAATGGAGATCCACAATGAGAAAAGAAACCAAATGCCCGACATCCAAATTGGCAAGAGGGTGAGTGTGTAGTATGTCACTCATGCACTGCACTGCATAATTGCGTCCATCATTCCACTCCAATGGCACGTAATTGAAAGACTCCCAGGTAGCATTTTTTATGCATTCCAGTTCTTGAACCATTTTTTGTGCTCCTAACTCTAAGAAAACCCCCGGGGAAGCAGTCGCGGCCGTAGCTCCAGTGGAGTCACCCCCTGGTGCACGCGCACGGATACGAGAAAGCCCACATTTCAGAGAAGTACTCGCCCCGACCGGGATTCGACCGCGGAACCCAAGATTAGCCGTCGAGGGCATCATTGAAGTGAACGCCCAACGAGCCGTTGAAGAAGGGCCCGGCGTCTGGGGCCCCGCTCCGAGGCTCGAACGAGAGCGAAGGAAGGAAGCAGTCGGCCATCGCGGCTCCGGCACGATGGCCGACACCCGTCGAGGCGAGCGTGGTGTCTCTCCCCAACCGCCCGCTGCCTCTATATTTGGCAGCGCGGCATCGCCTGGGTCCCACTCGCCCTGCCCTCCCCGACCGCCCGCGTCCAATAATTCGCCTCTTTTCCTCCGCCGTTCTCTCCTCCACCCCACGCCCTCCCTCGTGTGGCGCATGAGGCCAGGGGGCTGGGTGCGTGGCCCCCCCTCTCTCTCCCGCCGCATCACTTATTCACGATTGCGCCCTTGAGGCGGGCGCAGTCGTGAAAGTTTGAAAAGGGCCGCCCCCACCCGACCCCACCGGGGGGGAAAGACCACCCCGCCTCCTCCCTCGGCGTCGCGGTGCTTCGGGGTGCTTGCAACCCCCTCCCTTTCACAGCCCCCCCCCGTTGTGGGGGGGCTGGTTAAGGTAGGGGGTTGCAAGCGTCGGAGGGCACGCGACCCCCCGATTCACCCTCCCGTCCCTCCACGCATCGCGGACTTCTTCGGAAGGAGTGCGCTTTGACCCAATTAAGCGACTGACCCAAGGACGCGATGTTCCGAGCGAAGATGTACGCACGCGTAGTATGTATATTCACCTACATGATGGCCCGCAAGCCGCCGCTGAGGCTGTGGGTGCTAGACCAAGCCTTGGACGCGTTTATTTGCACTCAAACATAAAGAAAAATATATATTCATGCAAACATAGCCACACGCACACATACATCCTCACACATGCCTGTCCACGTCGCGTAGTGAGGAGAGTGAGTGGGAAAAAGCTTTCAATTAGACTTTTAAACCAAAAATGCGTGGGTGATGGCGTTTGGTGATTCTGTTGAGATCGATGACCGTGCGAGGGAGGAGCGAGCACCGTCGCGCATCGCTCCTCTGTGGTCTCCCATCTGCCAAGGAAGCAATGCGCGTCAACAGTAATCTCCTCCGTTTCGAGAGTGGCCCGGGCTGTCCCTCTCTTGTCCCGGGGCGCTCCCGTCCTCACTCCCCTGCCGCTCACACCGAGTCCGAACTAGGTAAGAGTACGATGCCAATGAGCAACAACGTGCCCACTCAAACACGTGTCAATACATTGCACGAAAAATGGGAGCCGGCAATTAATTGTAAATATCCCTAATGAATTACTTTGCATACACTCTCGTAGTCAGTTGTATTTCTTTCCGAGGAGGCAAGAGCGAGTTTCGCAAGGAGGAGTGTAGAGGGGGCGGCGGCGACGGGGGGGGGGAGGCGGGAGGAGGGACTCCGCTCTGGTATTCCACAAGAAGAGGATGCGCTGCAGTCGCGCAAAGAGATGACACGCTGTCCCAATTATGCGAAGAAAACTCCAGACTGAGTTGGACCAAGACCTAACTTCTGTTCTTTGAGATGCGACTCAAATACACGGCCTCACCTCGATTGAGCCGTTGCCCAAACAACACGATCCACTTTAAATGAGTGCCTCCTCTTTCTTCAGCGCACTCTTTTGTTTCTCGCAGTCCACTCCACTCCACCGAGCTTCGTCAGGAAATCCGCGAAGCAAACATTCGCAACCCCAGCTCTAATTTGTGTGCTTTTAATGTCCTTGAAGGATCTCAGTTTTTCCCGGCGTATTGTATTCAGGAAGTTCTCTCGGGTTTCCCACCGGGTCAGCGTGGTGTGCACCGACGTTTCGACGGCTAACTCTGCCATCGTCTTCAGGGTGAAGTGCAGAGCAATGAATTCGCCAAGTATTTATACCCTGTCGTAGGGTCAGGTGTCATCCGATTGGTCCGATGTGTTCCCAAGTGCCGAGCCGCCCCGGTGACGTCTCGTACTTTCAATTTTTCTCAGCACAGGTCTCCACGTGCTGCTGATCTGGAAGCCAGTGTCCCTGTTGAAGGTATTCTGTCCTTCCAGTCGGATTTCCACGGCTTCCTTCGCCACTCGGTCCCAGTAGCCGTTCGTGTGACAAAGTCTTTTGGTGCTCCCCCAGTCAATCCGATGACCATGCGTGATGCTGTGTTCGGCGACTGCAGACTTCTCAGGGTAATGGAGTCTGATGCATCGCTCATGCTCCGTTGACTCCATTCATACATCAGACTCCATTACCCTGAGAAGTCTGCAGTCGCCGAACACAGCATCACGCATGGTCATCGGATTGACTGGGGGAGCACCAAAAGACTTTGTCACACGAACGGCTACTGGGACCGAGTGGCGAAGGAAGCCGTGGAAATCCGACTGGAAGGACAGAATACCTTCAACAGGGACACTGGCTTCCAGATCAGCAGCACGTGGAGACCTGTGCTGAGAAAAATTGAAAGTACGAGACGTCACCGGGGCGGCTCGGCACTTGGGAACACATCGGACCAATCGGATGACACCTGACCCTACGACAGGGTATAAATACTTGGCGAATTCATTGCTCTGCACTTCACCCTGAAGACGATGGCAGAGTTAGCCGTCGAAACGTCGGTGCACACCACGCTGACCCGGTGGGAAACCCGAGAGAACTTCCTGAATTTTAATGTCCTCTTCACCGTTCCACGCGTTCAATCCTTCCCTTCTCTTTCATTGAATTCACAGTAATCTTGGTGCATAGTTTCCAACGTCGTGGGCAAAGCCCCAACTGCACGATACCTTTGCCTAGAGCAAGTTAAACTGCATTAGTTTCGCTGCGAATTTGGATGTTTAATGTTTTCAGACAATCCTCAGTCACATTTTCAAACACGAGCGTAGAAATAATGTTTCGCAAGTCGCACATCACATTACTTGTATTATGTTCATGCATTGTTACAGAGCTCGACACCGGGTGAGGTTATTCGGAGCCGACTTCCAATGAGCTACTTGTCCATCGTCTCCGGCAGAGTGACTCGGCGACTCGGACTGCTCTGCAAAATGCCCCTCCTATGGACGAGTGGTCCATCGGAAGTCTAATTGGGCACAGCCTCGCCCCATGCCGAAGCCATCCACTGCAATGGCAACGGAGCCTTCTTCTTTTGGGTTCCATGTCTCGAAACAATCAACCACGCCTTAACATCGATTCAACAAGATGAAAGAACCTTTATTATACTTGCATCGAGTGAAGGTTAACTCCTCCTTCCTCACTCTTACACATACACACATATATATATACATATACATATATTTATATATATGTATAAATATATGTATATATATATACATATTATATATATACATACATATATATATATACATATATATATATACTGATATATATATACATACATATATATATACATATATATATATACTGATATATATATACATACATATATATACATACATATATATATACATACATATATATATACATACATATATATATACATACATATATATATACATACATATATATATACATACATATATATATACATATATATATATATATATATATATATATATATATGTATACATATATATATATATGTATATATATATATATATATATGTATATATATATATATATATATATATATATATATATATATAGAGAGAGAGAGAGAGACAGCAAACGGGTGATTAGTAACAGTGCGGTGCGAACTAAAGATTACATTTGGCCAAACACTCCTGCCAACCTCACCGCTCCCGTCACAGGCATTTACTGCCACTTCTTTTCGTTCGTCGGCGGGTCATCTTTAAAAGTTACGGTGGCTTCCCTGTGCACTTGTGCATCGCCAACTTGAACGCACCCCCGGGCTGCGGGACGCGCGCCGTTCGCCGGATTCGGGGCGCGGTGCTGCGGCGGCGGTAATTTCCCCCTTCCACTTGGAATGGCGTTGTTGGCGCTTCTGGGCACAGTGGGGGGGGGTGTTGGGTGGGGAGTAAGGGAAGTATATGGGTGGGCGGGCGAAAACTTATCGGAGTGCAACAGGGGGGCGGCACCCCCAAAGCCCGCCACGCGGCGTCGGAACCAACGCTCTCATCAACGGCGGGGCACCTCTCTGAATTGCGCCAAATTAATAAACCATGTTGCTTCCATGGGCAAACTAACGTAATTTCTCCAATTGTAAAGGTACAAAATCAAGTCAACGAAAAAGGAAAAAATTCTCTGCTACGAGTCGACCTTGGATTCCCGATTGCTACATCCCGCGGTACAATAAAAAAATAAAGATTCATTCAACTTTAACAACGTACGAGCGTAGTTTTCTTCGATTATATACAACCTGCACCTCATTATTTATTTTCTCGGCATGAAACGCGTTATCCCCTCACCATTGAGTACAACCTTGAAGTGGCGTGAAGGCTTGCGTGCCCGAACTACCTCTTCCGCCATGCCTCCTTCGATCTATATATATATATATATACTATTAGGTAATCTACCGGTTAAAGTAGGTTTTTGGATGGACAAAATTACTAATTCAACAATTTGTGACCCCAATAGGATTTCTCCCAACAAACCCCCCTCTTCGCCCACCATACCAAGTACTTCCTCATTTGTATTCTTCTCTGTCCATTTCACCTTCTCCATTCTTCTCCACACCCACATTTCAAAAGCCTCCAATCTATGTCTATCCTCCTGCTCCAATGACCATGTTTCCGCACCGTACATAGCTACGCTCCATATAAAAGTTTTGACGAGTCTTTTCTTAACATCCTTACTCAATCCCTGTCATCAACTCCCACCTCCTTGTGAGAGTCTCTTCGCCTAACGTAATTCTTCTCCTTACGTCCCTACTACTTTGACCGTGTTGGTCAAAAACACTACCGAGATACGTAAACTGTTCTACCTGCTCCAGTTTTTGCCCTCCTATTTTAATGTTGAGCTTAGCCTTTTCCTTTCTAGAAAATCGGATAACCTTTGTTTCATTAATATTGATTTTCATCCCATACCTTTCGCACTGAATTTCCAATTCACTCAGCAATGCTCGCAACCCCTTGGCTGACTGACAAACTAAAGCTTGGTCATCAGCAAACCTAACTGATTTTACGAATTCCCCGCCCACTTTCATTCCTACCTCCAGTTCTTCCCATGCCTCTTTGATCATTTCCTCTGCATACAGGTTGAAAAGCAACGGTGATAATGGGCAACCCTGCCATACGCCTCTTCCTAACACTGCCCATCCGGACTTCCCGGTCCCCACCCGTACCTGAGCAGTCTGAGACATGTACAGGTTGCGGATTAACCTCCTTTCCCTCCAATCTATTCCTATTTTCCGCAATATACTCATTAGTTTTTCCCTATTCACTCCTATAAACGCTTTTTGGAAATCTACGAAACAGGTAAATACGTCGTGATTGTATTCTATATTCCTCTCGATTAGTGATCTCATTACTGCAATGACATCACGCGCACCTCTCCCCTTACTAAACCCCAAACTGGGCATCCCCTAAGTAATCATTTGCCCTACTCTATATCCTTTTGTTAATGATCCTGAGAATAACTTTAGCTGCGTGGAATATCAAACTTATTGTCCTGCAGTCCTTACATGATGTAGCCTTTGCCTAGTTCAGAATAGGAATTAGCACTGATGTCACAAAGTCTTCCGGCCATTTTCCTTCCTCATAAATACTACGGATCAGCCCATATAGCCTCTTCCTCCCAAATTTTCCTAAACATTTCAATAGTTCCGCGGGAATGTTATCCACCCCCACGGCCTTATTTAGTTTCATCTCCCTTAATGCCCTTTCTATCTCATTGTCTAGTATGCCTGGACCTAAGCTATCTTCCTCTACGTCATATTCTTTTTCAATGTCTAACTTTGTTGGTCTAAGTTCTTTACTATACAGTTCTTCTATATACTCCTTCCATCTCTCTTGTATCTTTCCAGCGTCAACTATTACCTTACCCGCCTTATCTCTAACTGTTAGCATAGATCTTCCTTTCTTACTTCCCGATAACAATTTAACTTTGCTGTACAGCTCACCGATTTCACCCTTACTCTGCAAACTTTCCATATCCTCGCACTGCATCTTCCATCTTGCGTCTTTTGCTTTATTTGTTACCCGCCTCAATTTATTGTGTAATTCTTTGTACCTCATTTTGCCTAATTCTGTATTTACATTCTTCCATTTTTTCCGCTCATCCATCTTTATAATCATCTCATCCGTGATCCATGGTTTCCTAGTCCTTTTAGCGTTAACGGTTCCAATGGTGTCTTTTGCGGCTTTCGATGACCCTTTCTTGATATTTTCCCATTTTTCTTCGGAAGTACTTAGCTCTTTACCAACATCCATGATTTCCTCTACGGCCTATTGGTACTACTTCCTTTTCAAACCATTGAATGCTTCTACATTCCATTTTCTAACCCGCCGTCCCTGCCTTGTCTTTTTGAAACGGACGCTACATTTATTAACGGGTAGTCTGAAAAGATTCCGACCTCAAAAATTTCAGAAAAAATGTCTTGTATCTTTGTTAGGTCGAAAACCTTTCAGACCACCCTCGTATTATATACATGTAATCTTTACAGGTAGATCGTTCACTAGTGTGCATCTTACTGAAGAAATTACTTTTCGTGGCAAACTGTTTCAATGTAAACAGCGTGAAATAACACTTGTGATAGCAATTACATTTTTCTCAATTTCTATTTCAAGACCAAAGCACATTCAACGATTGATCATAAAGACAAATCACTGCGCTGAGGCCAAGTGGCGCACATCTAGCGGGAGGGGAGCCTCGGCTCGGTTGGGCGCACTCACCTCTCGCCGAGAGCTTCTTGGTGTTGATGATTTTGGCGGCGTACTCGAGGCCGGAGGACTTCTGGACGCATCTTCGCACGACCGAGAAAGCACCCCTGCAAGAGAAAATTCAGTTCGTCAAAATCTGATAATCCAGGAGGAAAACTCGGTGGTAATTCAAGTGACAGAGGAGCAATGGAATACACACATCAGAAACTCCAATAAAAAACATATTAGCCGGACAAATAATTCTTTATGTAATTTTAAAAGACACTGCGGGGAATAATAAAACGGTAGCACCCTCCAGGGCGCCTTAAAGAAGGACTCTCGAGAAAGGAACGCCTTTGGGCGGTCCATGAATTCAACTTAAAATATGGAAAATTGTCCACGCATGGCAATGGTTTGATCAGCTCGATTGGCCGCATCAAATATGGCGGAGAGATTAAAAATCAAATCGACCATCCGAGTGTGCAACGGCTCAGCCTTGGATGTCCAAATGACCCAGAGTAGGAGGAGGAGCGACCCCTGTCACCGGCGGAAGGAGGGTGCCCCATCCCCCCCCCTTCCGGGGAGGAATCTCTGGCTCTCGGGTGAGCGGTCGGCCGACCCAGGGCCGAGCGGAGCCCCCCTACGCCCCGAGCTACCAGGCAGCATTCTCGACCAGCGGGGGGCGTCGTACCGGTTCACAACTGAGGGGTATTGGCGATCCAAGGATATTCGCCCTCAACGCTTCCTTGACAAGCATTCGAAGACACCAGGGCCCCCGCCGAATCGACTCTCTCACTTAACGGCCAAGGCGATTGCTTTGGCAACCAGTGCTCGCAATAAGTTCCCCTGAAGAAAACGAAGGGTTTCTGAAAGAGAAACCAAGGAGAAGTTCCACCCAAGTGACGCCGAAAGCCTCAAGCCTAGTCTCCCTGTTTGCATCGCCAGGTAGTTAGCTTCATAAATTCCCAAATCACACCGCGTCTTAGGATGAAATACGTAGACATACTCACGGACTTCGTTCGTTTGACTTGCGGAAGGAAAAGGTCATCCAACATAACGGGGTTTGCGGAGTTTGCCCGCACGTCAATATCGGGTAGATCGGCAATTTCGTCCAGGGGGTAATGGGGTGGGGGTTGAAGGGGTTGGGGGGATGAAGAGGGTAGGGGGATGAAGAGGGTGGGGGGGATGAAGAGGGTGAGGGTATGAAGGGAGTGGGGGGACGAAAGGATTGGGAGGACGAAGGGGGTGGGGGTGAGGTGCCGACGGGGGTGGGTGAGGGAACGACGGGGGTGGGTGAGGGGACGAAGGGGGTGGGTGGGGGGATGAAGGGGTTGGAGGGAGCGGAGCCCTCGAGTCCTTTGTTTCCTCCGCGGATCGCGCCTTCCCGAGGCAATCGATGGCGGAACGTGGAATTCGTCGATTGAAAGCATTTTGCGAAATATTTAACGGGTTTGATTTTTCCGGAGGGCGTTGCCACCATTGATGGTCGTGCGGCGTCAAAGGAAGGGGTCCCGCCCGCAGTTGGTGCGCCTGCAAGGAGTCTTTAACGGCCGAAACAAGGGCAACTCCGAATTACTATTTCGAGCACAAAAATCTCCATAAAATGCTCATTAGCTCAACCTACTGAAAACTTGGCGGCACTCAAACAATGACTTCCAGCTAACTCATCAGGATAAAACAATACGTAGAAGAATTTCCCAAAAATACATTTGCCTCAGCGACACCAGTTCCGGTGACAAAGAGGATGATTGGCTTACACTTTCTGATGAAAATTACACAAAGACGAACAACAACCCTACTTCAGGAATGCCACTATTAATTTTAAAAGTGACAAATGTACATAAAGTGGTGTTTCATTTTATAAGTCCACGTTAATCGGACACATGATATGTACCATACAATTAAAATACCCACTCGCTTCAAATCACACTATTATATTATCATTATACTATTGCTTACCAGGTGTCATATCCAAATGTTTATTCACGATAACCATCACTTACTACCTTTAATAAATAAATATCAATCTACAGAAAAGGATGAATGTAATGCACGTCGGGTGAAAGTTATCGCGATTCCATCCGATTGAGGCCGGCCACTGTGCGCAGTGGGTTCTTTTATAGTTAGCGTAGGTTTCCGATATGAAAATATTGCGACGGCCTCGACTCACTGACGGTGCGGCGAGCCCCCATCCCTTCCCGTGCAGGGACCCCCCTCCCACCCTGCGCACCACATATTCTAATCGCGTTAGTCGACTGCTTCGGGAAAAGAAGCTCAATGAAGGGAAAATCCCCTCCAAAGCGCAGCTCGGTGTCAACTGATCACGAAGACCGCCACGAAGGCTCTCCGATCTGACGTAATTTCGGGAGCCTACAACGTTCTACTCCAATGCCCACATTAGAGCCCATATCGCCCGTAGGTGTCCCAAATCCTCCCTCTCTTCCCGGCGGGCTGAAGGGAATACTGAGACTTGGTGCACGATACAATTGGCTGTTACCCCTAAAATTCAGAACACTTTGAGCCAATCTTTTGTGAGTGAATTTTCAGTTTCTTTGACTAGCAGATCAAATCGAATCATAAAAATATGGATATAAATTTGATTCAATTAAAAGTAACTTAATTGAATTTCTCCAATGCCTTTAGTTCGTTCACGATACATCAATACGGGTGGCCTCGCCAGCCTCACATCGACAGGAAAGTTGCTCTTCCGCAGAGGGGCTTGACTCAGGGTAGAGTTGCGAACACTCGCCGCAGCAATGGGGCCGCACGGGTTCGCCCGATGCAACATGCGGCAGAGTGATCGAAAGGTCGCCCGGAGTCCGATCCTTTGATGGGGGATAGGTGCCATTCCGGAAGCCGGAAAATTGTAAGGTTGTCTCGCGCAGTAGCGGAGGAAAGTTAACGCTGTGATGAGGGATGTGAAATGTGAAGGCAAACCTCATCCCGTCTTCTCCTATAGGAGGATAGCCCAGCGGTATCTGCGGCCCCGACATCCGCCCCTAAGAGTGCACCACTCAGAAGGAACCGTCAGAGTGGATACGGGGGGGGGGTGTCCAGTGATAGGCAGTATCATCAGACGTGTGATGGTGCCATCGCGGGAGAGGGCAGACCATGAGGGTGTGAGCCAGCGCCTGGTGCATTCCTAGTGGCGGCGTTCCCAGGTGATGAAGAAGGTTGGGGCGGCGGCTGCGGGCACGAGGTGCTCCAGGTTGCGGATCGTGGCTCATGTCGGCGTCAACGATGCCGTCGACCGTGGATCTGAAGTGATTCTGGACTCTTCCAGGGTATTGAACTCAGAAGTGAAGAGGGTGGGTGGGTGGCGTCGAGGGGGTTGATGTGACGCTCTCGATCTGCAGCCTTATCCCCTTGGGGATATATCGTGAACCTCTGGATTGGAGCCGAGTGATAGTCATCAATCAAAGGTTGCGCGTTTTCTGCAGTGATATCGGGGCGTCCTTCGTTGACCTTCAGCCGGCCATCGAATCAAGTTGGAACCCCCTGAACTATTCTGGTGTTCGCTACACGTCTGTGGCCTCAAGGTGTGCGGCGCGTAGGATTTTCGAGCACTGCAGGGCTTTTTTTACAATAAAGCGTAGATCAGCGTGTAGGTCAATAGTGCGTCTTCTTTGCCAAAATATTTGGCTTTGAATGAAGTAAGGGTCAGTGCTAGTAATAGTTCATTCAAGACGAATCAGATAGCATCGGACGGAAACTTTAATAAGAGATTCAATATAATAAAAAAAAGTATCCTTGTTAAAAATTCAAAAACCGTATGGTCAATGAAATATTATATGTACTAGAAGTCAATTGCTGGCATTAAAAGAGTCACAGAATATCATCACCTCAATCAAAGCACATTTAGATACATATAAAATTATTGGAACAGAAAACTGGTTATCTAATGATATCGCCGGCAGCGAAATTTTCCCTAAATCCTTTTCCCTGTACAGAAATGACAGAGCAAATAGAATCGGGGGCAGTGTCATTATTACAGTTAAAAATGCTTGCGTCAGCAGGGCTGACTGAGGTAATGCCAGGTAATGGTTTGGAATGCCTTTCATGCTCAATTAAAAGTCTTCAAAACCAAAAGAATTTATATGTGGGCATTTGACAGGCCGCCGGACAACAAAGACAATTCATTACTATAATTAATTATATCAGAAAAAAAAGGTTTCCCATCCCATCAAAAGGATCGCGACATCATAATCGGTGGAGATATCAATTTTCCATCTATTGATTGAAGCAAATATAGTATAAGTTTTAAGGCAAAAATATCTGCGCATCACTATCGAATTCTTTTGCGTTGAATACATGGCATCAACTTGTCACTTTAGCAACTAGGGGCTATAATATTCTCGATTTGTTAGCAAAGAACATACCCGATAAAGTGTTAACTATTTTTTTTTTTTAAGTAATCTACCGGTTAAGGTAGGATTTTGGATTGACACAACTACCAACAAATATTTTATTACTCCTAACTAAACACAAAATCCATCATCCTACTCTATATCAGGTCCCTCTTCATCTCCGAGTACTTTCTTCCTCCCTTCATCCCGTCCAACAACCCTATCCTGTTCCTTCCCTTTCCTCTTTTGCCCAACATTCTACCCTCTATCACAGTCTTCAGCATCCCACTGCCGGTCATAACCCCCTTCATCCACTTTTCCTGCCTCCAAAGGATTTCTCCCAACAAACCCCTCTCTTTGCCCACCATACCAAGTACTTCCTCATTTGTTTTCTTCTTTGTCCATTTCACCATCTCCATTCTTCTCCACACCCACATTTCAAAAGACTCCAGTCTACGTCTATCCTCCTGCTTCAATGACCACGTTTCCGCACCGCACATAGCTACGCTCCGTATCAAAGTTTTTACGAGTCTTTTCTTAATATCCTTACTCAACGTCCCTCTCATCAACTCCCTCCTCCTAGTGAAAGGCTCATTGCCTAGCGCACTTCTCCTCCTTACGTCCCTAGTTCTTCGACCGTGTTGGTCCAAAACATTTCCGAGATAGGTAAATTGTTCTGCCTGCTCTAGTTTTTGCCCTCCTATTTTAATGTTTAGGTTAGCCTTTTTCTTTCTAGATAATAGCATAACCTTTGTTTTATTAATATTGATTCTCATCCCATATCTGTCGCACTGAATTTCCAATTCACTTAGCAATGCTTGCAAACCCTTGGCTGACTGGCAAACTAAAGCTTGGTCATCGGCAAATCTAACTGATTTTACGAATTCCCCGCCCACTTTCATTCCTACCTCCAGTTCTTCCCATGCCTCTTTGATCATTTCCTCTGCGTACAGGTTGAACAGCAACGGTGATAATGGGCAACCCTGCCTTACACCCCTTCCTAACACTGCCCATCCTGACTCCCCGTTTCCCACCCGCACCTGAGCAGTCTGAGACATGTACAGGTTGCGGATTAGCCTCCTTTCCCTCCAATCTATTCCTAATTTCTGCAATAAACTCATTAGTTTTTCCCAATTTACTCTATCAAACGCTTTTTCGAAATCTACGAAACAGGCAAATACCTCCTGGTTGTGTTCTATATTCCTCTCGATTAATAATCTCATTACTGCAATAGCATCACGAGTACCTCTCCCCTTCCTGAACCCAAACTGATCATCCCCTAAGTAATCGTTTGCCCTACTCTCTATCCTTTTGTTTATGATCCTGAGAACAACCTTAGCTGCGTGGGATATCAAACTAATTGTCCTATAGTCCTCACATGACGTGGCCTTTACCTTTTTCGGAATAGGAACTAAAACTGATCTCACAAAGTCTTCCGGCCAGATTCCCTCCTCATAAATACTACGGATCAGCCCATATAGCCTCTTCCTCCCACATTTTCCTAAGCATTTCAAAAGTTCCACGGGAATGTTATCTACCCCCACGGCATTATTTAGTTTCATCTCCCTTAATGCCCTTTCTATCTCATTGTCCAGTATGCCTGGACCTAAGCTATCTTCTTCTACGTCATGTTCCTGTGTTAACTATATCAGCTACAAAAGGAATTAGTGACCACAGGCCAGTAAATGATTAGTTTTCCTTTTATGGGGTCCGAAATAAGAAGCCTAAAAGAAAATGTTCATGTTTAAAGAAGGGAAACATAATGGCATAAAATTCTTGCTATAGAATCAATTTCTAAGTTTTCAGAAAGATAGTAATCTGAGAATACTGAGAATATGTGGAATCACTTCCTTGAGATCACGCGTTCAGTAGTCAACAAGTTCATTCCCAATAAATTTATAAAACATAACACGGAACCTAGATGGTACAACGAGGATATTAGTAAGGCATTGCGACGTCAAAGGCTATGTCACGCCAAGATGAAAAATATTAGGGATGATAGCTCTATCGAAAAAAGAAGTGAGATCACTTATGATTAAAATAGATATCTAGGGCGAATGCCAAGAATGAATTCCGGCAAACGTTACGCGTATTCAAAGGGAAAAGATAGGCGGAAAATATGAAAGAGAATCCAAAAGCATTTTGGCCGTGCGTCAGAGAAGTCCGGGGAAATAAGTCAAATTTTAATTCACTCAAAAATGATAAAGGCGAAAGACTAATCAGCAGTTTGAAAGGGGTACTTATTAAATTCCTTCTTTCAAAGCATCTTCGCTATGTCTCACTGAATGCCTCCGATAACTTACCAAACTGTGCCAACCAACCGATAACCCAAATTGAAATCTCATATGATAGAATAGAACTTTTGCTGAAAAATATTTCGCACAATAAATCCTCCGGGACCGATCAAATACCCGATTGAATATTAAAGGATTTAGCTTCGGAAATCGCGCCGTATCCAGAAATCATATTTAAGAAGCCGCTAGTAGATCGCAAGGTTCCAAGAGATTGTAACTCAACCGGCTAACGTAACACCATTATTTAACAACGGAGACTGGGAGGTCCCGAGCAATCACAGACCTATTACCCTCACATCCATTTCGTGCAAGCTTATGGAACATATAGTTGCCAGTTCGATCGTGAGACGCCTCCATAATCAGGAGTTATTATTGAAAAATCAGCATGGTTTCTGGAAAAGTAGCTCCCGCGAGAAACAACTTGCGCTTTTTGTTCATGATATTCTTATCTCGGGAGAGAGCAATGTTTCAGTGAACATGATTTTTCTAGATTTTAAAAAGGCCTTCGACAAAGTACCTCATGGTAAACTACTCACAAAGATAGAAGCATGTGGCATAGATGAAAATATCCGGCCGAAAATAAAATACTTTCTGAATGGTCGGGTATAAAGAGTAGTGATAGATGGAGTTCGCTCAAATGCAGTAGAAATTAGTTCAGGTGTTCCCCAGGGAAGTGTTATCGGACCTCTTTTATTCCTAATTAACGTCAACGAAATTGACTCCGTAGTCACTAGTAATATAGTTTATTTGCCGGCGATACAGTGGTTTACCGTGATATCCGTTATCCTGAGGACACAGCAAATTTATCAGATGGCCTAAATGCTATACAACGCTGGTGCGACACTAGGCAATTAGAATTAAACTTAAAAAGTGCCGAGTGACGACGCATTAGAATAGGAGTGATTCCCTCCTGAATGTCTGCTTCATTGGGAACACCGAAATGGAATGTGTAGACTCAATTAAATACCTAGGCATTACCCTCACAGAAGATCTCTCCTGGGTGAAACACATGCTGGGAATATGTGGAGAAGCTAACAAAAAATTAGGATTTATTAGAAGAGTACTGGGTAAATGTGATGAAAAGGTCGAAAAGAAATGTTAGCTGTCATTGGTTAGGCCTCATTTAGAATATGCTGCTAGGATATGGGGTCGGAGCTCACGAAGTCGGATTGATTGCCGAATTGAATCATATACAGTGTGGAGGAGCAAGATTTGTAAAACGTTGTTATGATAAACTTAGTACCGTATCCAAAATATTTGAGGAGTTAGGTTGGGAACTCACTCACGGAGCGAAGGTTAAATTACAGATTGAAGGTCGCGCACAAATCTGAAAGACGTATATTGCAGTGATGATGAAAATGCAGCATTCGCATTTCGCATCGTACTGCGATAAGCGAGATTATTCTAATAAAATTAGAGAGATTGAGCGTAGAACAGATAAAATTAAGTGGTCATTTTTTCCACGAGCCATAAGGGATCAGAGTAACATTATCCGACCACGGCAGGGTCATATTCAGGTCAAAATTAGTCTGGTGTGTATTTATCCTCTACCACACACCCTGGCGGTGGATTGCAGGTTACTAACGTAACTGAAATAAATAATATCATCTCACAATAGAAAATTCCGTGCTTTCCGCTGGAGCTGGATATGACCCACATATGAGAACATTTAACGTCAACTGACAGGTAATTTCAAGTCAATGGTGACATCCGTCTCCGTGACTCTTTCTCACAGCTACGACGTTCGGCAAAAACGTTTCGGGCAAAGGTGGCCCGACCAATATTTTCAGATTTCCAGCTCCCCACCAATGTCTCTCTCGGGGGCAATAATCCTCGCCCCCCCTCTCTTCCCTTGCGTCGCAGCCTCCAACGCCCGTCCGCTTTCGCGTCCACATCCCCCCCGAGCAGCTCCATCATCTCTCCAAAAATACCCCAAATCCACCCTCCTAAGCTTAATAAGACTAATGCCTAGATATCAGTTTACGCCAATCGGACAATTTATTTAAAAGCCCGACCCAATTGGACAAGTACTACATATTGTACGGGTTGACTTGGAGAACTGCGAGCGGACATAAAGGAAAGATCGTGGTGGAGGACGATGGATGGAAAATGTCTGGATGGAAGAAGTGCTGCAATGGAGTGGGATGAAACAAATGAAAACCCCAGGAGAGGAGGCACGTGGTCTTCCCTTTGGTCGAATCCCGAGAGAACGGGGATGGCCGAGGGGCGTCGAGGGGGGAGTCCTTGGGGGGCGGAGCGGGGAGTCCTTGGGGGCGGGGAGTTCTTGGAGGCGGCGAAGGAGACGTGATTTCGCATCGGCGCATCAATTCCTTGGAGGGAGGCGCGGCGGGGAAGAGGCGAGTGGCGCGTGTGCCGCCTGAGGGGTCACCCGGGGGTCAAGGGAGGGCCAGCGGGAGTAGTGACGGGCAAACCGCGAAATCCCAGAGTGCTCGGCTTCGGCCGAAAGACACCGACCGCATCAACTCGAAGGAGAAGAGAGAGAGAGAGGTCATCTTTTGGCGGAAATAACTGAGAATCGCCGTCGAGTGACGACTGCCGCAGTGCCTCTAAGTGTGGGACGACTGAAGGAAGGACTGACTGCGGTGGATCTCTTCGACGGACGAAAGGGCGAGCCTCGCTGCCAACGAAGGGAGTCTCGCTCGAGAGAATCACGACGCGCGAATCCTTATGACTGCGAACCCCCGAGCGCTCAATCTCGAAATGTACGTGTATCTGGATTCATAATAGGATCCAAACCCACACTCGACAATCCATGCCAGGTTTGGAGGAACACTGCGTCCAAACCCAAAAGCGTGGCAACCATTGGAAAGACAAACGGTTCGACTCTACTTTACCCATTGATGGCTGACATTCTGGATGGAGGGTAGACGCCATGGATAGCCCATGCCCATTTATATGCCAATGAAGCCCAACCCTTCCCGGACTGCCACATATCCAATGAATTCAAGAGCGAAGATTCGACGAATGCAACGCGATGAAGATTGCATCAACAGGTAGGTGCATTCATACGGTTGCCTCCTCACTGTCCGGCTACAGGAAGCCTCTCTCTCTCCGCCGGCAAAAACTTGAGCACAGCAGGGAACCTTCGAAACGCTTTTATCCTTGATTCCCAAGTTCCTTCCGAGACTCCTCGGCCGCCCCCGCACCAAAGCAAGGTCCGGACGTTTCTTTCTTCGCTCTCCGCGCCCTTCTCCCCTTCCAACCCGCCCACTCTGGTCGAAAAGACGATCCTCCCTCGAGACTGACTCTGCGAGAGGAAAGCAAGCACTCCTCCTCTTGTGCCGAGCAAATTTATATATTCTCGAAATGAAGATTCGTGAGATCAGTATGTAACAATCGCAAACATGGTTCGAAGAAATTAACACGCAGTTTATGAAACTTCGTTGAATTCGACATCGGGAAAAGAGTTAACCCATACTGCGTGATAGTACTAATGTCACTCCCTATAAATAAACAATTTGTTTGGTCTTTGGACGAAGCAAATTCAAGAAATGTTTAATTGATATTGTAATATCATAACTTCAAGGATAAAATAATCCATTTATTTTATCTAGTTGGAATAAAGTCAGGGATTTAATGCGGTAGGAGAATAAGTGTCCTCGTACGTACGTGTTACATCCGTGTTTTATAAGTCCATGGCGCCTGGATTCATTTCAGGATATTGGACTCCTAACCATGACATTATTCTGACCTCATCTAAAGTGGGCACAATGGAAAATCTCCGAAACGATCGATATTACTTTATTTAATGCACCGGTTCATAATATCGTGAATAGTGATTACCTCACATATACTCTATGCATGCATTTTCGCCAATATTCAGTTCAGATATCAAGGTAATCTATCAAAAGTTAAAGAAATTATTAATCTACGATTTAGTCGCCGTCCTTATAAATTGAAAGTATAAATATTGTGCTATATATTTCCAAACATCTCTCATTTGCTTTGCGGCGACATGGCTCAGGTCATGAAATATGATCGAGTACTTTTTCCATAGGCAAGAAACTTATAAACGCGTGTGAGGAACTAAAACAAAATAGCATCTGGATTACACGCCAAGGAGTGCACTACCTCCGACGGCGTGGGCTCAGCGCGTTTCATGTGTTTCATTCCCTCGCCCTATGGGAGCACCTCCGGCGAAGGAGAACCGAGTGACGGAATCAATCGTCAGAAAGCCACCCGGCACCATTTCGACGCTGCGCCAATTGAAGAGGCAGCAGACTCCGGGGGGGGGGGGCGTCCTGGAAGGTCATCATACTCGTCAAGGTAGGGGTCTCTGCCTCCGAAGTCGCCCCAAGTCCCATTAATCCCTGGATCCTGTCGCCGGATCGACGGAAACCTGCGATTTTTCCGTCAACGACTACGCACCGTCGCGGCTCCTGCGACGTCTCGTTGGCGCGGGCGCCGCTACACCACGCCGAAAAAAATTTAGCGTTTGGAGCATCACCTCGTGGTAAAAATACGGAGACATTGATTTGAGAAGACTTTCACGCGCAGGTTGCCCTCAGGCGACATTTATTCGTTTGTGGAAGGAAAGCGAGCGAGACGGTTCGGGCGGCCGCCGACCGCGCTCCTTCGAGGAAGGACTCGAGAAGCCTTTGGACCAGGGGCGTGCGTGCGTGTTCGAGAGAAGACCGAACGACCACGGAAGAAGCCGTCGGGCGGACGCCTTTCACTTCGAATGTACGAACGGCGTCGATTGCCCCCTAAAGATGCCCACTGAAAACACCTCTCGCAGGGTTGCAACTATTTGGGCAAAGGAAAAGAAACACGAAGGATACCCGGGCACTTTAAGGACATCGGAGGTGTGCTCCAACCACAGTTGAAAGGGTATTGCAATACGAGTATTTCAGTTTACGAGCCAGATATTCCGCGACCGATGAAGGTACACAGAAGCAAGCTCCCTTCGAAACTGATTCAGCTATAGAAACTTGCCTTCTTTCGCAAAACTTATGCATTTGACTTGATGCACATGATTTGCAGTAGTTTAATAAACTATGAATGAACACTTATAAAATTCAAGCGATTTAGTTGAGCCCGAATACAGAAAAAATTAAAATATATTTTCTAAATACACAATATAAAAAATATGTAACATCCCTGATAAATAATTTTAAAAACACAAATTCACCTCTGCTTTTATCTCTACTAGTAATAATCTATCCGTTACCTGCTCTATGTTGACTACGCTTCTTCCTACGACTTCATTTAATACTATCACAACCCCTCGTTGGCTCTGGTCCCAGCCGCTGTATATTATTCTATAATTATCACTCCAGTAATCCCCGCTATCCTTCCATCTCACCTCGCATAGATCTAAAATATCTATATTTCCCCTTTCCATCTCTCGCTTAACATTCTCTAATTTCCCTGTCATTATCACTATTCTAAAATTCCAAGTTCCTATTCTAACTAATTTGGTCTTCTTCTACTGCGTCTTCTGTCCGTCTACTGCCGGTTTTCCCTTGCAAGGGTAGAACCGACGAACTTGGTTATTATTCATGTATACATGCCACCGAGCAACCATAAGGAAGAAGAGGTCGATAGGATATACGATCAGTTAGAGGACATAATCGCGTGTGTTCCCGCTGGGAAACATTTGATAGTAATGGGGTATTGGAATGCGACGGTAGGCGAAGGAAGAGATAGTGATGTGGTGGGGGACTATGGTTTAGGCACGAGGAATGACCGCGGGGAGAAAGCAGTTGAGTTCTGCAGGAGACAGGGGTTAGTCATCACCAACACTTGGTTTAGACACCACAAAAGACGCAGGTATACATGGAAAATGCCAGGTGACTCAGGAAGATATCAGCTAGATTATATTCTGGTTAGACACAGGTTTAGGAAAAGTGTGAAAAATTCACACAGCTTCCCGAGAGCGGATGCGGACTCCGACCACAATTTAGTTGTTATGAAATGTAGCGTCCGTTTCAAAAAGATAAGGCAGGGGCGGCGAGTTAGAAAATTGAATGTAGAAGCATTACAAGGTTTTAAAAAGAAGGAGTACCAACAGGCGGTAGAGGAAATCATGGAGGATGGTAAAGAGCTAAGTACTATCGAAGAAAAATGGGACAGGATCAAGAAAGGGTATTCGAAAGCCGCAAAAGACACTATTGGAACCGTTAACGCTAAAAGGACTAAGAAACCATGGATCACGGATAAGATTATTACAAAGATGGATGAGCGGAGAAAATGGAAGAATGTAAATACAGAGTAAGTACAAATGAAGTACAAAGACTTAAACAATAAATTGAGGCGGGCAAAAAATAAAGCAACAGAAGCGTGGTGGAAGACGCAGTGCGAGGATATGGAAAGTTTGCAGGGGAAGGGTGAAATCGTTAGGCTGTACAGCGAAGTTAAATCTTTATCGGGAAGTAAGAAAGGAAGAGCTATGCTAACAGTTAGAGATAAGGCGGATAAGATAATAGTTGACACAGGAAAGATGCAAGAGAGATGGAATATATAGAAGAACTGTATAATAAAGAACTTAGTGCAACAAAGTTAGACATTGAAAAAGAATATGGCGTAGAGGAAGATAGCGTAGGCCCAGGCATACTAGACGATGAGATAGAAAGGGCATTAAGGGAGATGAAACTAAATATGGCAGAGGGGGTGAATAACATTCCCGCGGAGCTATTGAAATGCTTAGGAAAATGTAGAAGGAAGAGGCTATATGGGCTGATTCGTAGTATTTATGAGGAAGGAATTTGCCCGGAAGACTTTGTGAGATCAGTTTTACTTCCTATTCCGAAAAAGGTAAAGGCTACATCATGTGAGGATTACAGGACAAGAAGTTTGATATCCCACGCAGCTAAAGTTGTTCTAATGATCATAAACAAAAGGAAAGAGAGTAGGGAAAATGATTACTTAGGGGATGATCAGTTTGGGTTTAAGAAGGGGAGAGGTACGCGTGATGCCATTGCAGTAATGAGATTATTAATCGAGAGGAATATAGAACACAACCAGGATGTATTTGCCTGTTTCGTAGATTTCGAAAAAGCGTTTGATAGAGTGAATTGGGAAACACTAATTAGTATTGTGCAGAAAATGGGAATAGATTGGAGGGAATGGAGGCTAATTCGCAACCTGTACATGTCTCAGACTGCACAGGTGGAGTGGGGAACGGGGAGTCCGGATGGGCAGTGTTAGGAAGAGGTGTAAGGCAGGGTTGCCCATTATCACCGTTGCTGTTCAACCTGTATGCAGAGGAAATGATTAAAGAGGCATGGGAGGAACTGGAGGTAGGAATGAAAGTGGGCGGGGAATTCGTAAAATCGCTTAGGTTTGCTGATGACCAAGCTTTAGTTTGTCAGTCAGTCAAGGGGTTGCAAGCATTGCTGAGTGAATTGGAAATTCAATGCGACAGGTATGGGATGACAATCAATATTAATAAAACAAAGGTTATGCGATTTTCTAGAAAGAAAAAGGCTTAGCTAAACATTAAAATAGGATGGGAAAAACTAGAGCAGGTAGAACAATTTACCTATCTCGGAAGTGTTTTGGACCAACACGGTCGAAGTAGTAGGAACGTAAGAAGAAGAATTGCGCTAGGCAAAGAGGCTTTCACAAGGAGGAGGGAGTTGATGAGAGGGACGTTGAGTAAAGATATTAAGAAAAAACTCGTAAAAACTTAGATATGGATTGTCGCCATGTACGGCGCGGAAACGTGGTCATTGAAGCAGGAGAATAGGCGTAGACTGGAGGCTTTTGAAATGTGGGTGTGGAGAAGAATGGAGAAGGTGAAATGGACAGAGAAGAAAACAAATGAGGAAGTAATTGGTATGATGGGCGAAGAGAGGGGTTTGTTGGGAGTAATGATATGGAGGCAGGAAAAGTGGCTGAAGGGGGTATTGACCGGCAGTGAGATGTTGAAGACTGTAATTGAGGGGAGAATGTTAGGCAAACGAGGAAATGGAAGGAGCAGGATAGGGATGTTGGACGGGATGAAGGGAGGAAGAAAGTACGCAGAGATGAAGAGGGGTCTAATGTAGGGTAGGATACTGGATTTTGTGTTTTGTTAGGAATCACAAAATATTCATTTAGTAGCTGTGTCCATCCAAAAACCTACCTAAACCGGTAGATTACCCAATAATAATAATAATTATAAATAATAATAATATTCGCTTCCTCAAACCACCAAAAAATGAACGTAAGGACTCTAAACCGAAGTAAATTTTATATAACTCTATTCCGGGTATGGTGTTAAAATTCACCAGAAAACCAATAATAATTTCGTACATATCTCACCTCGCCCTTATTGTATATTTGTGGAGCACATTTAACAAAAAGGGAAGTTTTCCGAAAGAACTTCCATTTGTGAAAGAAATCCATTCCATTTGTGTTTTTCGAAAAAACGCAAATGGAATACAGTGATACTATATTTAATCAGACTCATATAACAAATTATGGAATTTATAATTGCGGAACTACAAGCTCAATAAATTTGGCAAAATAAATTAGATTAATTCCAGAGTAAATCCCCCAATTTCGTTAAAAATTGTTATAATAAAAACACAAGTGTTACAGGTCTATTAGGGGATTTGGGCAGGGAGCCACTTGACATGCGAAGATAACATTTAGAAATGTTCAGAATAAACGAGTTCAACGATGATACTAGAGGAACTATGACGGCCCCACACTTCCTAAGTAGATAGGACCACAAAGACAAGATAAGGGAGATACAGGGTGCGTTCCGAAAGTAATGCAATTGAATATCCCTTGTCGCTCTTATTGGTCGGAGTGGTATCAAACTAGTTGGAGTAGGTGGGGGGGGGCGCTATGGTTTGCCGCGAAACCGGTCTCAGTGCTCTCCAAGCTGTGGAAGCGGCAGGAAGTCAGTTGTTGCAAACCTCTGCGCGCCGAATGCATCACGAAATAAATGGAATCGACGATCGAGCATCCTTACGCCATTACTAAGTTTTGTGCTAAACTGAAAAACTCTAATGAGGAGAATGATGAAATGATTCGTGATGCTGACGGGGACTCTGTTTGGTCCTCCTCACAAGTTTTGACGTGGTTTAAAGCCTTCAAGGAGGGCCGGGAAGAGGTTCATGACGAACAACGCTCTGGGCGGCCGTCAACCAGCAAAACGGACCATTGTTGGCCTCTGACCATCAATTGAGTATCAAGATGGTTGCCAATGAACTGAACTTGTCGCCTACTGCTGTTTTACGCATTGCTACTGAAGATTTAGCGATGAGGAAAGTGTGCGCCAAGCTCGTACCCAAGATGTGGTCAGACGACCAAAAGACCAACCGAACGGAAATTTCAAGTGAACTTTTGCCCAGTATTGAAAATGAATTTGGATAACGCCATCACTGATGATGAAACCTGGGTTTTTGAATATCACCCAGAAACAAAACGCCAAAGCTCTGAGTGGAACACCTATCAGTCCCCCGAGCCAAAAAAAGGTAAGATGAGGTAATCAAAAGTGAAAACAATGCTTATTGTCTTTTTCGACAGTAAAGGAGTGGTCCATAAGGAGTGTGTTCCTCATATTTCCTTCTATGTTGACAAGTGAATATCAATGTACACATACTGGTGAATAATGCGTAAGTATTTCTTTATTTTTATTTTCTGATTCTCATAAATCTTCAAATTAAAATTTCTAAACATCACCAGCATTTGTATCTGCATGCATCGCTGTCCTTAATCTGACGGTTTTGCATTATTTTTATTATTATTATTTTTTGGGCATTATATATTCATTATATTATATATTCATTTGCTCCTAAGCGTACCTTCATATTCATGCACTTTAGTGATACATATTTCCTCTTATGTTACATTTTTACCACGATACATTCTATTAAATTATATATTTCCATGTCAATTCGAATTAAAAAAAATAAATTTAATATCTCTCACTAAATTTCGCAAGATAGATTCGATCACACTCGCACCGCTATTGAACATCCACACATTAATCATGCCTCAATAAAGTGTTCGCAGCTTTTTCACACTCTCCCCCGTCCAGCACCGGAGTTCTCCGGCAGTTTTTTTGTCATGGTGTTTGGCACACAATGAGAACGTTTTTGGCCCACATGTCTTTTCACACTCGAACCGATTATTTTCAATGTCCCACTGCACGTTAGGTTCTTCTTTTTTCCTTTTCTTCCATCACTACAGATGCCACACCCTAACGATTGACATTTTCCTGGTTGTAAGTGACTAGGGTTGGGCGGAAGAGATAACTACCTAGCCTGAATCTCGCACATATTAACACAGTTTATTTCACCATCATTCCCAAAGCCACCGATCGACGCTCATCCTCTTCAGCCAATGCTCCGCATTCGAGAAGTGATAATCGGAAAAGAACGATCCACTGAATTATTTCGAGCGCGTCCTCTAAGCTGACGACAATTCCCCATCACGTGCCCGAAGCTGCCCCTGCGCCCCCCCCCTCTTTCCTGACCCAATCACCCCAGGGGAGACTCAACCGCCGCAAGGGATGCATCCAAGGATGCTCCCCCCCAGATATAGCGCACGGGGGGTGGGCGGGAGAGGGTGACGGGGTGCCCCCGCCCACGCGGGCGACGGGCCGGGGAAGGAGGGGGCGGGGTGGTGCACTCGAGCCCGCCCTCTCATCACCGCAATGCAGTGGAGCGGAAGGAGGAGGGCGGGGCGGAGGAGGGCGGGGTGAGGGCGATGCGGGTCGAAGTGGGGCAGGCCTCCTCGCCGACTGGAGGGACCGAAGGCAACCGACGGCCAAGTCGACGGGGCTCCGAAAGAGAGGAATGCATATACGGGCCCGAATTCATAGATCAAGGCCGCCAGCACACAATATTGCGCAGTGACATTTTTGTGGTAATTTTCAAAAATGTGTAATTATTCATAATGATCGAGTATTTCAATCATCATTGCGAGTACACATATAACAGATTAGGCACAAGCGTGATATATACTTTTTAACCTATGATGATACATATTATTATTATTATTATTATTGTATGTAATATACCGATTGAGATTTTGGGGGTTTGACGTTTTGGATGGACCCAAAAGCCAAATATTTCCCTTGCCTCTCTTCCAAGACAACACAAACCAACATCCTACTCTACAACAAGCCCCTGTTCATCTCCGTATACTTCCTTTCTCCCTTCATTCCATCCAACATGCCTGTATCCTATTCCTGCCCCTTCATCGTTTGCCTAACACTCTCCCCTCTATCACACTCTTCAACATCCCCCTCCCAATTAGTATGCTCTGCATCCATCTGTCCCGCCTCCTTTGAATTTCTCCCAACAATCCCTTCTCCTCCTCATTCACCCAGCACTTCCTCCTTTCTCTTCACTTCACCTTCTCCACGCCCACATTTTTAAAGCCTCCAATCTATGTTATTCTACTAGGGCGACCATGTTTCAACGCCGTACCTAACTACGCTCCATATCAAAATTTTAATGAGCCTTTTCTTAACATCCTTTTCCAACGCCCCTGTCATCAATCCTCTCCTCACTGTGAAAGCTTACTTGTCTAACGCAATTCGTCTCCTAGTGTTTTCAGCAGTACTACTTTGATCATTTTGGTCCAAAACGTTTCCCAGATACGTAAACTGTTTCACCAGCTCGAGTTTTTCCCCTATTTGAACATTAAGCTTAGCTTTTCTCTGTCTGGAAACCGCATAACTGTTATTTTATTTACATTTATCCTCATCTTATACCTATGGCGGTGGATTTTCAATTCACTCATCACCCCTAGGCTGATCGACAAACTAGAGCTTGGTCATCAGTAAACAAACTGATTTAACGAATTCCCTGTGGACTTTCGTTCCTATCTCCAGTTCTTCCCATGCCTCTTTAATCATTTCCTCTATATATACCGTCCGTCGGATGGGACGTTAAACTGCGGACCCCTTGGCGCCTTTCGTAAAGAGTAGGCTAATGCCGACGCCGGGTTTCTCTCCACCCTTCATCCTTTCCTGTCCATTCCCTATGGCGCAAATGACCTTAGCTGTCGGTCGCCTCCCCTCAAAACTACTACTACTACTACTACTCTATATATACGTTGAACAATACAAGTGTTAATGGGCAACCCTGCCTTACGCCCCTTCCTAACACTGCCCATCCGGACTCCCCGTCCTCCACTCGCACCTGAGCAGTCTGAGACATGCACAGGTTGCGGATTAGCCTCCTGTCCCTCCAATCTATTCCTATTTTCTAGAATAAATTCATTAGTTTTGCCCAATATTTTGCTCTTGCGCCGAGTCACTCGACAGGAGTCCACTAAAAACTCGATCTAACCTGAACGAACGCTCGCAGGCGATTGGCGCTTGTTGAAGGTCAGACCCCCAACCACCGAGCCTGCGCGGTGCGAGTGCGCTGAGACGCACAATCACGTCAGGAAAAAGTTGTTCCCGATATCTTTCATACGAACGTTGAATGAATTCGTCAATTAAGACTCTTCCTCCCTCATTTTCCTAACACTTGAAGTATTTCGGTAGTGGTGCTGTCTTATTTTAGTGTGGGTTTCTTTCATTTCCATTAATGTCCTTTCTACCTCATCGTAGAGTATCCCTAAACCTAAGCTACCTTAATCTACGCCAGATTCTCTTTCCATGTCTAAGCTCTTCGACCTAAGCTTTTTACCATACAATTCTCCTTTATATTCCTTCCACCTCTCTTTCAGTTTTTTCCTGGTTCTACCAGTATTTTCCCCGAATTATTTCTAACTGTTAACACAGATCTTTCCTTCTTACTTCTCGATTGTGTTTTCACCTTCTTGCATAGGACAACAATTTGACCCTTCTTCTGCAAACTTTCCATATCCTGATACTGCATCTTCCACCATGCTACTTTTGCTCTATTTGTTACCCCTCTCCATTTGTTATTTAACTCTTTGTACTTCTTAATAACTGGAATGTACAGGCACTGGCCAGAATGGACATGAACAATTACAGAGGAATCTTTCTCCTTACATTCTTTCTGTCAGGCACGAATTTTCTCTTTTATCAACACGACGCTAACTCGAGCGGACACTGAATATTGATGATCTAAAGCAGGAAGATCATTCCCGGAAAAAAATTAAAAATTCAAAACTAATTAATACACACAAACAGAAGAAGAGATATAAAATCTTCTGCGCCTTCGTCGATTCAAAAAGGCTTTACAAAATTTTAAAGATTCTGGGCAATATCCAGAAACACCAGCAATTATTGTGCGGACGCTTACTAACAAACGGTGCAAAGTAAAATTGATGGGTGGAATTTTGGACCCCTTTCGTAATTACTAAAACAGAAAAATACAAAGAAAAATGGACTCTCGCCAAAACTGCTCAATTTCGTTCTTGGAGGAGTAATCCAACAATCACATTCACAAAAGATGAATTTTAAAATTGATCAACCGATCAAATTATGAAGTACCAATACGATAATACATAGACTGGTGCCCAGCCAGTGTCCGTATCTTGGCAATCGTGACTTAAGAGTTAACCACAACTCGAAAACAAACTAAAATTCCTGAATTGGGAAGAGTGGATCTCTGAATTTTCTGAGTCGGCGTCAGAATTTTCTTTCTAAAGGAACTTAAAATTGTAAAAATAATTAATGTTTTCGCACGGACCTCCTTTAAAACACCCTCGTAATGTCCATTCGCACATTGTTTCAATACTGGCGTAATGTCAACACTCACCATTTTCCTTAGCTTTCTTAGATATGCATATATCATTGCAAACGGGCACCCACCCGCCTCAGTCTGCCGTTTCTCCCCTCACGCAGCGCTGGGGAGGCCAGCGGTCGGGGGTGAGAGGAGGGGGGCGGCTGGGATGCGACGATAGTGGTATGAAATGCGGATGAAGTCACCTGAAAGTGCCGCCTCCACTTCCAGAGGTACTCTCGAAGCAGAATGAAACGGATCCGTTTAAATGGTTCGACAAGACATTGATTATTCATGTCTCATTTGGCGTGGCACGACTGCGTATCTCCCCAGTTGGGTGAACTTGTTTCCAGATGGCCGTCGGAGTGACTGCCGCCTGTTCGGAGAGGCCGCTGGCTGTCAAGGGCGCGGTGGCGAGCGGGTGAGGAGTGGGCCGGGGCAATGCCGCCGCCGGTCCCCGCTCGCCGCCGCGCCCCCGACTGCTTCTCGCCCTCTCTCATTGGGGGGCGCCCACCATCGCGACACCCCTCCTTTGTAGGAGTCCAACAACTTTGATTAAAGAACAGCCAATCACATCAATTCCTCAACCATGGCAGCAATAATTTAATCGGTCACACCTTCTCGTGGAACAAACCGCATTTGGAGGAATAAGCTTGGTAAAATTATTCGCATCATAAATTGCTTAACTCCTGTCTTGCGGTTTAGCCCCCCAGAACAGAAGATTGAGCAAGTTCAGCTCACTTAAAAAACCCATTGGGCATCGGAAATTGCGAACCTGACCTTTTCTCATCGACTGTTGCCGCAAATACCCAACATCTGCCCTCGATCTCAATAAGCGGTTATTCACAAATCGCTATAAAACTGCAAGGCAGCAGCAAATAATGAACATAAACTTATAATATTTAGCTGGTAACTCCTGGTGTGTGGGTGTGTGTGTGTGGTCTTCATGATCGGACATAACCTGACATTCTCCCGGATGTCCAACTGCAAATTAAAGACGTGCTTTCACTCAGCTTACCGTCCAGAACCCATTCACGTTTCGATGGGCCGAAGCAACGGCACCGACCAGCTGGCTCCCACGGCTCGCTGGACTCGTCGCGAGGGGCGTGGTACGGGTGAAGGGGGGGGCCCGCGAGCCATTAGCTCCGAGATGGAGGCGGAGGGGAGCATGGGGGGGGGCACCTCATTACTAGTGGGGGCCACCGGGGACGCGAACCTGTTGCTCGCGCGCGCCCTGACCCCCCGCCCCCAAGGAGGGTTGTCGCCCCACCTGTCCTCGGCGTCGCCGCCGGGGGCGAGGGGTCATTGGGCGGGGAAGCGACGATCCGGAGGAGGAGTGCACCATTGGTGCGCACCTCCTGCCACGCGGGGACGTGGCAGGAGGTGCAGCAACAACACACCCCTCATAATGTAAAATCAAGAGGAATTGATGTTTTTGGACATAGGAATTCCATGTTTAAACTAGTTCTGTCGAGAATCGCTATTCTTCAAGAGGGTTTCTGCCGAGTTCGCAGATGGAGGGAGAGAGGGAAGGAGGAGGGAGGGAATATGCATACACAGTCGGTGCCTCGCCCGAGTGGCCTCGTCCACCGCCACAGAGGGTGGCGCCACAGTGGGTGGGGCCACAGTGGGCCGCTCCCTCGAATGCTGCCTTCCCCAACCATCGGCTCATTCCTTCGCGTTTCGACCGACTCCCATCCTACTTTTCAAATAACCCCAACACGCTTCATTGCTACGAGCTCGTATCATTGCTCGTATTTGTAACAACTATTTTGCAAGACTGCAGATCTCACTAAAACATTAATTATTCCTTACCCAACACTTTCTTGCCGGGCCTCGATTAATCAGTGGATATTTGAAACGAAGACATGCAATGCCAATGGGGATGCAGTGGTCCTTTTCTACTCCCTTGGAGCCAAGTTCCACTGGAGCCATGAAGTGTATTTTTGAAGCATTAACACATGGGTTTTGTGCCTTGTTTTTATATGTAATTAATTGTTATTATTATTTATTCATTATTATTTTATTTGATATTACTATTTCTATTATTATCATTATTTTTTTCCTTTATTGTTATTAGTATTATTTTTTTAATTATTTCATTTTTCATGTACATATTTTTTTTGCATGTTTGTTTGATTACAAATTTGTTATTTAAGTAGGTTTTTTTGTTGTTTATTATTTTTATTATTATTATTTTTTACTTCTCTTTCTTTTTGAATGCTTATCATTACTTTGAAGTATTTTGAATGGAAGCAGATAGCGAGTTAGGTGGGAATGTACCAGGTGATGGATGTATAATGGATGAGGTTCGAGGCTTTGGCAGATGAGATAGGAATCAGGTCGGGTTTGATGGAGTAAGCTGAGGTGGTTTAGGTGAGCCAGTGCCGGTTTGCTTCTTTTTATTGGGAGTTGTGCTCCTTTCCAGTTTATGATTTGGTGGGAAAGGGACATTTGGTTTCCATACTGAAAAGACTTCGTACTTTCCCACAGATTTAAATCTGGAGATGGTCGAGCGGAGTATCGTCTGCCTTCATTGCCACTAGCTTTGGGCGGCGATGGTGGTGTCATCAGCGTACAGGAAAAGGTGCGTTAGAGGGTGGGAAGGGAGGTCGTCGATGTACATGTTAGAGAGGAGTGAGCTGAGAACTGCCCCTGGGGGACCACCAGTTAGTTGTGGTTGAAAGCAGGAATGATAAGAATTGTGGAGGACGGAGAAAGAGCGATTGTTATGGAAGGACTGAATACTACTTAAGTAAAATAACGCCACCTCCCTTTAATTTGAAACCAAGATTTTGGAAGGCAAATCCGCATCGCATTTAAGTCGTGAGGGACTCTCTCGAATGTTGTTTTGAAATATAAACTGCAAACGCACAACCAGAATTATTATTATATCTTACATTTAAATAAATACAAATAATTATAAATAATAATAATACATATATCACAAATAATTCAACGAATTCTCGCCCTAAAATATTATTCACATCTTCAGTTTTGCCCGATAATTGCCCGACTAATGGAGAAAACCGTCGCGGAGTTATTGCAAATTAGATTGTTTTCGCCCGATTCGCTCAGCATTTAATAACATTATAAAAGAAGAATATGAACTTGGACTAATTAGATGAAAATAAAGGTTCCGGACGACACTCCTTTTTGCATTTATGCTTGGCGTCGACAGAGTCTCTCGAAATTCATTTCGATGGGTTCAGGTATGTGTGATGATAAAGTAACCTGGATATCTCGCCAAATTGAAACTTATTCACAGTTCGCGTATGATCCAGCACTTATAAATATAAAAACAAGCATAAAAATAGCAAATATAAAAACTTCTCCAACAATTATTGCGAACAAATATTTTGGATGTTGACGAATGATAATGACGCAAAGAACTAACCATGCATCGCCAGATAATGCTATTATTTCTATCTCGCGCAATATGGCTTACAAACGTCGCATGGCCATTCTCACGTAAATAGGGTATGTTTGAGCGTTTTATTTGAATGGCAAATAAAGCAATAGAAATACATTAATTAATTAAAGCACCGTTCGAGTGTGAGGCACACGGTGATTACAAACAAGGCATTTAACATAAAAAATTAAGTTTTCTTCATTATGAGTTACAATATATTTCAGCAAAATAATTCAAGCGAGGCAGATCACGATAACTACAGGTACATCTACATCTACACAATACCCCGCAAGCCGCCGCCGCACGGTAACTAATGAAGTTGCTCAGGTACGATATTCTCAATGATAGGAAAAGGATAGCGAAAGGAGAATTGGGGATTTATTCCTCCGCATACAAGCAGGTGCATGCACTCGGACAAACGTATAAGTGAGACAGACTTCTCGGCGAATGCAAGAGGAGCTGTCAGTATCGAGGTGAGCACTCACTAAGGTTAGATGAGACAGTGACAACACACTACGCTAGAATCTGAGAATGAAAGACGGAAAATACGTAAACCTTTCCCCGTTAGCGCAGTCGGACGACGTTATTCTGATCCCTTGTCGTCGGTGGAAATAATGACATCTTTTATCTATATGCTCCACAATTAATCTCTCCAATTTTGTTTACACAACCTCTCCCACCGTGGTACGATGGGGGTTATAATGCACTTTCAACATCCTTTGAAACCGCACTGCTATTATGCATTTACCAAATTGCAGAAAATGTCCTCACCAGCGACCTCGCCTCATAGTCGCCGTCATCACACCGCGGCACGATTCGTTCACTCTCGAGCCATCTCCCGACGCCACGCGCCCTTTCTGCCCTTTCGCGAGCGCCCCTCCTTTCACCTCTCCTCTGCCGCCCTTTGCGAGGAGACGGGGACCGGCAAAGGCGCCCACCGCGCACCCGGCGAGCGGAGAGCCCAACGGTGGTGCGCCGACGTGCGCCCAATGCCTTGGCTCGGCGCCCCCTTGACGCTCCTTCCGCCAGCCCGCCCCAACGGCCAAAAAAACACGTGCCCCGGCAACAGGTGCGGGGGGGGGGGCGTATTACCGCTACAAGTGCACCCGCTGCACGGCGCCACTCCGGCATCCATGAATGGCCGAATGAAAATTCGAGGGACGACTTTCAGTTTGACGTCGTCCCATTCACGATATATGACTCTACGTACGTGCACAACATCCGAGAGTCACGACACCACGTGCATTCCACTTTGCGAGGGCGAGTGCCCCCATCCCACCTCCCGAGGTCTTTCACAAAACACGAGAGGCAATCGATAGCCGTCCGCATCCACCCGCCGTCCGGGGTCACGCTCGACCCCGGACGGCGACCGATCGAACAATGCTGATTAAATATTACATGGCGCGGGGCTTTTCTTCCATCTAACGATTACCACATCATTCATATGCAATGTACATTTACCATCCAATTCGAATTTCGTGGGTCTAAGTAATTCTTTTTCGACGACAGCACAAAAGCCATCGTTGAGAGAAACAAAAACTTTTCCGCGTCCTTCATCATTGGTATTACCCCGAGCTTAGAGACGACCCTCAAGTCCTGGGTGGATCTGGGGGAAAGTCGAAACGGATTTCACGAAAAAAGGGAAAATTTGAGTAGGCGCCGAAGAAAATCAAGCCTTAATTTTTCCAACATGTTTTCAACCTTGCTATCCATGCCCATCTCCCCCGCACCCACTCGGAATCTTCCTCTCTCTCACCTAACACCAACCTCCGAACGAGGCTGAATGCCAATCCCCAATCACGATCCCGGATGGTATCGTCCGAGAACCCACGATTGGCACTGCTTTGCTTCAAATTCTCACTCCGAAAACGGGGGATTTAAACGAATGTTATTATAATTATTAATATGCAAAAGTTGTTGAATAATTTGGGAAGTGAAAGACGTGGACAATGCTATCCTCCCCAGTGGCAATCCTCGGTTCGCGATGGACGATATCTGTAACCAACGACATTTGGAAGCACGCTTTCACGGCTTCGCCAATTACGACCGAGGGGGGCCACGCACTCCCACCCGATATCTCCCCGATGCGCTGGGGCAACCAGCGAGGACCCTTCATGACCTTCGCCCTTAGCCCCCCCTCGTGTGCCATCGTGCGTGAAATTCCACACTCTCGGAGGGTGGGAGGGGTCGTGCGTCTTGTGGCGATTCACCCGCGCCGCACAAGCGGAAGGAGGTGGCAAAAGGATGGACGGATGGATGGGGAGGGAAGACCCCACCAAGACGGCCCCAATATTGCGTCAATTGGCGGCGGCGAGGGGGTGCGTGAGAGTGCGGACATCCCCCCCCATTGAGCCGGGGTTGCCACCCGTATATATATATGTATATATATATATATATATATATATATATATATATATATATATATATATATATATGGTGATTGAAATCCTTCCCAAATCTACTAGGATAATAGAGATGAGAATCCGCGAGATGGCGCATATCTGGGTGGCCCAGTCATTTAAACCGCCCGGGCTGAACCAAGCCCACTGAACGCATCATATGGCTGCCTACATATCCCCTCCCACCCCCCTGTTCATTTCCTATTGGTCCCTTACCTCTCCTTCCCCCATCTCTCCCCCGCACATGTCCTCTCCGCTCTTCCCCGAGAACGCCATTCTGAAGACGACAGCCGAGCTGTCGTAACGTCAGATAACATATTGCGAGTGTCCTTCTTTTGTGTCTCTATATTCGAGAAATCTACGTGTGTTTTTATATATGTGTGCGTCGCCAAAGAGCGTTCCATATCGAAGATATATATATATATATATATATATATATATATATATATATATATATATATATATATATATTTATATATATATTTATATATATATATATATATATTTCTTTATATATATTTATATATATATGTGTATGTATATATATGTATATATAATTCCGCCTTCCCCACCTCTATTGTGTTCGTCCTTTATGTGTGTTCCTATCCCTTTTCCTTATATCTGTTTCTATATAAATGAGTATATATATATGTATTTATATATATTTATATTTATAGAAACAGATATAAGGAAAAGGGATAGGAACACACATAAAGGACGAACACAGGAGAGGTGGGGAAGGCGGGATCAAGCAGATCGCGAGAGTAAAAATATTTCCTAGACCGGGATTTGAACTCCGAATCTTTCTACTTGCCGGGCGGAGGCTCTTAATCACTTGAGCTATCCAGGAAACGTAATTCACACTAAGATCTGCGATGCTTTATGCAACCAAGTGCCCCGATTCTTTGGCCGAGAGATGGCGTTAGCTAGATGGCGGCACCTCTCCTGCGTTCGTCCTTTACGTGTGTTCCTATCCCTTTTCCTTACATCTGTTTCTATATAAATGAGTATTTGATCGCCGTTTGGCGGGATTTCGTGTTTGTATGCGTATATATAAATATAAATAAATATATTATTATTATTAGGTAATCTACCGGTTAAGGTAGGTTTTTAGATGGACAAAATTACTAATTCAACAATTTGTGACCCCCAGGAAAACACAACGTCCTACTCTACATTAGGTCCCTCTTCATCTCCGAGTACTTTCTTCCTCCCTTCATCCCGTCCAACATCCCTATCCTGTTCCTTCCCTTTCCGCGTTTGCCTAACATTCTCCCCTCAATCACAGTCTTCAACATCCCACTGCCGGGCAATACCCCCCTTCATCAACTTTTCCTGCCTCCATAGGATTTCTCCCAACAAACCCCTCTCTTCGCCCACCATACCAAGTACTTCCTCATTTGTTTTCTTCTCTGTCCATTTCACCTTCTCCATTCTTCTCCACACCCACATTTCAAAAGCCTCCAATCTACGTCTATCCTCCTGCTTCAATGATCACGTTTCCGCGCCCTGTCGCACTGAATTTCCAATTCAATCAGCATGCTTGCAACCCCTTGGCTGACTGACACAGTAAAGCTTGGTCATCAGCGAACCTAACTGATTTTACGAATTCCCCGCCCACTTTCATTCCTACCTCCAGGTCTTCCCATGCCTCTTTAATCATTTCCTCTGCATACAGGTTGAACAGCAACGGTGATAATGGGCAACCCTGCCTTACACCTCTTCCTAACACTGCCCAAACGGACTCCCCGTTCCCCACTCCACCTGTGCAGTCTGAGACATGTACAGGTTGCGGATTAGCCTCCTTTCCCTCCAATCTATTCCTATTTTCTGCAATATACTCAGTTATTCCCAAATCACTCTATCACACGCTTTTTCGAAATCTTCGAAACACGCAAATACCTCCTGGTTGTGTTCCATATTCCTCTCGACTAATAATCTCATTACTGCAATGGCATCACGCGTACCTCTCCCTTTCCTAAAACCAAACTGATCATCCTCCATGTAATCATTTGCCCTACTCTTTATCCTTTTGTTTATGATCCCGAGGACAACTTTAGCTGCGTGGGATATCAAACTTATTGTCCTGTAGTCCTCACAGGATGTAGCCATTACCTTTTTCGGAATAGGAACTAAAACTGATCATACGAAGTCTTCCGGCCAGATTCCTTCCTCATAAATACTACGGATCAGCCCATATAGCCTCTTCCTCCCACATTTTCCTAAGCCTTTTAAAAGTTCCGCGGGAATTATTTCCACCCCCACGAACTTATTTAGTTTCATCTCCCTTAATGCCCTTTCTATCTCATTGTCTAGTATGGGTGGACCTAAGCTATCTTCCTCTACGTCATATTCTTTTTCAATGTCTAACTTTGTTGGTCTAAGTTCTTTACTATACAGTTCTTCTATATACTCCTTCCATCTCTCTTGTATCTTTCCTGCGTCAACTATTACCTTACCCGTCTTATCTCTAACTGTTAGCATAGCTCTTCCTTTCTTACTTCCCGATAACAATTTAACTTTGCTGTACAGCGCACCGATTTCACCCTTCCTCTGCAAACTTTCCATATCCTCGCACTGCATCTTCCACCATGCGTCTTTTGCTTTATTCGTTACCCGCCTCAATTTATTGTTTAATTCTTTGTACTTCATTTTGCCTAATTCTGTATTGACATTCTTCCATTTTCGTCGCTCATCCATCTTTTGTATTCATCTCATCCGTGATCCATGGTTTCCTAGTCCTTTTAGCGTTAACGGTTCCAATAGTGTCTTTTGCGGCTTTCGAATACCCTTTCTTGAAACTTTTTTTTTCGATATTACTTAGCTCTTTACCATCCTCCATGATTTCCTCTACCGCGTGTTTGTATTCCTTCCTTTTCAAACCATGTAATGCTTCTACATTCCATTTTATAACTCGCCGCCCCTGCCGTATCTTTTTGAAACGGACGCTACATTTCATAACAACTGAATTGTGGTCAGAGTCCGCATCCGCTCCCGGGAAGCTGTGCGAATTTATCACACTGTTCCTAAACCTGTTTCTAACCAGGATATGTTCTAGCTGATACCTTTCTGAGTCACCTGGCATTTTCCATGTATACCTGCGCCTTTTGTGGTGTCTAAACCAAGTGTTGGTGATGACTAACCCCTGTCTCCTGCAGAACTCAGCTTCTTTCTCCCCGCGGTCATTCCTCGTGCCTAAACCGTAGTCCCCCACCTCATCACTATCTCCTCCTTCGCCTACCGTCGCATTCCAATACCCCATCACTATCAAATGTTTCCCAGCGGGACCACACGCGATTATGTCCTCTAACTGATCGTATATCCTATCGACCTCTTCCTTCTAATGGTTGCTCGGTTATCATGTATACATGAATAATAACCAAGTTCGTCGGTTCTGCTTTTATCTCTATTAGTAATAATCTATCCGTTACCTGCTATATGTTGTCTACACTTCTTCCTACCTCTTCATTTAATACTATAGCAACCCCTCGTTGGCTCTCGTCCCCGCCGCATATATTATTCTATAATTATCACTCTAGTAACCCCCGCTGTCCTTCCATCTCACCTCGCATTTATAAATATAGAAATATATATAAATATACATCCCTCCCCGGACTACAACGTTGGCGTGGTGGAAGGGCTTGTGTGTTCCGATGACCCCTATAGCTGTGCTGGCGGAAGTAATAATAATTGCTCCTGGTAGGGTCACCCATAGCAGATAGGTCGAAGATTACGAGCCAGACGAAAGGTAGTCCACGCAGCGTCTGTTCCTCAGTGAGGCGGCTGCAATGGCGTCCGACCCTAGTGGGATCAGACGCCACTATTTTGATGGAAGTCATAGATATTATATGCAATCTCACGCTATACACAAACGTGACAAGAAAATGATCACGACGATAATAACAGGCTAAGAACGTATTTTACACCGAAAAACTACAACCCAGTAATCAACCCGAAGGTCGGTTTGGTAGGTGATGGTAGAGTTCACCCAGGAAGTACTAAGCCCTATACGGCGTGTGAAATTGACACATCAGGGCAATAAGGCGGGCCAGTTCCTTTCCCTGTGCCAGTTATTGTTTCCCAGGAAGATCTAATACTCGAAAAATCACACAGCTTGGTGGAGCTGCAGGTGCCCAGAGAGGCTTACCCGGGAATTGAACCCGGGTCCGCCCTCCGGCCACTCACTCTCTTCCCACGTGCTTCCTACTCGGATGGCATCGAGAGAATGCCTGCCGACTGGTCAGTAGTCCAACGCCTTACCGCTGGACTACCACGATCCCAATTTCAGCAGAATAGTCGTTAAAATGAACACCTTCGCCCGCCCTTTGAAATTCGAGTTCCCAAGGAAATGATGTCATTTTCAGAAGCACGATATGGAAAGTCCCATTTCGGCGCTTCGGAGCGCACGGCAACTGCTCACGTGGCGTTTAATAATCGCCGCGAGTGCGACGCCCCCGACGTGCGACAATCGGCTCGGCTGGAACAGGGGGCGGGGGGGCAGGGGGGGGGAAGTCGCCCCTTCCGACGCGACGCCACCGATCGATCGGCCGGTCCTCTCGAGGAGCGCAGGGGTATGGGGTGGACAAGGGGGGGGGCGGTGCGCCTTCCCTCTCGCCTCCTCCCCCCCGTCTCCCGGAGGATCGCTCTTCCAACCCCGAGGGGGATTATCCGCGCGGCGAGGGGATTATTGTTGGGCCGGCGGCCACTCACTCACTCACCCTCCCCCCGCGCGTGTGTGTTTCCCGCTCGGAAGGCATCGAAGGACTGCCGGTCGCCCCGAGTGGCACTGCCGCCCGCACCGAAAGACCTCCCATCGGTCGAGGGCATCACGCGCCACAAATTATGACCAAGGACACGCACCCATGAGAAGGGGGCAATGAGCGGCACATCAGGATTCTCTGTGTCACGTCCTTTCAGAACTATGGCCGACAGCTAAGGCGCATCTCCAATTATATACAAATACTAATCAACATTTTCATTCTCCCCAAACTCCACTTCGCCTGGAACTCAAATCAATAGCTTCCGTATTTTAAATACAGAATATGGTTTTTCTTATTTTCAACACTAATCTCCAAGCGATGGAAACCGACTGGTTCTATGATTAGCAGAGGTCAACTACTTATATTTATTTCGGCCTCTCTTGAATACATGATCCGCAATGCCCATTCTCCCTCCCTCCCCTCCATCGATCTCTCGGCCTCGCCCACCCTCCAACACCACCCCCAACATCTCCGCTTCCACTCGCCCTGCCCCTCGAACTTCTCTCCACAGCCGTCTCGCTTCCCATTACTTGCCTAGGGCTTCTTCGTCTTTTGTTGTCATTATTTATGTCCATCTCGTCATTCCCATTCTTCTCCACAACCACGTGCACCGAGTACACAAATCTACACTTATCCTCCTGCCTCAACGACCAAGTTCGCGAGCCATTAAAAACTACACTTAACACTGACATGTTTGCTAGCATCGTCATTGCGTCTTTCGCAGGCCCGGTCGGGAGAGGTCGTCGTTTTCCGCCACTCAAAGGCCAAAAGCTCTTTCCTCCCGTCTCGCTGCCCAGGTGGCGGTTGATCCGATTCAAATATCCCTGCGTCATATATGTAGGTCATATTCGTAGCAGTTTCTAACGCACAACCGCGTCAAAGCAGTAAGATCATTCGTAAGCATATCTCCATGTTCTGTTTTTTCTTTGTCAAAATTAGTTTGGGTCACTAGTTACGCATAGAAATGGCACGTAGCGTATTGATTCCGCAGGTTATGTCATATTTATATGATTTATTCCATTTCCACAGTTGAAGTACGTAGGCGAATTTGTTGTGATCTCTCAAGTAGCTGATAGAAGGGACGAGATTATTATTTCTCCCAATATACGAAGGCAATCAATACTGTCAGGATATGAATCTGTAATCCGAATAGTAATTCATTCGTAGATGCAAGTGCTTATTGCTGTCATTACTCACTACAGTCCTCGGTTGGTTGGGTTTAGTATTTTGCTCATTATTTTGGGTGCATCTCATAAAAATACGAGTTAATTCAATGAAAATGTCATGCAAATGTTTTCATTTAAGCAATTGGCTGTTGGTCCGTCTTCACTATGATTTATTAGTCACGATATAAATCTCTTTCATTATATACAGAAATATTGCATGGACACATCGCAAAAGAGGAAGGGAATTAGCACTTGGCCAAAGTTCACGGCATAATATCCAAAACAGGATACGAAGGAGATATTTGTGTTTAAGCCTCTAGTACTGTATTTAGTTCTTCAATTGGTAAAAACATTTTTAGAGAGATGAAGTGTAGAGCAGATGATGAAAGATCTCGTGCTTTCCCGGCGTATCCGTTGAGTGTAATCCTCTCGGTACATTCCACCAGGTCAGTGTATAGCAGCCTGCGATGGCTACACTAACCCGGTGGAAGATCCGATAGGGTTTCACTCCGTAGAACAGATGGATTTAAGATTTAATTTTTTCTCGCGAACAACAATGGATGAGGATTACGTTGTCCGACCTCGCTAGGGGGGGAAAGTATTTTGTGTCAAAAGTAGTCTGGTGTATAATGACCCCTGCCACACACCCTATCGGCGGCATACAGGGTACCATGCAATATGAATATAATTAAAGATTTAGTGTTGAGTCAGGAGGGGCTTAGAAAAGTGAAGCATTGGATCCTTCAAAAACAAATATTCATCAGTAGATTTCTGTGGACAATAAATATGTAAAAGAATAAATTAAACGTTATCTTCTTCATTCTCTAATGACAATGTCCACTGAAATTTATAATTGTTAAGCAGTAATAGTATTGATTCATTATTGCTGAAAGGTACACCTACCAACTTGATTGAAACTCTGAACTGCCATTCGATGAGAGCGGAGAATTTTATGGGCGGTATTCTTTAATTCAAAAAATACGGCCGACATAAAAAACTGCTTTTTAATATTTTGCAAAATTTCGCAAGTCTATCCCCACTACCCTTTCACCTCCAATGAGGCAGGCGCGTCCATCCTGGGCAATAACACCATTTGCAATATGTTGTTCATTTGACAATGTCTATTAGGAAACTCCATAATTTTCATCGATTTTCGGTATACAATGGTCAGTCCCAAAAGTAAGCAGAATTTAATCCGGGAAAAATTTATTTCATAACAAAGTATATATTACTAAAATTCTTCAAAACAGCAGCCTTGCTGACAGACCGATGCCGGCGCCTCTGCCAATCGCGGGACGCTTCCTGGGAGGCGCCGAAAGGGGAACCTTGCGTTAAGGTACTTCGTCACGGCCTCTTTGATGTCACCTATCAAGCGTTCCAAAATGGTAGCCTGGGGCAGCCGGAGCGGCGTTGCCACCTAGTCCTCAGCCACAATACTTCTCGAGGAAGGCGGTGTGGGACGGCATGGCGTCGTCGTGGTCACGCAGCCTCCTGTTGCCAAAGATCTCCTTCCTCAAGCGTTTCACTCTTTTCTACAGCCTTTTGAGGACTTCCACATAAAAACCACCCTTCACTGAGGCTCAAACTCTATGTGGATAACGCCTTTTGATTCAGACGAGACGATGGACAAGGGCAACTCATTCTTGGGACAGACCCAGCATGTATCTGAGTACTCCCGCGGCTAGCACACTCAAAGATTTTTTAACATATGGGTGGTTAACATCGTCCATATTTTGCTATTAAACTGATCATATTGATGTCCTATGCTTTTTACGTTTTCTATTACTCATCTGCATTCAATCACGAGACTCGCGGATCCCATCTCCCCGCTTGATGTTCGACCACATTCGGATGTATTCACGGATGATCCGTTCTTTGCGAGTTTGAAAACACCTTTCTACAAATGGTAATTGAAATATTTCGCGGTACAATTTTCAAGTTTTGATGGTTTTTCTTGATGCTTACCCCACTAATAAATCACTTTAACGGTGACGTGGTGACGTGACGTGGTGAAGTTCGTTAGCATGCAGTCACTAGCACAGGTTTCGCAAAATACGAAGCGGCGTCTATTTCAACTTTTCATAACATCACCATTCAAGATTCATTCATTTTTTAGTATTCCGTGACGACCTAGAATTGTAATTACATTCAATTTCCAAATCAGATTAAAGTCATCAGTGCTGCCAAGATTAGGTCCTTGTACAGGGTTTGGGAGGTTCGGTTTGCAGTGAAAACATTTTCGCCATTAGAAAGCGACGATACTCAAAAAATAGGGGAAAACTCAGCGACCCCTCCCGCCGAAGTGGGCGCCACGATGACTTGACGGGAAGACGACCACTCGCCTCCGCCTACGTTAATCGCCAGGGGAGGCGGGAAAGGATTCAGGGGCGGCGGGGCTTAGACGCAGGTGCAGCCTCGTCCTCCCGCCTCACCCCTCCCCCTATGCCATCCAGAATACGCAGCTAGGAATCGCTTATCTAAGATACAATTGGCAAGTTTCGCGACAATTGGCAATTAGAACTTAACTTAAAAAAAGTGCGCACTGATGAAATTTTGGAAAAAGACCAGTTCCCTACCGAACGCCGACTGCATCAGGGACGCCGAAATGGAATGTGTAGACACATTTAAATACCTGGGCGCTAACACTCACTCACGACCTCTCCTGGGTGAAACGCATACCTGGGGAGTATGTGGACAAGCTGAAAAACATCAGGATTAATTAGAAGAGTACTGGGTAAATGTGATGAAACGGTCAAAGAGAAATGTTATCTGCAGCTGGTTAGGCCTCATTTACAATATGCTGCTAGTACTATATGGGATCCTCACGAAATTGGAGTGATTGCCGAATCGGATTAAAGCAGCTAGTTTGGAAATCACTGACGGAGTGAAGGTTAAATTACAGATTATATCTTTTGCAAGAATTGAAAGGATGTCTCTTTAGCAGTGATGTTCAAAATATATTACTACCCCCATCGTATTACAGCACGAGAGATCATGTCAATAAATTTGAGAGAATAAGTGGAAAAGAGATATATTTACACCATATGATCTACTCGGGACTTTTTAAATATGATTTCTGGATACGGAACAGTTTCCGACGCTAGTTTCTTACACATCATCATCTGCAGCTCTACAGCCTGGTGTGGGCCTTGGCTTCCTCTATGATATGCCTTCATTGATTTCTTGTTCTTGCTTTGTGTTTCTTCCATCTTGTAACTCCCATTGCCTTTAAACCATCCTCCACATCCTGTAGCCATCTCTTCCTTGGACTACCTCTTCTTTTTAACCCTTTCCATGTTGCTATTAAGTGTCAGTTTGGGCATTCTGTCGTTTTCCATCCTTTCCACATGGCCCAACCATGCCAGCCGCAGTGACTTGGCAAATCTAGCCATGTCCTTCCCTTCTAGTAGTTCATTTATCTCCATGTTCATTCTAATTCTCCACCTCTCTTCTTCTCTAATTGGGCCATAGATTCACCTTATGATTTTTCTTTCAAATTCCCCGAGGGTTTCTTCATCCTGACCTGACCTGCCCATGTCTCAGCTCCATAAGTTACAATGGTCTAAGAAGCGTTTTATAGATCTTCAGTTTTGTATTCCTTGATAGTAACCTCGCTTTGAGGAGTGTTACATTTGCAAAATATGCCTTGTTACCTTCCATTACCCCTTCGATGATCTCCGTGGATATCTTATTTTCATTGTTAAGTCTGACTCCTAGTTAGGTCAGCTCCTTGACACCCTCAAAGTCATAATTCCCAATTAATATGTTTTGCAGGCCCCGCTTGTTCTGAGGGGATGACATTTTCAAGTATTTGGTCTTCCCTTCACTAACCTTCAGCCCCACTTCTTTACGCGTGTTTTCTAAAATGTCAAACGTTTCTTTTAGGTCATTCACATTTCGTGAAATTAGTGCCATATTGTCTGCATAAGCGAATCCTTTCTGGGAGTTATGTACAATCGCTCCCCTTAAATTCAATTCTTTCATTGCATTATGTAGGGCCAGGTTGAATAACGTGGTTGTGAAAGAGTTCCTTACATATACGAGAGGGTATCTGATCGGACCCAGAGGATTTGTTAGATGTAGTGTTTTCCAGCAAACGTTCTATTCCATTATGTGATATTTCAATTTTGGTTGGCCGGAACGATTTGGTAAACCATCGATGACATTCGGCGAAGATGCTCTGACAAAGTAATTTGATAAATTGGCATTTATCAAACTGATGGTTAATCTTTCGGCTTTTTTCCCTTCGGAGTGGATTAAATGTTGACTTATTCCCTTGAGTCTCCCGGACGTACGATCAAAATGATTTTGGATTTTAATTAAAAATTTTTGTTAATATTTTCCTTTTGGATTCTCTTTACGCTTTCCGAAATTCCATCTTTCGCCATAGATATCTTGTAATTATAAGTGATCTGATTCCATCTGCCTCTAGAGAAATCATGTTTCATCATGGCGCGACATAGCCTATGGCGTCTCAACTATTAGTCCAACACGCGCGTCGCACCATCTGGGTTCCGCGCGCGCTCCTCCACCGCAGTCAGCCGACCACTCCCGCTTGTCGCCTGCGTGTGCACCCGCGATTCCACTCCCGATCGAACCCACACCTCCACCGCCTCCTCTGCTCGGACTTTCGCTACCTCAACCCCCCTTTATTCACCGCAAACACTCCTCTCTGCCCACTTCTTTCAGCCGACATTTGCGCTTCTCCTCGACTGGCCAAGTTTTGCTTCCTCCCAACTTTTAAATTTCAACTAATTAGCTAGGAATGAGAAGATGAAACGAGTATGCTCGCGAGACATTTGTTTGGGCAGGAGAGACTGACTATTCGACAGGTCGGATCGGGCAACCCGTCCCGGGGTGCATCTCGGCCCAAAATCACCCGTTCCTCCGCCCCACGGGCACCCCCGGGGCATGACCCGGCAACCAGCGAGCGCGCGAATCGGCGAGACCCGGGGCGAGGGCTCCGGGCCGCCCCGAGGGCACGGAGGAGCATCTCCGCGACCATCTCTGCCGATTCGGAATGCACCCCCGTTCGGTTCCCCCCGGAGCGGAATGGGGTCGGGAGGGAGGGAGGGGAGGCCCTCCCCCCCCCGAAGGCGGCGCCTCGTGGCCCGGGAGGGGGTGGCAGAGGGGCGGCCAACATGGCGGCAGCGCGCAATCGACGAGAAGAGGACGGCGCGATCGATTCTCGCCACCGGGGTCACGCGGCAAGATGGCGATTCGACCGTCGTCTCGAATCGCTCCCCTCGATTCCCAGAGACAGCCTCCCGCACCACTTCCGCCGAGCAGCACCATGCACCACCGAATGGCAAAAGCGACACACCACTTCCGAGAGGAACTTGCGGCGCCGAGGGAGCCAGTCGTGTCCCCCCGGGATCCAGGGGTGGCCGCCCGACTCTGCCACGCGGCAGGCCGTCACGGCCGCCCACCAATCGAGTTAAATGGAATATGACGGGTACAGACGATTTTACGTCGAGCCCAGGCTAAACTATTGAAACTTAAGCCATAATGAATTCAGTTGAAATGACGCAATTTTGCAATTAAGTCATTTATCACGCCCCGATTTCGGAAAACCACGCCTTAATTTCCGAAATTGGTTTACTGCATACAAGGTTTGAATAGAAAATATCCGAAACAATTTTTTCCTGACGTGACGGCACGTCACAGCGCGCTCCAACTCCGCAGACTCGGTGGTGGTCGGTCTGACCTTCAACACGCTCCAAGCGCTAATGGCCTGCGTGCTATTGTTCAGCCTGGATCGAGTTTAAGTAGACCCTTGTCGAGTCGGCTCGGCGCAAGCGCAAAATGCACGGAACGATTGAACAGAGGTACGCCATCACATTTTGCGTTGGACTGGAGAAAACGGGTTCGGAGACGTCAGGCATGATTTTAAGCAAGCCAGGTGGACAGTTTTTAAGTAGCCCAGGGTCTTCAAAGATGCTTGAGAGAATGTGGAGGGCGAGCCCCGCGCTAGGCGGCCGTCAATCTCAATAATCGACGACAACGTGTGCGTGCTCTATTCAGACCGTCGGTTAAGTGTGCGTATGATCGCCAATCGTATATTGGTATTGTTAAGATAACAGCGCACACCATTTATCACTGCAATTTTGGCGATGCGAAATATCTGCGCTAAACCCCTACCGAAGGTCTTTGGACAGACGACCAAAAGCAGAGTTGAGTATCAGCTCGCGAAGACCTCTTGCAATGATATCGCAACGATTCCCCAACCCCATTGCAGTCCCGACCAGGCATCGGACGACCTATATTTTCTATTCCCTATAAAAGTGAAATCCACCCTCCAAGGTCACCACCAAAGACCCTAACTGCCGTCAAAGAAGCTTGCACGCGTACCCCTAAGGACCTTGCGCCTTCGAGTCGTGGAAAAGCCGCTCAAGAAAGAGTGTGTCGACGATCAAGGGATGCACTGAATTTTCAGGGGCATTGTAGCAACATCTGAATTAGATCTATTTTTCCGAACCTTGTCCGGATATTTTTTATAGAAACTTTGTGTGCCTCGCAATCCATATCGCACATGTGCCTCGTGGACTGTGGTGCGTCGCGTACGACTACGCATGCCTGTGACATTGTATGCACGGTATTTCGTCACAACATCTTTTCCTGCTTTAGAGCCCCCAAAATCATAGTGTGTAAGAGAAGGCCTCGCTAGCTTAACTGGCCAAAGCACTCGGCCGGACACCGAGGGAGCCTAGTTCGAATCACGGTCAAGGGAATCATTTTTACACTCTGAAATTTGTTCATGTCTCACATGTGTTGACGCGTTCCATCCATGTCCAAGTAACACTCAGAAATAATGCATCCCTTAGGGACGATCAGTATTTAAAATAGCGAGCAGAAGCGACAGTTTTTGTGGAATTTACGACACATCACTCCCCCAATAGCACCATTAACATTCAAGCTGGCATGCACTGAATGTCGACGGTTCCGAGTTGAGGCCGGTCGGACCCCGCGGATGAAACGTCTCGTTTGCCGACCAATGCCCCGCACAAGAGGTACACCATAGGGTAATTAAGCGGTTATAACCGAGGGCCGCCGAGCACATTTCTAGGAGCGCAATTGAGAATTAAGTATTAGGACTAAGAGGAAATGTTTGGAGTGGGTTAAGAAGGCGAATGTGGCCGCAGGAAGGGGAAGAAATTTGATTTTGCGAGTACCAAATTTTTGCAGGTGTAATTCGACCAAAGATCATTTAATTATATGCTTTGTTCCGCTAATGTTCAAAGTATATGCGACTGTAAATTCAAAATCGAAGGTTTCAGCGCGAGATGTAAATACTCATTATACGAGGGATCGAGTTGACACTTGAATCATGAATATTCTTCCGTACGACTAGTGTTCCAGTTAAGGGTAGAATATCCTCCATGCTTTCCTTTTTAAGCAATTAAAACACGTCGATTATCTATCGTCAATTCGTCACATCGAAAACAAATGCATGCTCATTTTGACGGTGGCATTTATGCACACGTTAACAGCGAGACTGGCGTGGTATCGAGGCAAGCGCGCCACTTCGTGATGAGTAGGCGGTTGACACACCGGAACAAACAAACGTCATCAACTCAACGGGTGGTGACGATGGGTTGAACGCAGGACTACGGACCGGAGGGCCGGGGTTCTTTTTCGGGTGGCGTCTCTGGACTCCCTAAGCTTCACCCGAACTGTTTGATTTTCACGTCGGCAGCACTTCTCGGAAAACCACAATCGTCACGTGGAATAAGGAAGAGACGCCCTGGAATAACCGCGAATATCGAAAAAGTAATGAGCGGATATTACCGGCCGCTTAAAAGGGCTTACTTCGAGCTCTCGCCTATCAATCCAATGACCGGGTCCATTTAGATGGTTCTCGGATTCACACCATCATATACCGACTTCCCTACTAACACTGCTGGTAAATAGTGTACATGACCAACTTAATAAAATGCTTGTCAGTGTTTGCGGCAGGAAACGGTTGACGAAAGGAAAGACTGGAGTTCGGAGCAATAAGGTGGAAAATATCGGTTTAGCACAATTAGAATGTCCGCGGGCTTTCTTTTAATGACAGGGGTCATGGAATAATAATTAATAGCACCTGATTTACACAGCAGCGCACTTGGAAAATCCCGGGAGGTAAAGCAAGATATCATATATATTAAGGTTCCCCATGGTAAATTTATTCATAAATTGTAGTTCGCAGGTACAAACAATGGCGCAATAAATTGGGTTGAAGAATTTCGGTCGGAGAGGGAGCAGAGCTGGCGCTAGTTCCGACGGCGTACGAAGACGTCGGGGGTACCGCAGGTAAGTGTGATCGGGCCGTTGCTTTTTTGGATTTTTCTTAATGATCTGAGCCGCGAAGTGAAAAGTAAGATTAGAATGTTCGCGGATGACACGGTGATTTGCCGGGAGATATCTGGAGATGAGGATCGATTGATAATAACCAAGGATCTAGATTGCACTACTGAATGGTGCTGAAAATGAGGATTGCCATTAAATCTTAATAAATTTTCGGTGGTTAATTTCTTTGAATGATCAAAGGGATTTGTTTACAAACTGACTGGATTTGACCTAACAGTAGTTGATACGGTAAAATACCTACGTGTTACAAATCACTAAAGACTTAACTTGGGGGACCCACATACGTAGAATCTGCTGGCAAGCATACTATAATACAGCATACATAGCATACTATAATAGTATAACAAATTGAGATTTATCCGACGCATTGTTGGCAGTAGTGACTCCAAAGTCAAGGGACGTTGTTACCACGCTCTCGTAAGGCCTCACTTAGAATATGCATCTAGCGTGTAGGATCCCAATGAAAAAGTCCTCATTCGATAAATTGAAGGTTCAACACCGGGCAGACCGTGTCGTTAAAAACTGTTACGATAAAACGCAAAGCGTCACAGAAATTCTTATGGAGTTGGATTGGGAATCATTGGGAAAAAGACAATTCCATGGACTTACAAAATAAATTCAGATCCGAATGTTTCAGCGCTAAGGTCTCGTAAATTATTCGCACTCCAAGATAAATTGGTCACTTGGATGATGAATATAAAATTCGGGAAATAGATGCCAGAACTAACAGACTCAAGGACTCCCTCTCCCCACGAAAAATAAGGGATAGCAGCTGTAGGGTTATGGATTAGCAAGACATCTACATCAGGTCCCTCTTCATCTCTGAGTTCTTCCTTCCTCCCTTCATCCCGTCAAACATCCCTATCCTGTTCCTTCCCACTCCTCGTTTGCCTAACATTCTCCCCTCTATTACAGTCTTCAACATCCCACTGCCGATCCTTCCCCCTTCATCCAATTTTCCTGCCTCCATAGGATTTCTCCCAAAAAACCCCTCTCTTCGCCCACCATACGAAGTACTTCGTCTTTTCTTTTCTTCTCTGTCCATTTCACCTTCTCCAATCTTCTCCAAACCCGCATTTCAAAAGCCTCCAGTCTACGCCTATCCTCCTGCTTCAATGACCACGTTTCCGCGCCGTACATAGCTACGCTCCATATCAAAGTTTTTACGAGTCTATCCTTGATATCCTCACTCAACGTCCCTTTCATCAACTTCCTCCTCCTTGTGAAAGCCTCTTTGCCTAGCGTAATTTTTCTCCTTATGTCCCTATTACTTTGACCGTGTTGGTCCAAAACACTTCCGAGATACGTAAACTGTTCTACCTGCTCTGGTTTTTGCCCTCCTATTTTAATGTTTAGCTTGGCATTTTTCTTTCTAGAAAATCGCATAACCTTTGTTTTATTAATATTGATTCTCATCCCATACCTGTCGCATTGAATTTCCAATTCGCTCAGCAATGCCTGCAACCCCTTGGCTGACTGACAAACTAAAGCTTGGTCATCAGCAAACCTAACTGATTTTACGAATTCCCCGCCCACTTTCATTCCTACCTCCAGTTCTTCCCATTCCTCTTTAATCATTTCCTCCACATGCACAAGGAACAATACTGGAGATAACGGGCAACATTGCATTAAACCTCTTCCTAACACTGCCCATCCGGACTCCCCGTTTCCCACCCGCAACTGAGCAGTCTGAGACATGGACAGGTTGCGGATTAGCCTCCTTTCCCTCCAATCTATTCCCATTTTCTGCAATATACTCATTAGTTTTTCCCAGTTCACTCTATGAAACGCTTTTTCGAAATCTACGAAACAGGCAAATACATCCTGGTTGTGTTCTATATTCCTCTCGATTAATAATCTCATTGCTGCAATGGCATCACGCGTACCTCTCCCCTTCCTAAACCCAAACTGATCATCCCCTAAGTAATCATTTTCCCTACTCTCTATCCTTTTGTTTATGATCCTTAGAACATCTTTAGCTGCGTGGGGTATCAAACATATCGTCCTGTAGTCCTCACATGATGTAGCCTTTACCTTTTTCGGAATAGGAACTAAAACTGATCTCACAAAGTCTTCCAGCCAGATTCCTTCCTCATAAATACTGCGAATGAGCGCATATAACCTCTTCCTCCCACATTTTCCTAACCCTTTTAAAAGTTCCGCGGGAATGTTATCCACCCCCACGGCCTTATTTAGTTTCATGTCCCTTAGTGCTCTTTCTATCTCATCCTGTAGTATGCTTGGACCTAAGCTATCTTCCTCCACGTCAAATTCTTTTTCAATGTCTAACTTTGTTGGTCGAAGTTCTTTACTACACAGTTTTCTATATACTCCTTCCATCTCTCTTGGATCTTTCCTGTGTCAACTATTATCTTACCCGCCTTATCTCTAACTGTTAGCATAGATATAGCGTATATATATATATATATATATATATATATATATATATATATATATATATATATATATGTGTGTGTGTGTCACGTTGCAAACATTATTGAGGAAGGCAGCGGGAAACCACCTAAATTATCATTAAGGGCACTAAGGTAGATGAAACTAAATAAGGCCGTGGGGATGGATAACATTCCCGCGGAACTACTGAAATGTTTAGGAAAATGTGGGAGGAAGAGGCTATAGGGGCTGATTCGTAGTATTCATGTTCAAGGAATCTGGCCGGAAGACTTGGTGAGATCCTCTCCTATCGTGTCTAGCACTTTATCGCTTGCTTTCCTTCACACTCTTTTATTTTTTTAATATTCCGCGCATCTCAAAAAACTTAGAATCAATATGAATTTCGCCCATTTTTCCTGCATCCTAATGATTTCTCCCCACAATTCCCTCTCCGTCAAAACCATACACCTCCACGTTTGTGGTATCTTCTCGTAACATACATTATGTACATATATTACTACATAATTCTTTGTCAATGGTTTACATTTTGAAACTTTATCAAAACACTTCCTAGATCTGCGATATTTTACATGCACTTTTATCACTTTCGTCTGTATACATCACAATATTTATGTATTTCCGATCATTCCAATTTCTATAGAACGCCTTTCCCTTCGATTTCTCATCGCCAAGTCGCAACCTATGCCTACCGCAATGATTCTGCCAAAAGGTGGGCAATGTTTTCAAATTCTAGACTAGTTGGGAAACCAAAGACTGATTACGCACAATTCTACCATAACTGACGAGTTTCCCGTAATTGATGATTTCCATTCCTTTCGCCGGCCCTACCCACGGCCCTCACGCCATTTCTTCGTTAAAAGCGATCTGCGTACTCAAGCACCCGTTCACGCAATCCTCGTGTGAATCAAACCACAAATCTCTTTGTTGCGCCCTCCATTCGCGCGCTCCCCCAAACTAACGCCGCCGATCGCCAGGGATCACCAACGGCGAGCGAGCACCACCCCAGACCACGGTGCGGGGTCGAAATCGGCACCGACGGTGGTAACGTCGTCAAATCAACGCCACCCCCTTACTCGTCCTCGGGCGAGGCCGAACCGGGTCCTCCGGGCACGCGGGGGCCCATCGAAGGCCCATCGACGGACGGCCATCAACCCTGGCCAAGGGTCCGCGGGGCAACTGCCCGCTCGACTCCCTCCCACCCTCGCCCGCAATCAATCCCCTCAGCCCTTCATCGCATTCCCTCCCTCGGACGACGCTCGCGTCGATGTCCCTCCCCCATCATCGGAACCATTTCCGCTCCATTATCCTTCGGGCCAACTCGTCCGACGAGGTAACTCCCTCTTCCTCCCGGCGTCTTTTGCCAATTAATCCACTCGTCTTTCTGATTTTAATCACCCTACCGTCGCCTCGAACCTCCAATGCCCCCGAACCAAATTGACGGTGCGAGAGAAACGCCCACGCCGAATGACAAACAACCACGCACCCACACTGCGCTCGAAGCAATCACTCATCACGGCCAAAACAGAGCGGGCAGCGAGAGGGGCAGCCTTGACGACGAAGGCCCGTCACTTAAGGCCCCTCGCTTCGTAACCCCACGCGACGATTGCAGGGGGCGCCGGCACATCGTGTCGCGTGACGCAGATCCGGCGAGGGTCAATTGAATCGGCCACTCGGGATTGACGCGCCAAGGTCGTCATCGGCGTGGGCCCCCTTTCGGGCGAGACGCCATCGATCAGCCCGAGAGAGGGGCACGTGGGGTGGGGGAAGAACCCCGTTCCGCGCTGTCCCTTTCGTTTCAAAGAAAAAGCATCGAGTCCTTCCATCGAATGCCTTCCACGCCCCTCCCACAACCGTCCGCCGCTTATTAATTCCGTGGAAATGCACGGGGGCACGCGCCACCATCCGGGGCGTTCAGCCGCGAACGGATACGCGACCCGCGATTGAAACGCCCACGGCTGGTTCCAAAGGCACGCCTCTCTCTCTCTCTCTGTTTCCGGCACAAGCTCTCCCTCCGGCACTTATCGCCACCGTGTCGTCGCATTCATCCAACCGCAATGCCCTACTCCCCGCGGATTAAGCATCTCGTGTACTGAAGCTGACGACGACGGCCAAGACGAAACGTTGAGATCGGAAGGATCAATAGCGGAGGATGGCACCACCGTTGGAGGGAGGAAGCGGACAAGAAGGCAGACAGGGAGACGAAGGCAGAGGGCGGGAAAGAACGGCGGGGCAAAGAAGGGAATGGGAGAGGGGGTGCTCAAGGGGAAGAACGGTTGGGAGCAGACTATGGCGAGGGGAGGAGAGCGCGGGGGGAAGGGAGAGCGGTTCGCCGAAGGGATGTCATTGAGTCAGTGCTCCAGGAGTCATTTCCCGCCAAGATATCTGCGGAGGAATTGAAGCTGGCTGTACAAATGCATAAACACTGACATAGATTTTTAAAACATAGTAACACAAAGGATTCTGATGATGACGGTTGTGCCGCCAAAACGTCACAACTACACGTGAGTGTCCTTTCTTTGAGTTTCCTTAGTAATTATTGCTACAATATCCCTATATATCATCATGAATAAAACGATCGTAATACGATAGCATTAACATAGCATCCTTTTACTAACCTTCGACAATACATTATTCTCCTTAGAAAAGGTGTCCACTCACTGAAAATAATACCTAATCGGGACAGGATATTTTGACTTGGCTATTGCATCTTCATTGGACCTTTAGAGTGTCTAAAATTTTGCCAGTGTTACTGTGGAGACGAGCGAAGAAGAAAAATCCTAAACGATGTCTTGAAGTGCGCAGAAATACTGCGCTTGGCGGGCAGACATGAGGGGAAAACGCGGAGCTTTGACCACGAGGGGAGAGAGACGGCCCGCGGGAGGGGGCTCGCGTGTGCCGGAGGTGCAACGCCGGGGGAGAGAGGGTGCAATGGAGAAATAATAGATGGCGGGGTGGGGGTTCAACAGGTGCCCTCGGATGCGAGGCCGGCCGCCCACCCACGGCTCCTCCTCCGCCGCCCCCAGCCCTCTCCCATCGTTCCAATCCTCTCCCCCATCCGCCAAACTACGCACAACCTCTCGTCCCACCGACCACGTTTCGCCGGCTATACACTTCACCTATCTTTTCATTACACGTCTGCCTAGCCTACTTTCCATCACTTTTCTTCTCGCGAAAGCTTATTTCGCCAACGCTATTCTTATTCAAATGTATCCTCGACTATACAGCACGCAAACACGTGTGTATTAGTGTGTGTACACATATGAATAAACCATAAGCACAGTAATCAACCCGAAGGTCGGTTTAGTAGGTGATGGTAGAGTTAAAAACACTATTGAGGAAGGCAACGGGAAACCACCTCAATTATCATTCCCAAGAAAAATATGATGGACAATAGAGATATTTTGAGTCCTGGCAACCACGGGACTCGGCCCAATCGGCCGTGTGTCGTGCCCGGCAGCGGGGGAGGCAAGGCTTCCGCGGTCGTCATTCCACGAAACCCTTGCAAGGGAAAGCCGGAAAGTTGTTCTAAGGATCATAAGCAAAAGGATAGAGATTAGGGCAAATGATTACTTAGGGGATGATCAGTTTGGGTTTAGGAAGGGGAGAGGTAGGCGTAATGCCATTGCCGTAATGAGATTATTAATTTAGAGGAATATAGAACACAACCAGGAGGTATTTGCCTATTTCGTAGATTTCGATTAATAATCTCATTACTGCAATGGCATCACTTGTACCTCTCACCTTCCTAAACCCAAACTGATCATCCCCTAAGTAATCATTTGCCCTACTCTCTATCCTTTTGTTTATGATCCTGAGAACAACTTGAGCTGCGTGGGATATCAAACTTATCGTCCTGTAGTCGTCACATGATGTAGCCTTTACCTTTCTCGGAATAGGAACTAAAACTGATCTCAAAGTCTTCCGGCCAGATTCCTTCCTCATAAATATTACGGAGCAGCCAGAATAGCTTCTTCCTCCCACATTTTAAAAGTTCCGCGGGAATGTTATCCACCCCCACGGCCATATTTAGTTTCATGCCCCTTAGTGACCTTTCTATCTCATTGTCTAGTATGCCTGCACCTAAGCTGTCTTCCTCTGAGTCAAATTGTTTTTCAATGTCTAACTTTGTTGGTCTAAGTTCTTTACTATACAGGTGTTCTATATTTTCCTTCCATCTATCTTGGATCTTTCCTGCGTCAACTATTACCTTACCCGCATTATCTCTAACTGTTAGCATAGATCTTCCTTTCTTACTTCCCGATAAAGATTTGACTTTGCTGTAAATCGCACCGATTTCACCCTTCCTCTGCAAACTTTCCATATCATCGCACTGCGTCTTCCACCATACTTCTTTTGCTTTATTTGTTGCCCTCCTCAATTTATCGTTCAATTATTTGTAATTAATTTTGCCTAACTCTGTATTTACATTCTTCCATTTTCGCCGCTCAGCCATCTTTGTAATAATCTCAACCGTGATCAATGGTTTCTTAGTCCTTTTAGCGTTAACGGTTCCAATAGTGTCTTTTGCGGCTTTCGAATACCCTTTCTTGAAACTTTTTTTTTCGATATTACTTAGCTCTTTACCATCCTCCATGATTTCCTCTACCGCGTGTTTGTATTCCTTCCTTTTCAAACCATGTAATGCTTCTACATTCCATTTTATAACTCGCCGCCCCTGCCGTATCTTTTTGAAACGGACGCTACATTTCATAACAACTGAATTGTGGTCAGAGTCCGCATCCGCTCCCGGGAAGCTGTGCGAATTTATCACACTGTTCCTAAACCTGTTTCTAACCAGGATATGTTCTAGCTGATACCTTTCTGAGTCACCTGGCATTTTCCATGTATACCTGCGCCTTTTGTGGTGTCTAAACCAAGTGTTGGTGATGACTAACCCCTGTCTCCTGCAGAACTCAGCTTCTTTCTCCCCGCGGTCATTCCTCGTGCCTAAACCGTAGTCTCCGACCTCGTCACCATTTCTTCCTTCGCCTACCGTCGCATTCCAATCCCCTATCACTATCAAATGTTTCCCTGCGGGAACACACGCGATTATGTCCTCTAACTGATCGTATATCCTATCGACCTCTTTTTCCTCATGGTTGCTCGGTGGCATGTATACCTGAATAATAACAAAGTACGTCGGTTCTGCTTTTATCTCTATTAGTAATAATCTATCCGTTACCTGTTCTATGTCGACTACGCTTCTTCCTACCTCTTTATTTAATACAATGCCAACACCTCGTTGGCTCTCGTCCCCGCCGCTGTAAATTATTCTGAAATGATCACTCCAGTAATCCCCGCTATCCTTCCTTCTCACCTCGCATAGACCTAAAATATCTATTTTTCCCCTTTCCATCTCTCGCTTAACATTCTCCATTTTCCCTATCCTCATCATTGTTCCAACATTCCACGTTCCTATTCTGACTAATGTGGTCTTCTTCTCCTGCGTCTTCTGTCCTGCCGCTGCTGGTTTTCCCTTGCAATGGTTTCGTGGGATGACAACCGCGGAAGCCTTGCCTCCCCCGCTGCCGGGCACGACACACGGCCGATTGGGCCGAGCCCCGTGGTTGCCCGACTCAAAATCTCTGAATTGTCCATCATTTACATCTTGGGAATGATAATTCAGGTGGTTTCCCGTTGCCTTCCTCAATTGTATTTTTAACGTGACACCATTACTTACTGGTCGCCCCACTGGGATCACACGCCATTGCAGCCGCCTCACTGAGGAACAGACGCTGCGTGGGCTACCTTTCGTCTGGATCATCTATATATATATATATATATATATATATATATATATATATATATATATATATATATGTTTGTGTGTGTGCATGCATGGAATATTCCTGTGCTACGCGACGAAAGAATGGGGCTCGTGTATGAGGACCGAATGGTTTCCTCTATGATGGACGAATTTAAAAATAAAAAATAATAATTGCAAAAGTGGCCATATTTTGGGATTAATTACTTAATACAGTAGTTAAAACGTTTTATAAGGTTAAGAGAGTGATAGCGTTAATTATGTTTGAGCGGCTAAGGGTAACGGTATAACAAATCGCCATTCAGCGCGCCATCATATCTAGCAAAACCTCCTTAAAGGGGACCGTGTCGTGCACTTCAATCCTGGCTCATTTCTGAAGATTCGAAACACATTCCTAAGCGCCGACAAAAGAAAGAGAAAATGGAAATATTCACATGCGTCATTCGCCATTTCGAGGCGGGTTGGTCCATTGGGTGTGCCACTGACATTCCGGAGCTGGTTTCCATTCCCGCCCGACCGATTGCCCCGTACATTTCCAAAAGACAGTTTCTTAGCCCTTTCTCATCAATGTCCATGGGGGCTGACAACTTACTTCCTCCACCGTACCCGCCGAGCCCACCCTCTTGTCCTCATTATTTATAACTAATATGGTGGATTTTCCCTGAACCTTATCAACATTTCGTCTAAAAATCAACCAAAATATTTATTTTACATAGGCCCGACGGGACATAAAATCACATAAGTTTCTATATGAAGGGATAAAAGAGTATATTCTGGAATTTCCAAGACCACTACAGGCCACCAAAATCATGAATTTGTAACTAAGGAAGCGAATAAAAACCGCTAATGCTACTACGTTTGGTCTTGTATGTGAATGTTTCATCGGTAAAATAGGAATAATTAATTTCATACATTTTGGTGCATTTTTAAACAATGCTGTATCTTATAGCTCTTATAATACATACATACATACATATATACATATATATACATATACATATATATACACATACATATATATATATACATATATATATTCATATACATATATATATATATTCATATACATATATATATATTCATATACATATATATATTCATATACATATATATATATTCATATACATATATATATATTCATATACATATATATATATTCATATACATATATATATTCATATACATATATATATTCATATACATATATATATATATATATATATATATATATATATATATATATATATTTATATATTGTACTGGTCGCCGCCCAGAAACGATGAGGGGACCCAGAGACATTCTGACAGAGGACAGATGACCAGCGATAAGTTGGGAGTGGTAAACCATTTTCACCTCTCGATAGATATCCAAGTGACGACAGATATACCCAAGAGTCTGGACCAAAGATAAGTGACGACAGATATACCCAAGAGTCTGGACCAAAGATAAGAAGCGAGATGGTGGGAGAGATGAACCATACTCCCTTATCACCAGACGCGAGGAGGGGTCAGCAGGCCAAAGGCCACCCTGGAGCGAGAGACCATGCACTCCCCTCCCCTGTTTTCCTTTCACCCCCACCCCATCTCTCCCCACGGTGGATGAGTGTATTTAAACGCCCCAAAAAGGGAAAGAGGGGGCGTTCTCTGATTATTAGACTTGTAGCTCTTGGACGGGTCACGTCAGACCCAGAGGGCAGCCATTGTACTCAACTGTAACTCTAATAAACTCCTTGTTATTACAATTTACTTTGAGTAATAACTCTTAAGTGTCCAAAGACCCTACCGGAGATTCTTCGCAGCCACTCGAGATGGATCTCCTTTTCCATGTCTGATCAAGAGATCACTACATAGGGAAAAATTTGGTGTCAGGTGTGGGGTATTGGCACAGTAAATTAGGATTGAGTACCGGCGGACCGGAGCAAGGAAGATAGAAAGAGAGAGACAAGGCGGAGTCCCGGAGAGTCGACGGCAGAAAGACGCAGAGCCCCGGCAGGTGACCGCTGCACAGCCGATCGACAGACCGAGAGCAAGTAGAGACCACGGGACGCAGAAGGGAACGGAGGAAGGAGCTTGGGAACGCAGAAGACTGCGAAGATAGAGGGTAAGTCACACCCTAACTTTCCTTTCCTTTTGCTCCATCTCAGATTTCATTACTGATTAGTGATGGCTCCTCCGGAAGCCCACGTTAGCGCAAGCCGTGAGTCGTATTGTGGCATAATGGACGCCATAAAACTAATTGCTTCTCCATTTGAGGGAGATAAAAAGAAATTGAAGGAATTTATAGAGAACGCGGACGTTGCCTTTGAATTAGTCAATCCTGAGGAACACGGAAAATTATTGAAGTTTGTTAAAGCTAAAATAACCGGTGAAGCTCGAGCCAAACTTATGGTGAGAGACGAGTCCAATTCTTGGGAGCAAGTTAGGGCCATTTTGGAAGAGAACTATGCGACCAGGCGGACACTTGATTACTATGCATGCACTATGTTCAATTCGCGCCAACATGCAAAGGAGAGCATTGCTAATTGGGCGAGTAGAATGGATACGATGCAAACAGATTTGCGAGATGCTGCTGCAAAAGTAGTCGGGAGTAGAAATGTTGCGGGAGCCATATCCCTTATAAATCATTTAGCTAAAGCATGTTTTGTGCAAGGGCTTGAAAATGAAAGAATTCAGACGATTGTAAGAAGTAGAGGGGATGGAATATTCCTTCCCGAGGCCACTGAAGTAGCCTTAGAAGAGGAGAGTGCAATACTCTCAGCAAAAGAGCGGATTAAAGTTAATCCGAGAAGTAATTCCAAATGTGAGAATTGTAATAAAATGGGACACGTAGTTTCGGACTGCTACTTAAGGAAGAGTAAAGTTGAAAATAAAGCAGTTAGGGCATTAAGTGGGATTAAATGTTTTAATTGTAATAAAATGGGACACTAAATGAAAGACTGTAGGGCGCCGAGGGTGAAAGGGTAAAATCAGGGTGAAAGAGCGCGCCAATCGTATGGCGAAGTGCGCCAATCGTATGGCGAAGTGCGCCAAGTGAGGTCCGTTAATATTGAAAGAGGGTGCACTGTCACTTTCGAAGCTAAGGAAAGTAAAAATGGAAGGCTCAAATTATTAGTTGATACGGGCGCGGAGGTAAGCTTAGTAAAGGAAACCTCATTGAAGAAGGGCACAAATTACCTCTATGGGGGAAGGGTAACCTTAAAGGGGGTTACAGATAAAAAATTTGAGACGCTGGGAATTATTAAATTAGGGCTGATGACCGGAGCAAAAGTAAGAAGCCACAGTTTTCAATTAGTGGATGAACAAGTCGCCCTAGAAAACGATGGAATAATTGGTAGCGATTTCTTTAAGGAGACGAGAGCTCAAATAAACTTTGCGCAAAGAATGATCAAAATGGGGAATGTTGTGATACCGTTTGATACGGAAATAAACAAAGAGATACGGGTAAAGGCGGTCAGACGGTTAAAGCTACCTGCGCGAAGTGAAGTAATAGTGAAGTGTCCGACTGAGAGTGTTGGGGAAGGACTTATCGAAAAACAATCAGTTGCTCCTGGGATATATTTGGCCGAGTCGCTCACCATGGGCATGGACGGCGAGTGTCTCACTAGTATGGTCAATATTAATGAGAAAGACGAGGAGATAGTGCTCCCCGAAATAGAGCTGAAAGCGGTAGAAACGGAAAAGGAAATTTTGCGGTTAGAAAAGGCTGACCGAGTGTCTGAGCGGAGGGCTTTAATGATCTCCCTTCTTAGACTGACTCATTTGAACGCGGAAGAAAAGATGGAATTATTGAAAACCTTGGAAGGATTCAGTGATGTATTCCACCTACCGGGAGACACTCTCTCATGCACGAAAGCAGTGGAACATGCAATTCCAACTCCTTCCCTTGCAACTAACCAAGCGATAAAAAGTAAACCTTACCGTCTACCTGAGGCCCATAGAGAGGAGGTGAGCAACCAAATGGAAAAGATGTTGAAGGATGGGATAATTGAGAAGAGCAGTAGCGCCTGGAATTCCCCGATAATAGTGATCCCTAAGAAGATGGACGCCTCCGGAGAGAAGAAATGGAGAATAGTGATAGATTACCGAAGGCTGAATGATGTTACGGTGGGCGATGCTTTCCCCCTCCCTAACATAGCGGAAATATTGGATCAGCTGGGTAAAGCACGCTATTTCTCCACCCTTGATTTAGCGAGCGGGTACCACCAGATACCCCTAAGGCAAGACGACCGGGAAAAGACGGCGTTTAGCACACCCACTGATCACTATCAATTCTTGAGGCTACCATTTGGATTAAAAGGAGCCCCAGCCACATTTCAGAGGCTTATCAATACTGTTTTGAGTGGGCTACAAGGGATCAAATGTCAGGTGTACTTGGATGATATAATTGTCTATGCAGATTCCCTGGTGAATCATAATGAGAGACTGAAGGAGATATTGAAGAGATTACGGCAACATGGCCTAAAACTGCACCCAGACAAGTGCGAATTCCTGAGGAAAGAAGTAAACTATTTAGGGCACGTGATCACGGAGGAAGGTGTTAAACCAGATCCAGACAAGGTGAGAAAAATTCAAGAGTTTCCTGAACCCAAGACCACCAAGCAACTGAAAGGATTTCTTGGATTGGCGGGATACTACCGCAGGTTCATCCCTGAGTTTAGCAAGATCGCCAGGCCATTGCACACCCTGCTAAAGAAGGAAGTAAAGTATGAATGGAGCATGGAGCAACAGGAGAGTTTTGAGAAATTAAAACATCTCTTGACGAATGAACCTGTTCTCCAATACCCCGATTTTTCACGAGAATTCATACTCTCCACCGATGCCAGCAACGAGGCATTGGGTTGTGTGTTATCGCAAGGAGTCATCGGTAAGGACAGACCGCTGGCTTACGCAAGCAGGACGCTCAACAAGGCCGAGAAGAATTATTCGACCGTAGAAAAGGAACTGCTAGCGATTGTTTGGGGGACAAAATATTTTCGTCCTTATCTATACGGAAGGAAATTCACCATTGTGACCGATCACAAACCCCTAGTGTGGATTTTCAGTGTGAAGGATCCGAGTTCGAGACTTATGAGATGGAGATTGAAGTTGGAAGAGTACGATTACCATATAGTATACCGAAAGGGAACTCAAAATGTAATCGCGGACACACTCAGTAGGGTTCATCATGTTTCCACCCCGAATAAGCCTGGAAGGGAAGAGAAGGAAGATGATGAAAATGAAGAAGGAAGAGAAGGAAGATGATGAAAATGAAGAAGGAAGAGAAGAGAAGGAAGAGAAGGAAGATGATGAAAACGAAGAAGGAAGAGAAGAGACGAAGATCTCGGAAGAAAGAAGAAAGAAGATTCTCCACGAGTTCCATGACTCACCAGTAGGAGGTCATCAAGGCGTAGCGAGAACGTACGAAAGAATAAAAATGTATTACGATTGGCCAGGTATGAAGACAGAGGTAAAGGAATACATTAGAAAATGCGAGAAATGCCAGAAAAACAAAGGTAGCGACAAGAAGACAAGAATGCCTTTAGAAATCACCAGCACGCCGGAGATGGTAATGGAAAAATGTGCAATGGACATATGCGGACCATATCCAGTAACGGAAGGGGTGAATGTAGTAATATCTAGACAGGGCAAATGTGTGGAGGTACACGCGAACAGATTGAAACTGTTTTTCTAATGTTTTGCAGGAACAATGAAAGGGATCGCCGCCGTGCTGATAACGACAACGTGGATCTTTTACCTGGTGGCGGGATTCGATTATACGGTTACCAACATCCGAGTTTCCCCTGGGTTATATTATGAGCACGAGGGAGAAGCTCAGTTATATCATTCTGAGTGGAAGTTAGTTTGTTACGTTGATTTAAAAAACCTAAATGAACAGTTTAATCAAGTAAAACAGTATGTCAGCGCGACGGAGGGATTTTGCAATAGATATCAAAATACCTCCTGGGCGAATCTAACAGACTGCGCGACCTTAATACAATATGCTGCGCACAAATTATAGGAAATCAAACAAATTAAGGGACTAATTGCGCAGATAGCTAAACCGACTGAAGAACCGTTAAGGATCAAAAGGGGAATTCTCAATTTTGTAGGAGAATTGGGAAAGGTATTGTTTGGGACTATGGATGACGAAGACGCTAGCTATTACAGCGAAAAAATAGGGAAATTAGAGGAAGAACAGAAAGACGTTTTGCAATTGGCAAAAGAACAAATGACGGTAGTTAAGTCCACCCTGAAAACAGTGAACACGACCATTAGAGGGTTGGAGCGGAATGAGGAATCCCTGATGGAAAATTTAAAATCAGTAGAGGAACACATTAGTCAAGACGAGGAAGAAATACGAAGGAAATTCGGGATAGTTTCTGTAATGATCATTGTTAACAAACACATGATCCAGCTGAATAGGCTAATGGAGGAAATAAGGAGAAGGTATGAGGTACTGCTGACCTCTATTATAAATGCACAAAAGGGTATAATGCAACCTCACATAATAAGTCCGGCCGAAATAGTAAGGATAATGAAATCTGAGGATACCCAAATACCTAAAGACCTATCCTTACCCTATCCTTCGGGTGTGACTATAGGCAGTGTCTTACAAAAAAATTGTGGAATTTGATGTGTTTGTAAACCATAATGTGCTGGCCTATATCCTGAAGATCCCGCTGACGGATCGAGTACAGTTCAATGTGTATCGTGTGATTCCCTTTCCCATAGCCCTAGGATCTAAATTTATTTTTATTCAACCGGAGAAACCGTATATTTTTATGGATGTTAATAAGCAGTATTACTGCAAAGTTTCCCATAGTGTGTTTGCCAAGTGCAAGGTAGTGAGTGAGCATTGGAGGATGTGCAAGCAAGAATTCCCCGTGCATTCTACCCACTTCAGGGAAGAATGCGAAGCTCAACTACTACAACCCATCAGAAAAATACCTTCTGATTGTTCTAAAAGAATTGTAGAGCTAAATGAGACCCTATGGACCAAATTAGATGGTAATGAGTGGTTATTTGTAGCACCAAAAACTGAAAGATTAACCATACTTTGTGAAAATGAGGAGGCCACTGATGTATTGTTAAAAGGTTCGGGTAAATTGAAATTCTTGAACAGGTGTAGAGGATATAGTAACAATGTAATGTTTCAAACTCAAATACGTGTAGCCTCAAATACCACCAACAAGGATGTGATACCTGATCTAAACATTATATATGACTGTTGTGAGGACGATGGGGTCAAACTAAAGTTTGAACAAGTGAAATTGTATGCACCACTTAAACATGTCACTAATAATTTAGAAGACTTACAATATGCTAGCCATAAGGTGGATGAAGTAGAGAAATTAATATCGGAACAAGAATGGAAACTACACCATTCTGACAGAGTGATGCATCTGTCCTATTTAACTATTTTAGGATTAGTGGTGATTGGATTGATGATTTTATGTTATTGCTGTAAATGTTGTCACAGATGTTTCCCAAACCATTTCAAATCCTGTAAAGAATGTGAATCTTTTAAGGCCATAGTGTTTAAGCCAAAGTTTGTGAATAAGGTAAACCTGTCGGATGAAAGATTTCCTCAAATAGAAGAGGAAATTGAGCTAACTTCCAGTGTTGTGCTACCATCCCCTGGGAGAGAGAGACGATCGGTTTCCGAACCTGCCCGAGGGAAACGCTAATGAAACAGAGGAAAACACCTGGAAATAGGAGTTTCCTCTTCTCTGAGGAGGGAGGTGTACTGGTCGCCGCCCAGAAACGATGAGGGGACCCAGAGACATTCTGACAGAGGACAGATGACCAGCGATAAGTTGGGAGTGGTAAACCATTTTCACCTCTCGATAGATATCCAAGTGACGACAGATATACCCAAGAGTCTGGACCAAAGATAAGTGACGACAGATATACCCAAGAGTCTGGACCAAAGATAAGAAGCGAGATGGTGGGAGAGATGAACCATACTCCCTTATCACCAGACGCGAGGAGGGGTCAGCAGGCCAAAGGCCACCCTGGAGCGAGAGACCATGCACTCCCCTCCCCTGTTTTCCTTTCACCCCCACCCCATCTCTCCCCACGGTGGATGAGTGTATTTAAACGCCCCAAAAAGGGAAAGAGGGGGCGTTCTCTGATTATTAGACTTGTAGCTCTTGGACGGGTCACGTCAGACCCAGAGGGCAGCCATTGTACTCAACTGTAACTCTAATAAACTCCTTGTTATTACAATTTACTTTGAGTAATAACTCTTAAGTGTCCAAAGACCCTACCGGAGATTCTTCGCAGCCACTCGAGATGGATCTCCTTTTCCATGTCTGATCAAGAGATCACTACAATATATATATATTTCATTGGGTTATTTCTTGTTTCTTGGCTCGTCTCGGTCTCACTCGCTCCTTTGCTCGCAATTCCAGGCCGCGGAATCCTCTCAGCCTCCGACATAGTACATCTACATCTACATAATACCCCGCAAGCCGCCGCCAGGGCCTGTGGCGGGGGGCCCTCTCTCGTCGCCTAGTCCTCCCGCACCGCTCCCCAATGAGGCACCGACATCGCCCGCAATCAATCAGACAGCGCAAATTCACGGAGGGAAAAGGAGACCCCGATCACTTGCCCCTCTACTCTTACTGAGACCTCTTCCAGAGATATTTCGCTGCCGCTTTCTGACGACACGAACAACCGGATGAGGTAGGGGTGTCATCTCCAATTTGATACAATTATTCACCACCGTCGCGAATGCTTAATTATGCTTCATTATTACATGGATCACATACGAGGAAATGGGTCGAAATTTGATCTCAAATGCTTAGCATATCAATGCAAAACCTATTGAAAGTGGTGCCAAACAGAGAATTGAGTTCGATATGACTTCTTCCTCTCTCCATTTCTTCCTCGGGGGGAGCACGCACGCGGGGCGCACGCCTCGGCCACCGCGTGCGGTTTGCTCGGCAGCGCGACGCTACACGCGCCCCCACTTCCAGCCTGGTCCTTCTGATAAGGGTCCCAAGACCTCGACGCGGACCCAAAGTGAAGCCAATGCAACATACTATAAGATCCCTCATTTCTCATTCCAATATTGCCTCGACACGTATTCCTTTGCTATTCCCAGTTCCCTCAATGCCATCCCGCTCAATGTTCACAAATTTCTTCCCCCTTGTCGGGTCCCACATGACTCCTAGGTATTTTATTTCCACCCCTCCGAGGCTGATGGTGTGCGGGTGTTTCGATTTCTTGCTCCAGAATTTTTCATGATGCACGTTTTTCAGATTTAACATAAATCCCCACTTATTAATATTAATGCGATCGTTACGTGCACCACCTGTCAGTTTGATTTGCTGCTTATACGAGACAGTATCACAGACGAAAGATCTGGCTTTGCAAGTTATTCGGCAATTAATGTTATTACAGTAGATTAGAAATTAGAGGGGGACCTATTTCGCTCCCTTGGGAGTACATGCTACATTCAGAAAGGCCACATATAATAATAATTCCATTAATTATTACATTTTGTTTCGATCGGAAGAAAATTCCTTATTCTCTACTTTGAGTCTTTCATTTCCCATGATCACGGCTTGTAAATCAGTCTCTTGCGTGGGACTTGATCAAATGCTCTCTCGAAGATCTTGAGATACCACTGTATGGCACAGAACGGATAATGTTAGGTAGGCGAGTGGGAGGTGGGTAGATAGGTGAAGAGGGAACAAAATAGGCTTTTTATACTTTCCCTTACCTGTTAGATTAATTTTGATTAAGACAAATTATCAAAGTGCAATGTAAACAACTTTCATCAAAGCACGTTGGTCCATTAATTTTGAAATAATCTGTGGAATCAGATTCCATCACTTCCTCCCCGGATCGCCGATAATCGCAGAGATCACGCGCAAGCCCGTGCCAGACGGAGCGGGAACTTGATTCCACGCGCCGGCCTTGGTGTCAAGGTGCATCGCCTCGCGTGGTCAGCGAGGAGGAATCTAAACCGGCCAATCTACTTGCTCCTCTCTCTCGCTCATCACGAGAGAAATACCGACGACTACCTCTACCAAGCTACTGGAGGTCTCCACGCTCAGCTGCGCAATCAATCTTAATGAATTAGCCAAGGATTTATGAATATTACAGTCAGTAAATACTGTGAAAGGGAGAATGAAAGACTGGCTATTACACAGAAGGGACTAGAGCTTGGAACAGAACTTGAAACAGAATATTTGTAGCTTCATAATCGCAATACTTAATACCTACGTATATATTTTGTTTCCGTGGCTCCTGCTCTCGAGCCAGAACTGACTGGCTCAGCACGACCAGGATAAGTATTCCATTTATACTGCTATTGTACATATATGATGAAGATTTTCTGTGAGTGACTTTTGTACCGATATGTTCTTTTGCAATTAAATGTTCTATTTTATATGGTGAATAAATAATCATCGCCTCCCATGTGTTTTCGGATGAAAAAATCTTGTTATATCCGAGAGAGGAAAGTGCCTGGGATGCAACTCAGCTTTCACCTCAACTACCGTCTTTAATCCAAACTCGGCATGCACTTTCACTCGCCGAGAAGAGTTTCAATGAATCAATTTCTTTGTTCTGCCTAATAATAAATGAATTTCTCATTAAAACTAGCCATTTACTATAGTGGAAATCACAATTGTCATTATCTTTTCTCTCCAATAGTCATTTTATTTTATCACTTAGAAATCAACGTTTTACTTCTTTAACTGGAAAAGTGACGTCGCGGACGAATTTAAAAATCAATATTTATAGCAAATGAATACCGATCGTAAAATTATTTCGTAGAACCATTTTTTACGCAGCCAACTCGTAACAAGATAAAAAATAACACCATTCGAGCTTTGAATACATGCCACGGGTCTGAAAACGTTCCAGGATGTCACAACACTTATCTTTGGCGGGGAGGGGGGGGGGAGAGAGAGAGACGGTTCACGAATCGCCCGTCCCAACCCCTCCGTCGGAAGCGGGAGAGCGAGCACTCATCGATCGGGGCGCTACCGCAGCGACGCCGGCCGCCCAGGGAAACAATGGCGGCGAAGGAATGGAGGGGAGGGGCGGTCGAGGGGGTGGTTAGGTACACAATGGAGGGGCGGGGAGGTCACGTGGGGGGCGGCGAGAGAGGGCACTCACTCTCGGAGAAGCGTAGCGTGGAAGTGACGGGGCGCTATTAATAGCTCCGGGTAGTGTGTGCCGTAGTTTCCAATCGCACCGAGATCATTGGGCAGCGCGCGCATGCGTCGCCCTTCGAGCATGTCTCTCACCCACCCCCTTCCTTCCTTCCGCCTCTCCTCCCACCGCCCGACTCTTCTCTTCCTTGATGATGCAAAAAGGAGCACGTCCCTCACTAGGGCACCCGGCCTTCGCTGCCTTGCGGAGCGGACACCGAGCCCCTGGAGGGTGTCCACCCTCGTCTTCCACTCTCGGGTGGCCCTCACTTCGCTTGGTCCACCGAATTAGGCCTGGGAAACGCGGACGGAGATGGGTGGTGATGTTTTGCTGGGCGATGTGATGCGTTGCCAATTGAGAAGCCATTCCGTCTCCATATGCATTCAACTCTAACATTCGATTAACTAGGACTCGGTGGTGAATACTATCATCTTGGAGGCTCCCGCCGAAATCCAGTTCCGGTCACCGAACTTCCATGCGCCACCAAACACCTTGCTGGTGCTCACGAAAACTAGCATTGGCTTATCATTCTGTTGACAAAAGAAAAGGCCGTGTCCTTCAACACCTAATCGACATTTCTGTAGACTCACTGAAATCAAATCCAACGAAATAAACTGCGGTAAGCTATCTTTGTATTACATGTTTCACACATTCACCGGAAAAATTTCAATTGTTCAATGGACATAAAGAAATGCTATGATTATTTTCCACTCCGAACAGCTCTATTCTGACGCTTACGATTAAATCAAATTTCTCACAATCTGTACTTGGATCAAGTACATTTTTTTAAATAATTTCTAAAGTCAAAGCTATCCAGATTAGTTTTCCGAAGTACAACAAGACACGCTAAAAGTCAGCATAAATATTGAAATTATTTCCTATGCGGAATGTTTTTCAGAAGATGTACTGTGGACCCTATTAAAATTATTGCCATCCTCAACCGGATGGTAGGTCGAATAATCTGAAGAATTTTCCTTCACTAATAGCATAATCTTCAGATACAAGTTAACTTTTTAGGCGTTTAGTTAGTTATGTTGCTGTTTAGCTGCATACACCTGTAATTTCATGAAAATAAAGGAAAAAGACAACATGCACTTGGTGGTAATAGAGGAGAATGCTTAAGATCTCAAGGATCGAATAAGTCGTCAGAGAAAAGATGCCGAGGAAGATGAGATGGCCAAGTGATATTTGGATGAATGTACATCTACATAATTCCCCGCAAGCCGCCGCAAGGGCGTGTGGCGGGGGGTGTTAGGTCACCAACCGTAAAAAGGAACAATACCACATGCAAAACAACAACGTGGAAAATTACACCCACAGCAGCGCACACACTCATGCAAACACATATACCGCAAACCAACAAAAAACTGCACCCCAGGATGCAGCACGAAAGGCATCCTACAAAACTTAAGCCAGGAGACAACAAGCAATAATGTGAAATACCACTACCACATGAACATGCACCACAAAACACTCTACCCCCCGAAGAAACGGTAAAAGGCAGGGAATGCGACCCAACGTTGCAGGTAGCAGGAATTTCCCCCCGCGGAGAGGGAGGAGGGATTGAAAGGGAGACTTAAAAACAGATGAACAGAACACGAATGAGGTCATTCGGAGAGAATGGGTTATTATAACAAAACACACAAGGTTCGTGGAAGAGCATGCACTTAAGCATAACTAATTATTTTTTAGACGCTGAGGGTGGCAAGTGGAATTTTTGCTATCTATAACCCTGCAGTTGCTATCCCGTATTGTCAGTGGGAAGAAGGAGTCCTTGAGTCGGCTAGTTCTGGCATCTATTTCCCGAATTTTATACGCATGATCGAAGCGATCAATGTAAGTAGGAGTACGAATAATTTGCGAGACCTCGGTACCTAACATGCGGATCTGAATTTATTTAATAATTTCAATCTTGCATTGAATCGTCTCTCCTTACAACCTTACCTAACGCCTTATGAAAATCTAAGAAGATGGCATCCACTTGCCTACCTCTCTCACCCGATAAAAGTAAATCATGTGTAAATAATCCTAATTGGGTTTCGCAGGAGCGGGTTTTCCTGAATCCGTGTTGATTGTCACTTAAAAAGTTAATATTGTCAAGGTGTCTCATTATTGAACTGACAATTATGTGCTCTAAGATTTTGCAACAGATAGAAGTGAGAGATATAGGTCTGTAATTACTGGGATCCTCCCTGTCACCACCTTTAAAAATAGGCGTTATTTGCGCGGTTTTCCAAATCTTAGGTACTTTGCACTCCTTGAGGGATTTTTAAAATATAAATTCAAGGTACGGGGCAATGTTTGGAGCTAAATGTTTTATCACCCTAGCTGGTATATTTTCGGGACCCGGGGATTTGTTGGGTTTAATCTCATTCAACAATTTTAGGATTCCTTGTTGGTCCGCTGTTAATTTTTCCATGGGTGGAGTATGTATTGTTTCTTGGAGAAATGCGGTGGCAACATCGTTCGTGAAAACGCTTTGGAAGAATGAATTTAGGATGTTAGCTTTACCCTAACTGTCTGTATGAATTATATTGCTACAATCCCCTAAGCAAGCCACGGTTTGTTTACTCCCATTTACTTCCCTAACATATGACCATAAAGCTTTGGGGTCAGTGTCCAAATGCTCGCAAAGTACTTTGCGTTTTAAGTCCAGTAAGGCGTTACGTAACTGTGTTTTGGTTTCAATTTTAGAGGATCTATATGTGTCCCATAATTGTTTATTCTCAGGGGATGATGTGTTCACGCCTGCCCTCTTTACCCTAGAGTGTAGCATTCTCTGCTTTCGAAGGGCTTTTCTAACGTCTTTATTGTACCACCTGGGGTCGCGATGTGCTTTAACGTATTGTATAGGGATGAAATCTATGATGCCTTTTTGCATAATATTGACAAATTCTGGCCAAGTTTCTTCCACGTTGTCATGACTTCAGTGGGTTTTGAACTCGGGTAGTGAAGAGATTAATTGATTGGCAAAAGTTTCAAAGTCTGCTTTATGGTAATTATAAATTTTTCTTTTTGGTTTAACAATCTTTTTTACTTCTATGTCCAAGTGGACATTAACTGCTTTATGGCCACTCAAGCCCTCGTCAGTTGATACACAAATAATGCGCTCAGGCGTGTTTGTAAGAAATAGGTCCAATAAGCTCTTTCCACGGGTGGGCATGCGTACTGCTTGATGGAGGGAGTTTCTTTGAACCAATTTTATTGAAGAATTGCAGGATTCGAGATCGCGGGTCCCAGATTTAACGATATTGTTGTCCCAATCGATACCAGGGAGGTTAAAGTCGCCAACAATTATGTTGATGCTGTTATTATATTTACGTGTAAAATGGTAAATTTGATCGATGAGGGTATGAATTGTTTTCAAATCTGAGACTGGAGGTATGTAGCAGAGCCTAAATTTATGTTCTACATCTACTTAATACCCCGCAAGCCTCCGCAAGGGCGTGTGGCGATGGGTGTCAGGACACCACCCGTAATATAGAAAAGAAAAAAAATCGCATGCTAGAACCACTAATTCATACATCCACAAAAAAACATGGCATGCATTCATGCAAGAACACTTACACCCCACGCACATAAAACACTCAAACTACCAACTAACATACACACGCACCTGAAAGTATACTGAACATCTTTGCAATGTTTAATTTTGTTCCGACTTGTAAATTCAATGTTTTTCATATTTCCACACTGACTTCGGTTTCTTACTACTATGATTTCTGATTGTTCGGGGAAAGAATGAGTATTTGTACCTATCTGTACTGGAATCTGTCTCCCTTATTTTATTTTTGTGGTCTGATCTACCTAAGTAGTTCGGGGTCATTACAATTCCCTCAGTGTCATAGTGAAACTCGTTTGTTCTGAACCTTTCTTAAAGTCTAAACCTCGCTTGTTCTCTCCGCACTTCAAGTGATTCCAAGCCTAATTCCCCTAAGAGACCTGTCACACTTGTGTTCTTATCATAACAATTTTTAACGAATCTAGCGGATTTTCTCTGGACTTTATCTAATTCTTTATGCCAAATTTTCTCCCAAAAATCCCAAATACATCTATATAATACCCCGCAAGCCGCCGCAAGGGCGTGGGGCGGGGGGTGTTAGGTCACCAACCGTAAAAAGGAACAATACCACATGCAAAACAACAACGTGGAAAATTACACCCACAGCAGCGCACACACTCATGCAAAAATCCCTTCATCCAACACTCATGCAAACACATATAACGCAAAACAACAAAAAACTGCACCCCTGGATGCAGCACGAAAGGCATCCTACAACACGCAAGCCAGGACACAACAAGCAAGAATGTGAAACACCACTACCACATGAACATGCACCACAAAACACTCTACCCCCCGAAGAGACTGTAAAAGGCAGGGAATGCGACCCAACGTTGCAGGTAGCGGGTATTTCCCCCGCGGAGAGGGACGAGGGATTGAAAGGGAGACTTAAAAACAGATGAACAGAACATGAATGAGGTCATTCGGACAGAATGGGTTACTATAACAAAACACACAAGGTTAGTGATAGAGCATGGCATTTAAATAGAACTAATTATTTTTTAGACGCTGAAGGTGACAAGTGGAATTTTTGCTATCTATAACCCTGCAGTTGCTATCCCGTATTGTCAGTGGGAAGAAGGAGTCCTTGAGACGGCTTGTACTGGCATCTATTTCCCGAATTTTATATGCATGATCCAAGCGACCAATGTATGTAGGAGTACGAATAATTTGCGAGACCTCGGCACCTAACATGCGGATCTGAATTTATTTAATAATTTCAATCTTGCATTGAATCGTCTCTCTTCCAATGATTCCCACCCCAAATCCATGAGCATTTCGGTGGCGTTTTGCGTTTTATCGTAAGTTTTTTTCACAAAACGGGCTGCCCGGCGTTGAACCTTCTCAATTTCCCGAATGAGACCTTTTTCACTCGGATCCCACACGCTGCATGCGTATTCTAAATGAGGCCTTACAAGAGCGTGGTAACAACGTTCCTTGACCTTCCAGTCACTTTTGCCGACAATGCGTCTAATGAATCCCAATTTTTTATATGCTTGACCGCAGACTTTACGTATGCGTTTCCCCCACGTTAAGTCTTTTGTGAATGTAACACCTCGGTATTTTACCGTATGAACTACTGCTAGGTCAACTCCCGCTAATTTTTAAGCAATTCCTGTTGATCTTATAAAGAAATTTACCACCGAACATTTATTATAATTTAGTGTCAATCCCCAGTTAGAACACCATTTAGTAATGCCATCTAAATCTTGCGCTAGAACAAAACGATCTTAATCCCCAGATATCTCCCGATAGATCACCGTGTCATCCGCGAACATCCTAATTTTACTTTTCACTTAGCAGTTCAAATCTTTAACAAAAATCAAGAAAAGCAACGGCCCGATTACACTTCCATGAGGTACCCCCGACGTGACTCGAACGCTGTCGGAAACAGCGCCATCAAGGACTACCCTCTGTTCCCGCTCTGAAAGAATATCTTCAACCCAATTCATTGCGCCCTTGTTTATACCCGCGACCTTTAATTTTTGAACGAGTTTACCATGGGGAACCTTATCAAACGCCTTTTGAAAATCTAAGATGGTCGTATCCACTTATTGAGGGTTTGAAGTGTTTTCAAATCTGAGTCTGGAGGTCTGTAGAAAGAGCATACATTTATGTTGGGTTGATTGGTCCGTATTAAGGTGCACCAAACACTTTCTATGTTATTATTTTCAAATGAAACTTCCCTGCTTTCAAAATGACTTTTCACTGCGACGAAAACCCCTCCTCTGGGTCTTGTATCTCTATCGTGTCGGTAAACTTTGAAATATATTGGGAAAATTTCTTGATCGTTTATGTCATTGCTCAGCCAACTCTCTGTTCCTAATACTATATCAGCGGAATGAGTTTGGATTATGTGTTCGAGATCCGCTGATTTGTTCTTGAGGCTTCTGCAATCTATAACAAGTATCGTTAAATTATTTTTATTTTGAATAACGTCCTTATTTGTGACTGCCTGTATTTTAGGACGCCTTTGTGGGGAAGTGCGTGTCACGTGTCTTTCTAAATCAATGCCAGTGTTGTCGGTGACTTTTATATTTTTATTAATAATATTATACGCGCTAGCCCTAGATGTTACCGACCCACTAAGTGACCTGCCCTCTATCCTAAAAAAGGCCTACAGTGGTCGAGTATCTTATCCGCTACCTTACTCGCCGCTTCCGCCGTGTAATGGACCCCAGATCGGTTAAGGGGAGTCCTGCAAGATCGGAGGGTTGGCCTCAGGTCGACGAAGGAGGCTCCTATGTCCGAGCAGAATCTCGAAAGTCTCTGGTTCATGCCTTCCACTCGGCTCCAAACCAGAGACCCGCGATCCTCCCTCGGAACGATGCTGCAGACTGTTAGTCCCAGCCGGACGCCCTCCTCGGTCCACGGTCCGTGACGCCGTTGGTGCCCACATGGGCCACGACCTGCAGCCTAGAGCACTTCGTGCCTTTGACCGCCGCCTCGATCGCCTTCGTCACCTGAGGGACTCCTCCGCCTGGTATACACCAGGCGGTCACCCGTTGATCGGCACCTACGCGGCGCGCCCTTTCCCTCAATGGGACCATTACACGACGGACAATCGAGCCTTCTATTACTACAATTCCCTCCCTTCCCGTTCCCTGACGTCTTACCCTAGGCAGTGCCCTCGGAGTAGGGGTAGGGGTGCAGGTACGGTGGTGCTGTCATCCGACAGCACCTGGTACCTGTTGGAGACGGGGATGGTATCTGCCTCGGCAGAGTCCAATCCTCGCCGTAGCGTTACCTTCTCCTTGCCCCGAGAGACGACCCTCCAATCGTCCGACCTACGGACGTGAGACACTCCCTCGTTGAGAGATCGGACACGGGGTAGGTCTCTAATCGCCCAGCCACGTGTAGCATTCGGACGAATCCGTGCACCCATATGGGCGTGGCGGGTTTTCGTATTTCCCACCCCGAGCACCATCTCTCCTGAGGGGAGTCCTCCGGCCAGCGATCTCCGATCGAAGCTCCCGCGCCATTCTCTCCAGCATGACAATACGGGCCCTTAAAGCCGCGCATTCGCCAGTGCCTTCGAGCATGGCAACAGGGCACCTAGATGAAGCCATCATAATTTATCTACCGAGTTCCCAACAAAAGCTAACCTGTATACGCTACGCTAAAATTTCTAAGAGGGGTTAGTTAAATTTAGCTCAATCAATAAGTTCCGCTTTGGAAGATAGTAAAGGAAGTAAAGAAAAACGATAGTAAGGAAAAGAAAGCACTCACCAATAACAAATTAGATTCGAAGGACAAAAACCACCGCAAGCCACTAAGAGTACCCACTAGGAATACCACCACACTATTAAAAACTAATAACAAGCAACACAAACACTAAATAAACTGAACTATTTCACTAAATTAAAGCTAACACTGAACTACACTTCACTAGGGAAAAACAAACACAGAGGCACTGGAGTAACAGCAGGCACGCAGGTAGTCTCAGGTAGGGTCGATCCGGTTCTAGGGAGCGAGCTGGAGCACGTCTGTTCTCGGCAGAAGCCAGGCAGAAAAAGCATTTAAAATGGTAATTAAATAAAACCGATTGGTAGTAATTAAATTATTAGGTGCCCCCGTCACTGATGTCATTTGCAAAATGAAACCGGTTCGGCATGTTCCAAGATGTGACACGAGTTTCATTGATATACAATGAAAGTACAGACAGAGAGAGGTTGAAGTAGAACCGAAAAAAACCACATATCGCAATTGAAGTCTTCCCCAAACCACAGCCTCCTTTGTTAAAAGAATATAACCAACGCCTTGGCCACACTCATCGGAGTGGTCACCAGAACCGCAGCACGGAACTATGAACTTGCCCGGTTTACGAATCTAAAAGCATCACTCACTTTACACGCAACGGAAAGACCGCGAGTCGCTCAAGAGGGTTTCCTGTTCAAAACGTTAGACGACCATTTATCGGAATAAAATAACTTACATTAGTCAGTGGATACCTTTATACTGCCTTTATTATATTTCGACTGAATAGTGCTCAGGGTTCATGCGCCAATCCCCCGCATTCTAGATTCCTATTCCGAATTTTCTCCAGATTTTCCCATCGAGCCTTTCTCCCAACTTTCCTCCCTCCGAAGAGTGGTCGCGGAATCTGACTACGCCGAGGAACCCCAGGCGATTGATCCATTCGCCCACCGGGGCGCAGACCCGCTCATCGCCACAGGAGGGTCTGCGCTAACTCACGGCTTCGGTTACGCCCGGGGCGTAATGGCCTACGCCGAACACGGACTGCTCTCTATGACCACGGGGAGAAGTACGAACTCACAGATAATTCCCGATTCGCATACCACATTCCCGATTTTTTCAGAAAAATTCGGTTCTCTTCCCGATCGTTCGCAGTGCTGAGAAATTAACCCAGAGGTTTCCCCGGCCGAACTGCCCCCGGTGCCGCCGCAGACGCAAATTCGGCGGAGAGGGAACGAGCGACGCGGGCGGCGGAGAAACCGCTGGAACTGCTGTTCTTGCCCTCTGGTGGACTCATGGGAGACATCTTTAAGAGCGAAATTTTCTTACACATTGGCATAGCGCGTGCTCAAGCGCATCATTTTAATACAATTTAATTGATTTTAATTACAAACTATGTCATGTAAGTTTTTTGGATCAATCTTAGAAAAAGTAAAAACACCATCGACGCTCTACCCTGATGGTCTACTCACATCCGCCTGAGATCACTATTGTCGACTTAGGTAAAAAAAACTCCAATTAGATGGACTACATCTCAGGGATGCACACATTAGACGACATTTCCATGCTCTGGGAAACTCCACCCCAATCGCGTGGTCGGATGCTCAGGTTGGAATCATTCCGAGGGGACAAACATTAAAGAGCGCAGCACGGCAAGGCAAGCTTCGAGTACCGTGAGCAATTCTGTCGTGACTTACGTGAACCAGGATTGGACATGTGAACGAGTTGCTTCGGTACTTACCTAAAAGTAAAGGAAAATCACGATTATAAAGCGTAATTTGCACAAGATACAACAACATCTTTCCAACGCATATACACATCACAACGTCAGCAGAACTATGCATGACAACTAATGGGCGGGGACTTCTATGTGGTTTTATATATTTGAGTCCTTCGAAAAATTCTACATTGCAATTATTTAAAACCAACTCAAAATTAATAACACAATTATAAAATAATTAAAACTTAGAATTGAGAATTAGCTTATTCTCAATCAATATACATGAGTGCAAGAGCGATATAGACAAACAGCATTAACTTAATGTTAATGCAAATACCAAACATCTACAAGGTGCAACTTAATATAAAAAATCGGAGAATATCCTACGAGATAACATTACTAATCAAAGCAATAAGAATTGCGTCGATCAAGAGGAGTCCCTCGGGTGACGAAGGCGATCGAGGTGTCGGCCAAAGGCACGAAATGCTCTAGGCTGTAGGTCGTGGCCCATGTGGGCACCAACGACGTCACGGACCGTGGATCCGAGGAAGTCCTCCGTTTCTTTTAGGAACTGAGCTCCGAGATGAAGCGCGTCCAGGGCGTCGAGGGGGTTCGGATGGGACTAACGGTCTGCAGCATCGTTCCGAGGGAGGATCGCGGGTCTCTGGTTTGGAGCCGAGTGGAAGGCATAACCAGAGACTTTCGAGATTCTGCTCGGACATAGGAGCCTCCTTCGTCGACCTGAGGCCAACCCTCCGATCTTGCAGGACTCCCCTTAACCGACCTGGGGTCCATTACACGGCGGAAGCGGCGAGTAAGGTAGCGGATAGGATACTCGACCACTGTAGGCCTTTTTTAGGATAGAGGGCAGGTCACTTAGTGGGTCGGTAACATCTAGGGCTAGCGCGTATAATATTATTAATAAAAATATAAAAGTCACCGACAACACTGGCATTGATTTAGAAAGACATGTGACGCGCACTTCCCCACAAAGGCGTCCTAAATTACAGTCAGTCACGAATAAGGACGTTATTCAAAATAAAAATAATTTAACTATATTTGTTATAGATTGCAGAAGCCTCAAAAATAAATCAGCGGATCTCGAACACATAATCCAAACTCATTCCGCTGATATAGTATTAGGCAAAGAGAGTTGGCTGCGTAATGACATAAACGACCAAGAGGAGGGGTTTTCGTGGCAGTGAAAAGTCATTGTGAAAGCAGGCAAATTTCATTTGAAAATAATAACATACGAAGTGCTTGGTGTACCTCAATACGGACCAATCAACCCAACATAAATGTATACTCTTTCTACAGACCTCCAGACTCAGATTTGAAAATACTTCATACCCTCAACGATCAAATTTACAATTTTACACGTAAATATAATAACAGCATCAACATAATTGTTGGCGACTTTAACCTCCCTGGTATCGATTGGGACAACAATATCGTTAAATCTGGGACCCGCGATCTCGAATCCTGCAATTCTTCAATAAAATTGGTTCAAAGAAACTCCCTCCATCAAGCAGTACGCATGCCCACCCGTGGAAAGAGCTTAATGGACCTATTTCTTACAAACACGCCTGAACGCATTATTTGTGTATCAACTGACGAGGGCTTGAGTGACCATAAAGCAGTTAATGTCCACTTGGACATAGAAGTAAAAAAGATTGTTAAACCAAAAAGGAAAATTTATAATTACCATAAAGCAGACTTTGAAACTTTTGCCAATCAATTAATCTCTTCACTACCCGAGTTCAAAACCCACTGAAGTCATGACAACGTGGAAGAAACTTAGCCAGAATTTGTCAATATTATGCAAAAAGGCATCATAGATTTCATCCCTATACAATACGTTAAAGCACATCGCGACCCCAGGTGGTACAATAAAGACGTTAGAAAAGCCCTTCGAAAGCAGAGAATGCTACACTCTAGGGTAAAGAGGGCAGGCGTGAACACATCATCCCCTGAGAATAAACAATTATGGGACACATATAGATCCTCTAAAATTGAAACCAAAACACAGTTACGTAACGCCTTACTGGACTTAAAACGCAAAGTACTTTGCGAGCATTTGGACACTGACCCCAAAGCTTTATGGTCATATGTTAGGGAAGTAAATGGGAGTAAACAAACCGTGGCTTGCTTAGGGGATTGTAGCAATATAATTCATACAGACAGTTAGGGTAAAGCTAACATCCTAAATTCATTCTTCCAAAGCGTTTTCACGAACGATGTTGCCACCGCATTTCTCCAAGAAACAATACATACTCCACCCATGGAAAAAATAACAGCGGACCAACAAGGAATCCTAAAATTGTTGAATGAGATTAAACCCAACAAATCCCCGGGGCCCGAAAATATACCAGATAGGATGATAAAACATAGAGCTCCAAACATTGCCCCGTACCTTGAATTCATATTTAACAAATCTCTCACAGAGTGCGAAGTACCTAAGATTTGGAAAACCGCGCAAAAAACGTCTATTTTTAAAATTGGTGGCAGGGAGGATCCCAGTAATTACAGACCTATATCTCTCACTTCTATCTGTTGCAAAATCTTAGAGCACATAATTGTCAGTTCAATAATGAGACACCTTGACAATATTAACTTTTTAAGTGACAATCAACACGGATTCAGGAAAACCCGCTCCTGCGAAACCCAATTAGGATTATTTACACATGATTTACTTTTATCGGGTGAGAGAGGTAGGCAAGTGGATGCCATCTTCTTAGATTTTCATAAGGCGTTTGATAAGGTTCCCCATGGTAAACTCATTCATAAATTAAAGGTCACGGGTATAAACAAAGGCGCAATAAATTGGGTTGAAGATTTTCTTTCAGAGCGAGAACAGAAGGTAGTCCTTGATGGCGCTAGTTCCGACAGCGTTCAAGTCACGTCGGGGTACCTCAGGGAAGTGTAATCGGGCCGTTGATTTTCTTGATTTTTGTTATCTATGAATCGCGAAGTGAAAAGTAAAATTAGGATGTTCTCGGATGACACGGTGATCTATCGGGGCATGACGATCGTTTTATTATGCCACCCTCAGCGTCTAAAAAATAATTAGTTCTCTTTAAATGCATGCTCTTCCACTAACCTTGTGTGTTTTGTTATAATAACTAATTCTTTCCGAATGACCTCATTCGTGTTCTGTTCATCTGTTCTTAAGTCTTCCTTTCAATCCCTCGTCCCTCTCCGCGGGGGGAAAATCCTGCTACCTGCAACGTTGGGTCGCATTCCCTGCCTTTTACAGTCTCCTCGGGGGGTAGAGTGTTTTGTGGTTCATGTTCATGTGGTAGTGGTGTTTCACATTCTGGCTTGTTGTCTCCTGGCTTACGTGTTGTAGGATGGCTTTCGTGTGTCATCCTGGGGTGCAGTTTTTTGTTGGTTTGCGGTATATGTGTTTTCATGAGTGTTAGAGGAAGGAATTTTGCATGAGTGTGTGCGCTGCTGTGGGTGTAATTTTCCACGTTGTTGTTTTGCATGTGGTATTGTTCCTTTTTACGGTTGGTGACCTAACACCCCCCGCCCCACGCCCTTGCGGCGGCTTGCGGGGTATTATGTAGATGGAACGAGGGGAGGGGAGGAGGGAGGGGCATTCGCACTTCGGATGGACTCGGATGGGAAACAGAGAGTACACAGATAAAGAGAGAAAGGGATGCGACATGAATTCTGGGGGTTAAGGGTTTTGTATAAAGCGCAACTCAGGGATTAGGAGCAAGGCAGTGCGTAGTGCCAAGGAGGCCCATCACAAACCTATCTTAACACGGTATACAACTACTTATTTTTTACAAGCAGTGCAAATCCGTGAATAGCAAACAAACGATCTGTGGTAGATGAATGTTTTTGCAAGCGAGCGGCACGTGATGGCGGGGCGCAGGGGTCAATCCCCCCTCCAGCATTCCGGAAGTGCCTCATTCAGCCGCGTGATCATCGCTTTACGAAAACTCCCGTGCCTTCGACGCGGAATCATCACCACGAGCGAATTCACACTTAAGGGGGGTACAGCTTAATTCGCAATTAAGCTGTCCCCCCCTCCCCGGCGAAGAGGGGTGGTCGCTCCCCCATCCCGCGATGTCCTTTCTTTGACCTAGAGTGCTTGGTCGAGAGACATTAGGGGGTGGCGCGAGATGGCGGATTTCGGTTGACCTGGATCGGGGCCAGCGGCCGGCCGGCCGGGGAGGGGAAAGAGGGGGGGGGGGCACGCTTCCTCCTCCGCTGGGTGATGACGTAACTGGCGGAGGGGCGAAGAGAGAGTGACGGTGGAGTGGATGGGCTTGCTTGAACCCTTCCCGGAGGAGGACAGAGATGCACACCCTGGAACGGTAAGCGGAAAAAGAAGAGCAGAAGATTTTTTCAAAATGATTAAAAAAACATAGTAAATCCGGATGTCCCCGTATCGTTGGTCGTGAAATTGTGGTGGTCATCGCCATGCATGTTAAGTGGACGGGTTGAACGCCTCCGGATTCCCAACACCACCACTCGCCTGTCTTTCTGCCGGGACTCTCGGCTGGGAGACACTATGTGACTTAAATCATATCTCATGGCGGCTTAGAATAATAAAAAATAAGAAGAGAAAGGTGAAGGCTTTCGCTCGAAATAACGGCGATAACGAAAATAACAAAATAAAACTGGGCAACTGAGCAAAGCCAGCATTTCATCTTCTTGGGTATAGATATAACTTACAAATTAAGGGAAGATATTGCCGAAAAGATAAACTTAGATTACTATTTGTGACATTTCAATGCGGAATGTAGTATAAAACTCTAAATAAATTCGGGTGAAAACAAAGGAAAAACGGTGGTAGCCCCAACCCTAAAAAAAAAGATTCAAACCATGTGTTACACGAGAGAAGGATAATTACAAACGCTGAAATCCAGTGTCTATGGGATGTTGGCAAGTGCACGAAAAGATCCCATCGCAATGGAATGAGGAATGCGCCAAACAGTTAATTAACGCAGTAAAAGTAGACCGAAGAAAGTGATGCACCCAAGTGGACGGAATGGGCAGTTTTAAGGGTGTGGATCCACTCCTTTCCATTCTCCTCACGTGTAACACAAGCGTCTTCGTTTTCGTTCAATTACCATCGCCTTTGACGTCGCATTGAAATAGGTGTCTTCATTTTTTTTCCGTCTCTGACGGACTTTCCGACCAAGTCTCCGAGGATACCATTCGGTGATTCGTGGCATGGCTTGCTTTCCGCTACACCTTTCCTCGTCTCTAGTCCATACGCCACGATTAGTCTACCAGGCGTCTTTAAAATGTTGACCTTGCCGGCTTAGCTCATGCGCCGATATCGCCTGCCATATGGTGTCCTTCGGACACTGTCGCGTTTCTCTGGAGCGACGGGAAGTACGCCCCGCGAGAGGAAGATGACGAAACATTGCAAGAGTCGCTCATGATCTCCGCACGCGCCACTGGAAGCGGGCCGCGCGATTGGAGTCTCTCCAATTCCAGGACACGACGTCGCCCCACGCAAGGCGTCCGTCAACTCAATCAAGTTTCCGAAGTGTGCCACTCCCGTTCTGTGGCGTCAGGTCTTTTCGGTCTGATTCGCTCTGTTATCTAAATGTAAACCTCAGTAGCAACATCTCCCGATAGATGGTGCGAGGGAAGAACGGGTCTCCGAACATGTGTCCGAACATGTCCCTCTCTCTCTCTTATTTCACCCCGAATTCGATCGAATCAACTATCAATACTATGACGCGGTGCCACTGTGATCCCTCGGTGTCGCCAGAGAACTCCCTGGAGCCCCGTACCCCTCTGCAAGACGCCCTCTCTCTTCGAGAATCAAGGCACTCCTCCTTAATCCTCCAATGTACCCGTAACGCATGCATACAAACACACATACATACATGACACTATGCAAGCCACCGTTAGGGTGTGTGGCATGGGGTGATAACACGACAGACTACTTTTGACCCTAATACTTTCCCCGCCACTTTTCTCTTTACTTTTTACCACAACCTCCTGTCGGAGCAATTTTTAACTTATCCAGTGGATTTTTTCTGAACATTCGTTCTCCTGCTGTGTACGTGTGCCTGATTAAACGTTTCCATACCTTAAGTATTTACTCTGTTCTTAATTGCTAACTCGGTCCCATTCAATTCATAATGGACGCCATGTTTATATTTTCTTTTCTTCCGATAGGGGGATGCGCGAGTGGCACCCAGGGGTGGCGGACCCCTCGAACCTCGGTTCGATTCTCTCGGCCACCCACAGCTACATCCGAGCCGCGTGATTTTTTTTTGGGAAACAGTACTTCCTGGGAAACCTCTGGTGGCACAGGGAAAGCAACCGACACCCCTTTATACCCTGATTTCGTGAATTTTTCACAAGCCGATGGGTTTAGTGCAGCGGGAGACTTATCTTCACCTGCCAAGCCGACCTTCGGGTTGGTGGCTGCGTCGATTCCAAGACTTAGTAAGCACTTTTATGTTCCCATATTTTATTCCATTCCTTATCCACCCACTCCGACACCTGGTCTACTTCGCCATATGTCGGTGTACTTATTTTTCTCTAAACCACTGTATCGCCTGCAACTAATATGATTCCTTATAACGTGGAAGCAAAACGCTAACGCCTCCCTTGAATTCTCCGAGATGACATAATCAGAGAGTTTTTAGAAGAGGAGAAGATTCTAACGTGATCCCATTTCCAAAAACATGTCATTGAAAGAGAAGCCGAATGCATGGGGAGGGTCTCCATGGAGAAATAAATCTTAAGAAATACCATTGTGAAAGCATTCAAAATATACGGAGCTGTTTGTCAACAGCAATCCTGTTAACTTTATTCTATTATAAGGAGGACTTCTCCCACTTGATTTTAAAGGAAAACCTAGAAGCCTCTGGCATAAATAAACATATACGAGGCTGGCTGTAAGACTTTTGAATGGTCATGTACAAATGATACTCATGAATGGCGTCAGTTTTAATTTTAAGTAAGCAGAAATCACTTCAGGCGTTCCACGGGAAAGTATCGCAGGATCTCATTATCTCCTTCTTTGCATTGACGACATTTACTTCGTGGTTAATAATAAGATGCACTTATTCGTCGACGGCGCAGTGGTTTACGAGATACCCTTAGTCTTGAGGCTAAAGTAGCATTATCAGATGACCTTACGGCTGTACAACATTAGCGAGACCCTCGGCAATTAGAATTAAGCTCAAAAAAGTGTATGTTGAGGCATTTCAGGGAAATGAATAGGTCCTTCTCGAACGCTTACTGCGTCGAAACTACCGAAAGAGAAAGTGCAATTCGATTCAATACTTAGACTTCATCCTCCCGACCTCTTTTATTCCTTGTTTGGGTTTAGGACAATGATTCCGAAGCTAATAGTAAGCTACGCTTATTTCCCGACGACACCTCCTCCTCTCCTGGATGAAACGAAATCAGGGAACGCGCTCGGAAGCTAGAAAGAAATTAGGCTTCAGTAGAGCATAGGGGAAATAAAAGGAGAGGGAAGCTACGTTATCTTTCACTACTTACACCTCAATTAGAATATGCAACCAGTGTATGGGATCCTCATGAAATAGGATTGATCACCGAATTAGTTCGTGAGCGGCGTACAGGAGCTAGATTTGCAAAGATTATTAAAGCGTTGTTGTGGCAATCTGAGTGGCATACAAAGATTATTTGAACATCTAGGCAGGGAATCACTGACGAATCGAAGGTTAAATTACAGATCAAATCTCTTGCATTAATTGGAAGGACGTCTCTTTGGCATTGATGTTGAAAATGCATTATTACCCCATCATTCTACGGTAGGCGAGATCATGTCAATAGAAAGCGAGAGATTAAGTGTGGAACAGACACATTTAAGATTTAATTTTTCCCGCGGGATCAGAATAACTGTATCCGCTAAGGTGGGGGGGGGGGGGGGTTGCGGTAATTCTCTTTTTATTAATCTAAGGGGCCTAATATGTCGTCATTCATCTCATCAAAACTTAGTTACTGCCCTTCTTGTCTTTAACAGCTCCTCTTGAATACACAGAGAAGTACATCTCACTTAGATAGCGCAGTGAATGAATTTATAGTTATCATTAAGAACATTATAATAATTATTTCATATATATATATATATATATATATATATATATATATATAGTCAAAAATACTTTAAAAAAGCTTTCGATTTAAGCACTCGGCCGGATATCGAGGAATCCGGGTTCGAATCCCGGTGAAGTTGAATGGTTTTTATACTTTAGAATTCTAGCGCTATAAAACTTTTCCTGTTGCATGGCTAGTGTTGAGTCACCCCCTGCTACGCACCCTTGCGAGTTTCAGAGGGCCATGCAGACATCTGTTTGGTTTTTAAAACTTTAATACTTAGTATGGCCGTCCTGCTCTTTCAGAATCTCACGGCCCTCGTTTTCTTTGAATTTATCCTTATCCCACACCTATCACGCCGATATTCAAATGCGACAAGTAATGGCTGCAAGCTCACCGACTAATTAACGCTCGATCATCCGCAATTCTAACTGATTTGCAGAGTTTCCCATCCCACCCCCCAAAACCTCCCCCTTGCCTCCCATCATTGCCCGCACCTCCGATCATACAACGTGCGACACGCACCTCCTGCTCTACTCCCCTCTTTGCCACTGCCCATCTTAATCGGGCCCTGAGACGTGATAGTCCTTCCCATCGTCCCGTGCCCTAATCAAAATCTCAATTTATTTTGCCTATTTTACTCTGGCGAACGTCTTGTCAAAATATGCGAAGCGACTAAATGCATCCTGGTAGTACTCATGTCCACTCGTGCGAGCCATTTTGGCTACCATGGCGTGCCTCTCCACATTCCAAAGCCAAACTCATCTCCCTTCAGGTGCTCCCTTAGGTGCTCTTCTCTATCCTCTTGTAGGTGATCCTCAGTAAGACCTTTGCTGCGGGTGAAATCATTCTCATAATCCTCATACACTGCTCTTTTCCTTCATTTTGGATGGCATCAATACACACCTAACGGTCTTCCGGCCAAATTCCTCCCTCCTATACACTCCCAATGAATGAGCCCATAATAACTTGCCCTTGATAAGGAATGGGCATTTTGGATGGAAATGAGGAATGCAGAATGTATGCAGAGATAAAGAACGGGCTCTTGTAACAAGCAGTAAAGGCTCTTAGAGTCTCCATTATGTTCTTCAGGGTTTTCAATTACGAAGATGTGCAGAGACAGGATTCATCACAAACCAAAACTAACCCATCAGCTTTCCGCCATTAGTCTTACATCCACTGTGCGTTACGGTGACTTTGCACGCGCGTACGTAGACACCTCACTATGTATCACGTACATTGGCTAATTTTAAGGGCGAAATGTTGCGTGGGGGAGGGGGCCGACCACTGGCGGCGGCACCGGTCGACGCGGATGGGGATCGGAGGACGACGGCGTCCGATGGCCGAAGAGGCCCCCTTGCCGCCAGACACCCAAGACACCCCCCCCCCAGGGCGACTAAATCCAGCACCCCCTTCGTTACGCACCCTGAGCACAGAGGGAGGGAGCGTTAGATTTGGAAGGGGATGACCCGCGCGCGCGCGCGCACGCGACCTCCCCGGCCAACCATCCCCTTTAATCAATCCGCCGACGGTCCGCCGACGGTCCCCCGAGGCGGCGGCTTCGCCCCTGGGAACCGCCGACTCGCCTGCAGCAGTGGGCGTAAGCGAACGTCGCCCGGGGGGGGGGGCGGAAGAGCGGCGCCACGGTGTCATTCCTTTCCTCAAATAAAATAAAGAGCATCTAACGAACTGCCGATGTGAGGACATTACACTCCACCCTGACGTCACGCAATTTCCATTTGGGCACAATAAAGACGATGACACTGGGACTTATCCGGAGTTTACCACCAGCCACGTGAAGTGGGCATAGTCGACTCGGGAAAAGTCATTTCTACAATCTGGACATCACGCAGAGGTCTTCAAGGAAAAACCAACGAAAGCACTGAAGTGTGATCCAAGTGAGCAGGACGGATTAGCATGAGGCATTAGTGGCTACGCGTGGCAGCACTTGGAATGGAAATCAATAAGCTTATGAACTAGGCAAGTTAATACTATGTCATTTCAGGCGTGCTTCAGAGCTCTGTCCTGGGCTCAATTTTATTCTAGGTGTTCGTTAAGGATCCGAGTAACTATCATTTTTAAGGTAAAGTCAGCCTTTGCTGATGATAATGCGTTGTGCCACGCCACTACAACATGGATATTACCACAAAAACATTCAATGTGCTTTATACTATATACGATTGTGTTTACATAATTAACTGAAAATGAATGTTTAAAAAAGTAATTTTATGCATTTAGATGCATGCGATCAATTTCACTTTGATAGGAATCTACTAAACCATACGTAGAAATAGGTTCGCGGTTACGCCACTACTTGCCATGACTGTGTTCCAGGGGTCAGAGTTGACACCGTATGATACTTGCTCGTGGAGTGCGGCGAATATGAGGTCTTTGAAGGAACAGCATTGTTCCGTGACATTCTGCAAATCCTTCACGGAAAATTTTGAATTGATTGCTTCAAAAAGGCTTCATGTGAGGATGCTATGAAACGTACCACTTTTTATAGGTTTACCCGGTTTAAAGAGGGGTGGCCCCAACCCCACATCTGACGATGGACTCAACCTTTGCACCACCTATTTCCCCGGATCAAATAGACTGGAAACTTTCCTTAAAGAACTCTTTCTTATTTTACATGACAATGACGCGACCTAATCCTTACTACCTTGGCGCCCCCCCGCGGAATATTTCCTAACATTTTCCCAACCTGCAACCACCCCTGATGAAAAACCTGTCTACTTATTAGATCTGCTCCCCTCTCCCAAAACCCCTCTTTGCACCATCACCTCGTTCCCACGCTAACTGCCTCTCAAAAAACATTATTTATCTTTTGTCAAGCAAACAATGAACTTCGTTTTACATAGGCGAATGCATTACCCCTTATCCATCCGAATGAATAATCACCGGTACTCCTGCAATTCTGCCTCACTCTCTTCTCTTCCTATCCCTTCACACGCCAATTCCCACAACCTTTCATTCGACCAGTGTTTTGCTCTCAGCATCCTAAAATCCCTACCTGATTCAGCCACCAATATAGAGGTGAAAACTCGTGAATCCGCCTACATACTAGCTTTCCGATCTTTCAAAATTCCCACCCTTAACCGCCATTTTTAATTTCCCGCCCAGCATTACCTGCACCTCACCTCCCCGGCCCAGACCCCTTACCAATCTCCAGCAAATTTTCAGTCTTACTTGAAAAAGGCCTCGGAGAGGGCCGAAAGCTTTAACAATCTACATTGTGAGTGTCCTTTAAAGTGTTGTCTTGTTATTTGTATTCTATTGTGCCGTCAAAATATTATATATATATATATATATATATATATATATATATATATATATATATATATATATATATATATACATATATATATATACATATATATATATACATATATATATACATATATATATATACATATATATATATATATACATATATATATATATATATACATATATATATATATACATATATATATATATATATACATATATATATATATATACACACACACACACACACACACGAGGGTCATCCGGAAAGTAGTACCCGTTCGTGAAATAAAGACACAAAAGTAAATATTAACAAACATAAAAAATTTTATTTGAAAGAGGATACTTTAAACTACTTCTCAACATAATCTCCAAGCAAATTAAGGCATTTGTCATAACGTGTGACAAGTTTCTGTATTCCTGCTGCATAGTCCTTCGCCGCCAGCTCATTGAGATACGCGAGGGACCCATCTTGCACAAATTTTTGCATAATGCAGATGGTGTTTAACAATTTCATGAACAATTGTTCGAGAAACATTGGGAAAATGCTCACAGATGTCATCAATTGTGACGCGCCGATCGTTCCTCACGAATTCGTCAACTGAGCTCACCAGTTGGTCTGTAATGACAGACGGTCTCCCCGAACGCTCATCGTCGTGTGTGTTCCCCCTCCCCATGTTGAAGTTGCGACACCACCGCCGAACAGACGACTCGTCCATTACATTGTCTCCATACACCTCCTTTAATTGGCGATGAATATCACATGGGCGAACGTTTCTTGCATTGAGGAATTTAATCACTGCCCTCACTTCACAACTGGCGGCGTTCTCAATTTTTTTAAACATTGTAAACAATCACAGAAACAACACAGGCAATGCTAGCGTCACGCAACTTGGCTCAGAGAAGGCAGACAAGCCACTGAAGCTATCTGACCTCGTCCAGCGGCTACTCGCGTCGTCAGCACTTCATGCGGCACGAACGGGTACTACTTTCCGGATGACCCTCGTATATACGTACACATCTGGAGAATGTTAAGCGAGAGATGGAAAATGGAAATATACATATTTTAGGTCTATGCGAGGTGAGATGGAAGATATCAGGGATTACTGGAGTGATCAGTATTGAATAATATACAGCGGCGGGGACGACAGCCAACGAGGGGTTGCCATAGTATTAAATGAAGAGGTAGGCAGAAGCGTAGTCAACATATAGTAGGTAACGGATAGAATATTACAAGCAGAGATAATAGCAGAACCGACGAACTTGGTTATTATTCAGGTATACATGCCACCGAGCAACCATAAGGAAGAAGAGGTCGATAGGATATATGATCAGTTAGAACACATAATCGCCTGTGTTCCTGCAGGGAAACATTTGATAGTGATGGGGGATTGGAATGCGACGGTAGGCGAAGGAAGAAATAGTGACGAGGTCGGAGACTACGGTTTAGGCACGAGGAATGACCGCGGGGAGAAAGAAGTTGAGTTCTGCAGGAGACAGGGGTTAGTCATCACCAACACTTGGTTTAGACACCACAAAAGACGCAGGTATACATGGAAAATGCCAGGTGACTCAGAAAGGTATCAGCTAGAACATATCCTGGTTAGACCCAAGTTTAGGAACAGTGTAATTAATTCGCACAGCTTCCCCGGAGCGGATGCGGACTCTGACCACAATTCAGTTGTTATGAAATGTTGCGTCCATTTCAAAAAGATAATGCTGGGGCGGCGGGTTAGAAAATGGAAGGTAAAACCATTCAATGGTTTGAAAAGGAAGGAGTACTAATAGGCCGTAGAGGAAATCATGGGCGATGGTACTATCGAAGAAAAATGGGAAAGTATTAAGAAAGGGTTATCGAAAGCCGCAAATGACACCATTGGAACCGTTAACGCTAAAAGGACTAGGAAACCATGGATCACGGATGAGATGATTACAAAGATGGATGAGCGGAGAAAATGGAAGAATGTAAACAAAGAGTTAGGCAAAATGAAGTACAAAGAATTAAACAATTAATTTAGGCGGGTAACAAATACAGCAAAAGAAGCATGGTGGAAGACGCAGTGTGAAAATATGGAAAGTTTGCAAAGGAAGGGTGAAATTGGTGCGCAGTACAGCAAAGTTAAATCTTTATCGGGAAGTAAGAAAGGGAGAGCTATGCTAACAGTTAGAGATAAGGCGGGTAAGATAATAGTTGACACAGGAAATATCCAAGAGAGATGGAAGGAATATATAGAAGAACTGTATAGTAAAGAACTTCGACCAAAAAAATTAGACATTGAAAAAGAACATGACGTAGTGAAAGGTAGCTTAGCTCCAGGCATACTCGACGATGAGATAGAAAGGGCATTAATAGAGATGAAGCTAAATAAGGCCGTGGGGGTGAATACCATTCCTGCGGAACTACTGAAATGTTAGGAAAATGTGGAAGGAAGAGGCTATATGGGCTGATTCGTAGTATCTATGAGGGAGGAATCTGGCCGGAAGACTTTGAGATCAGTTTTAATTCCTATTCCGAAAAAGGTAAAGGCCGCATCGCGTGAGGACTACATGATAATAAGTTTGATATTCCACGCAGCTAAAGTTGTCCTAAGGATCAATAACAAAAAGGATAGAGAGTAGGACAAATGATCACCATTCTCTCTCCCTCAACCTTAACGGACCTGCCTAATGAGTGCTCCTGATAACCGGTTTGACCCACCAGAGACTACCTGCCTGCCAGCTTGATTCTTGGTGCTTTTGGTTTTAGTGAAGTGTATTGCAGTTTCAATGTATACGTTGCTTCGTTTATATAGTTTTCGTTTTATGTGTGGTTTGTTAACCGTAGTGTGTGGTAGTAGTAATTTATTTTAGTGGATTGTGGTGGTTTTTGTCCTTCGACTCCAATTGGTGATCGGTTAGTGCTTTCCTTTTTTTACAATCTTTTTTTTGTCCTCTGAAAACCAGACCTTACTCAAGCATCGTTTTTTCCGCTCAGGCTTTATATTCCATTCCAAAACGTAACTTATTGATCGGCTAAATTTAGCTAACTCCTTTTATAAATTTTAGCATAGTGTATACAGGTTAGCTTTAGTTGGGAACTCGGTGGTTAAATTGTAATGGCTTCATCTAGGTCCCCTGTTGCCATGCTCGACGCACTGGCGAATGCGCGGCTTTATGGGCACGTATCGTCATGCTGGAGAGAATGGTGCCGGAGCTTCGATCGGAGATCGCCGGCCGGAGGGCTCCCCACAGGAGAGATGGTGCTCGAGGTGTTATTTTGCTCTAGTTAGACCTCATTTGGAATATGCCCCGAGTATTTGGGATCCTTGGGAAAAAATTTGGCGGAAAGAATTAGATAAAGCCCAGAGAAAATCCGCTAGATTCGTTAAAAATTGTTATGATAAGAACACAAGTGTGACAGGTATCTTAGAGGATTTAGGCTGCGAACCACTTGAAGTGCGGAGAGCACAGGCAAGGCATAGACTTTTGGAAAGGTTCTGAACAAACGAGTTTAACTGTGACACTGAAGGAATTGTAATGGCCCCACACTACTTAGGCAGATCAGACCACAAAGAAAAAATGAGGGGGATAGATTCCAGTACAGATAGATACAAATACTCATTCTTTCCCCGAACAATCAAAAATCATAATAGTAAGAAACCGAAGTCACTTTAGAAATATTAAAAACATTGAACTTACAAGTCAGAAC